>NC_053129.1:26704002-27021502 GCF_010015445.1 Perca fluviatilis | reverse complement strand
TGTGTAGCGTGGGAAACTCTACCCAAACCAGAAGAGTAAATAGTTGGGTGTATGGCTGCATCTGATTGCGATTCATTATCAGTTTTAAGTCTTGACACACAAAATGTGAAATTCAATGTGCTTCTAATTAAAAATTGAGTTATGCCATCATAGGTTGTGTGCCAGATTGGATTGCTGCACCTGCTGGATGTCATTGTCAACCGTGTGTTACCACACTTCTTGTGGTGATAAGTGGCTTCTGGGACACTTTACTCTCCCAGGAAATGTTTTCATTAGATTTATGTTTTAGGTTTTGAAAGGAGGACGTGTTGGAATCCTGCCGTAATCATATCTGTCAAAGCCCTCTTCATTTTTCACCTCTCGTAATTCACATGGGGTTAAATACGGTTCTGGAGTTACATTTTGCCTTTTTAGGAGTCAAATGGAAGCAAAGGAATTCGAGCTTATCCTTTATAAATGAAGGAGATGGACACATTCTTGTGGCTGTACCTGAAATGAGACGTTTGTGTTCATATTCTTGCCAAATTATTGCTAGGATTTTGGATTTAAGGGAAGGTATAATGGAATAAGAGTTCAACTGGAGGATTTGTGCCGTGTCCATAGTGATTTGGATGTTACAGTATACTGCACTGTCTATGGCAGAAGATTTATCAGCAAAACGTTTAAGTCATATAGGATTAGTCTCGCTTTGCCAGACCATCCACACGCTGCGGAGCGGAGGAAGGTCTGGCTAGTCCACACAGCATTCCGGGATGGGAGAAAAACTTGCTCTCGTTTATTGGCATTTTTTTAAACCAATCACACTCGTCATGGGCGGTTCTAATCTCCGCATGGAGCCGCTGCAAAATAGTTGTGCGAGAGAAAACTTTGATTGGACAGATAGTCTAGCTAGCTGTCTCAATTTACCCTGCAAAGATCTGAGGATCAGTTAACCATAGTCCTCATGAATCCACCAGAGTTTAAAATTCCAACAAAAAATAAAGTGTAAGGAAATGAAAATAGGCGAAAATACATGCATCTGGCAGAATTTCCTGCGGCACCGGAGCAATCCCGGAAGTGGAATGTCAAGGATATAGAGACGATATGGGATTTACTATAATCACTACAATCAGTACTATAATTAGTTTCCAACTTGTATAGCATTCACACCAACATTCAAGTCCTACTTACGACTGGGAAACTCAATATAAAATGTCAGTGTACAGTATTTTTATCCCTTACATGACCAATTAAGGGCTATTACACAACCGTCTTGAGTTGCTTGATTGTAAACATGAGAATTTCTCCCGACTCTACCATCCTCTTCCCATCTAATTTGAACGCAGCATAATCCTTTTGGGGTGGCAGTAGCTCAGTCCGTAGGGAGTTGGGTTGGTACCTGTACAGACCGCAGTGTGGACTGGTAGCTGGAGGGATGCCGGTTCACCTCCCTGGGCACTGCTAAGGTGCTCTTGAGCAAGGCACCAGACCCCCACAACCGCTCAGGGCGCCTGTACAGCAGTCGCAGACCACTGACTCTGACATCTCTCCATTAGTGCATGTATAGGACCTGAGCATGTACGTGTGTATTTCAGGCCTGTGTGTAGTATGTATAAATTATTATTATTATTATTATGAGTTTGGACATCCAGAAAGAGGCTCGGAGTAGAACCAATGTTCATTTGTGTTAAAGGGACCCAGTTAGCTGGCCTGGGAACACCTCAGGATCTCCCAGTAAGGGCAGCAGGACATGGCTATGGAGAGGGACGTGTGGACTTTGCTTACTCTGCTGCAAACCGGATAAACGGTGAAAAATGGACGTGTGAATGGATGGATGAACCACTTTATCCAGATATCTATCAGCGGTGTAGTTGTAGTTATAGTGTTTCCATTTGGGCTGACACTCAAACACTACTGTGTGAAAAAGAAAAGTTGGCAGAGCAGTTACAGTATGTCTAAATCAGAAATTGGCACTTCTGATGCAGTACTATGAGAAGCAGCAGCCACACACACACACCTTATGGCTAGTTGGTATGAAATGTAAATCAGTCCTTTTTTACCCCATGACTGACCTCTCCACAATGTTTTATGTGCATTTATTCATAGTTGTTTTTTTTTTAACATATCCTGCTAAAAGGCAAGCAGACAGATGGAATGGGGGCAAACGGTGTGTGTGTCTGTGTGTCTGTGTGTGCGCCTGTGTGTATTGTAGCTTGAAATGGGCAACAAAGACAGTCACAGCTCTTAGAACTGGCTCACCTGATTCGCAGCACTAGAGGGCACCAATACAAAAACAAACACAAATTTGACCTTCTATACCTGTAAGGACCCTCAATTATAAAATGCATTTCATAAGCCTAAACCTACACCTCAATACATGGCCTTCCCAAATCCATAAGGAGTAGGCCTGGGAAATAAACTATTCCCATCAGGATTGAAGCATTTTAAAATAAGATAACGGTGATGACTGATGAGAATAACTTTGTGTTGATTTACGTCTAAAGGGGACAAGTGCACCACCTGTATGAAAGTATCTACATTTGTTGATTTCTCCACAGATATTTTTTTCTTAATTTACATGTACCTTTTGTGACAGTAAACTGTAAAAGATTTGGGTTGGTCAAGAAGAGATGTCAGTGTTTTTGTAATGTACAACAATTTCAGTGGATCATACTGTGTGTAATCTTTCTTTCCAGTCAGGAGGCGATGGAGAACAAGGCCATGTATCTGAGCACATATGAAGAGAGAGAGAGCGGCTCCATGTATGAAGAGGCCTACGATGGACACAACTTGTCCAAACTTAACCTGTGTGATGAAGGTAAGGGCAATATAGATTTCTAACCAAAAGGTTTGTTAAAATCGAAGTCCAACTGCAATCAAAATATGTCCGAATGCAGCAAGAAGCTGACCATGGCAGTTTATGGTAAAAAATATGTTCTCTAATGATAAGGACAGCGCTGAACATGTTCTGGTAGAGATACACAGAGAGGCCGGAGATGTTAAATTGTAGCAAACTCAAACATTTCAAGCATCAGTGAGGAATCTCTAGGAATGAATGCCTTTTTTCTCACAAATAGCCATGTCCCAAATAGCTAGCTGTTAGCAAATGACGCTCTCTAGCAAATGGTTCTCCAGAAAGCTGTAAGCAGCAATACTGGAGGCCAAGAAATCGTCTTATTCCGGACATGCACATTTTCAACGGGCACTGCTCTAGTTCTTTAAATTCCCAAATGATTCAATATATATATAGGCTATATATGTAAAAAATAGGCGTGTGTAGGCACAGAAGTCTGACATGACTTGCCTACCATACACTAGAAGACTTTGAAAAAGACTAAAGTCTGACACTATCTCACATCTAATGTTAAAGCCTGTCATAATATGTAAAGACTGGGGATCTTGCAGGGTCACACATTGCAAGACTACAACTAGATTCGTTTTGAAAAATGTACCAAGCTACCTAGCTACCGCTGGGGTTAGCTGGTAACTTAAGGGAAAGTTTGCCGATTTTCTTCTTTATTACATTACATGTCATTTAGCGGACGCTTTTATCCAAAGCGACTTACAATTGCTCTATATGTCAGAGGCTGCACGCCTCTGGAGCAACTAGGGGTTAAGTGTCTTGCTCAGGGACAAATTGTTAGATGTATCATAGTGGGAATCAAACCCAGGTCTTCCACACCAAAGGCGTGTGTTCTATCCACTGCGCCATCACCACCCCATCTTCTCTGTTGTACATGCAGATGAACGGCGGCAGTACCCGGAGGTCAGCATTTATTCACCGATAAAACATCCGTTGGATAAAGCGCTTCAGAAGGGTTGAAAATTGGCAACTTTCCCTCTTTAGCGTTTAGCTTAGCGCGCCGCCATAGCAACTTTAAAAAAACACTGTCTCTAGTCGTTTGCTGCTTCCTGTTTCGTGCTAAAGGGAGTGCACCCATTGGTTGTTGACAATGCTCACATGGTTTAACTTCACTACCAAGACTTAAAATTTACCATAATATCAAACACGTTTGATGTTGTCGGAACTTCAAGACGGGTAAAAGACAGACTCGGACTGAGTTTTATGACCACCTTACACAAAACGATTGAGGCGACGGGAGCGCGCCCCAACTCTAGCAAGACTCTCAGGATTTCATTACGATATAGGAAAGCAGTCTGCGACAGTGAAATCGCTTTAAAAGTTGTTTGGTGTAAGGTCGGAAAAGCAGATCTTCACACACCATGGTTGATATTCAGAACGGGACTCACACACACACACACACACACACACACACACACACACACACACACACACACACACACACACACACACTAATAACCAATACAGACACACAAGAAGAGGCAATGCTGTCACCACTTGGCACCCGCTCTCCTCTTGCTATGGTCATTTGTGAAAGCAGGAATGTCTAGGCGCAACATCTGCCTGTGTGTGTGTGTGTGTGTGTGTGTGTGTGTGTGTGTGTGTGTGTGTGTGTGTGTGTTTGTGTGTGTGTGTGTGTGTTTGTGTGTGTGTGTGTGTGTGTGTGTGTGTGTGTGTGTGTGAGTGAGAGTGTGTCTGTGTGTACAGGTGCAGCTGCAACAAATCCACAGTGTTCTCAGGTTTCGACCCACGGCGCTGCGAGTTCGGTGGGAAAGTCTTAGCGAACATTAACTGGAGAATATGTTGAAATTTTAATGGAAAGCGGACGATGGCAACGCACAACACACATCAGAAAGACTGTCCTCATCCAACGTCTTTAATCATAGAACACTTTCACACCTCATTCAATTAGAGAACATATTCCCTGCCACGGGACAGTTTGTTTTATTGGGGTGTCCTGTAGTAGAAAAGAGCAAAACAAAGTAGTAAGAAGGTTTCGGTCAGAGTGTGATCCAACCATGATTCACTAAACTACATGGCCAGAGTCCATTATGAAGTAAACACACTGATTTATGGGTAAAAAAACAGGGTTTATCCACAAAGATAATTCAGGGCAAATGTGGTCTTAATGTGGTGAACTCTGGCATGAGGTGTTATTAAGCCTTTCCACTGTGGTCTCACTTGTTTATAGTAATTATAACAGCACATTATAAATAATTTGACAATGATATGCTGATGTTTAAATAAACAAACATACAGTGCCTTGCGAAAGTATTCGGCCCCCTTGAACTTTTCGACCTTTTGCCACATTTCAGGCCTCAAACATAAAGATATAAAACTGTAATTTTTTGTGAAGAATCAACAACAAGTGGGACACAATCATGAAGTGGAACGAAATTTATTGGATATTTCAAACCTTTTAAACAAATAAAAAACTGAAATATTGGGCGTGCAAAATTATTCAGCCCCCTTAAGTTAATACTTTGTAGCGCCACCTTTTGCTGCGATTACAGCTGTAAGTCGCGCTTGGGGTATGTCTCTATCAGTTTTGCACATCGAGACTGACATTTTTGCCCATTCCTCCTTGCAAAACAGCTCGAGCTCCGTGAGGTTGGATGGAGAGCGTTTGTGAACAGCAGTTTTCAGTTCTTTCCACAGATTCTCGATTGGATTCAGGTCTGGACTTTGACTTGGCCATTCTAACACCTGGATATGTTTATTTGTGAACCATTCCATTGTAGATTTTGCTTTATGTTTTGGATCATTTTCTTGTTGGAAGACAAATCTCCGTCCCAGTCTCAGGTCTTTTGCAGACTCCATCAGGTTTTCTTCCAGAATGGTCCTGTATTTGGCTCCATCCATCTTCCCATCAATTTTAACCATCTTCCCTGTCCCTGCTGAAGAAAAGCAGGCCCAAACCATGATGCTGCCACCACCATGTTTGACAGTGGGGATGGTGTGTTCAGGGTGATGAGCTGTGTTGCTTTTACGCCAAACATAACGTTTTGCATTGTTGCCAAAAAGTTCGATTTTGGTTTCATCTGACCACAGCACCTTCTTCCACATGTTTGGTGTGTCTCCCAGGTGGCTTTTGGCAAACTTTAAACGACACTTTTTATGGATATCTTTAAGAAATGGCTTTCTTCTTGCCACTTTTCCATAAAGGCCAGATTTGTGCAGTATACGACTGATTGTTGTCCTATGGACAGAGTCTCCCACCTCAGCTGTAGATCTCTGCAGTTCATCCAGAGTGATCATGGGCCTCTTGGCTGCATCTCTGATCAGTCTTCTCATTGTATGAGCTGAAAGTTTAGAGGGACGGCCGGGTCTTCGTAGATTTGTAGTGGT
Organism: Perca fluviatilis; assembly: GCF_010015445.1. NCBI lineage: Eukaryota > Metazoa > Chordata > Actinopteri > Perciformes > Percidae > Perca > Perca fluviatilis. The sequence goes on along the minus strand of NC_053129.1, from coordinate 27,015,312 downwards.
CTGATACTCCTTCCATTTCAATATTATCGCTTGCACAGTGCTCCTTGGGATGTTTAAAGCTTGGGAAATCTTTTTGGTATCCAATCGGCTTTAAACTTCTCCACAACAGTATCTCTCGGACCTGCCTGGTGTGTTCCTTGTTCTTCATGATGCTCTCTGCGCTTTACACGGACCTCTGAGACTATCACAGAGCAGGTGCATTTATACGGAGACTTGATTACACACAGCTGGATTCTATTTATCATCATTAGTCATTTAGGTCAACATTGGATCATTCAGAGATCCTCACTGAACTTCTCGGAGAGAGTTTTCTGCACTGAAAGTAAAGGGGCTGAATAATTTTGCACGCCCACTTTTTCAGTTTTTTATTTGTTAAAAAAGTTTGAAATAGCCAATGAATTTCGTTCCACTTCATAATTGGGACCCACTTGTTGTTGATTCTTCACAAAAAATTACAGTTTTATATCTTAATGTTTGAGGCCTGAAATGTGGCAAAAGGTCGAAACGTTCAAGGGGGCCGAATACTTTCGCAAGGCACTGTATATTAGCATATTTAAAGGTTTAGTGCGTAACTTTTTGATAACAATGAATGCCTGTTACATTAAAGCCATAGCCAAATGGAGTATGTTTACAACACCATCACCAGGCAGACATGACTCAGAGGGAACACACAGCAGTGCACTCATGTAATTTCCGAACTTGTTTACAATTACTTGATGAATAAATATTGATTATTCTGTCTCTTTTAATGTCAGTTGGAAAAGCTGTAAAGCGTCAATGAACATCTTTGAAAAACAAACGCCTACCAGCATCTCTCTCTCTCTCTCTTTCATTTACTCCGAACAACAACACGACGACTGTGGTTTTGAGGGGGAGTTGCAAGTCACAACTTCAAGTGTTTACGCTAAGCTAATCACCTCGCTGCTCTGGCTCCATACTTAGAGGCACATACATGAGACTGGTATTAAATCAATCTTCTCATCTGACTCTGGGAACAACATCAAGCAAGCGTATTAATGTGTGTCTTACACCGGGGCTGGAGGAATAAATGTCAGAAGACAGAATGTATGTGTATGTGATAGTATGTGATAATTTCCCCCTTAAGCTCCAGACTGCTGGTTTTATTTTCCTGCCTGGTTTTTATGAAGGTGTTTGTATGATGTATCGTTGTTTTGTCTCAGTTCAGCATGAGTTTAACTTAAAAGGCGGCTTTTAGTGCAATTTCTGTTCCTATACATTCCAGCCATGTGACACATCTGAGCCAGCTGTGTTTGTCTTACGCTGGAGGTGTGTGTGTGTGTGTGTGTGTGTGTGTGTGTGTGTGTGTGTGTGTGTGTGTGTGTGTGTGTGTGTGTGTGTGTTGTGCGTGTGTGGGTGTTGTGCGTGTGTGTGGCTTGAAAAGTGCGTGTGCATCAGCAACAATCCACCAGTGTCCACTGACAGATTGTCAAGGTCCAAATGAAAGCATGCTGTTGGGAGGCCGCACTGCAAAAAATCAGTGTTTACATTTTAAAGTAAGACTCAAGCCAACATCATGACAGTTCACAGGAAGATCTCATTATAACCCTCATAATATCCCAGTGGGTGTAATGTTTATCATACTGTCACAAGGAGACAGTGATTTCCCAGAGACATGTGTTTTCATATTTCTCATCCTCTCCTGGGCTTGTTTTCCTAATTTAAGATGTTTCATTTTAGTCCAGCTTTTCTTCTTTCCATCCAGTTAATCTTACTGTAAACAGTTAAGTCTTAAGTGGTAGCTTGTAGCTTGAGTGACACCAGTCGTACAGTATTTAGGCTTTTTTCTGACATTTGGTGTTTTACTAATGTGTCAAACTGTTGACATTGACGTTCACTAAACCCCTCCCTTGATCCAGTCATACTATAGCTTAGCAACCGTAACTAGGCACGTAATATCTGTCAAGCTTTGGAGTCTTCTCAACATTCTGAAGAAGTTAGCAGTTAGCAAATACTCGCTAACCAAGGAGGTTTTGAAGGTAATGTCTTTTGCCTATTAAAACCCCAAAACACTAGACTAAAGTTTGTCTGTTCTAACCTCCTAATGTTAGCATGCATGGCTAAGTTGTATGAGTAGGCTAACCTAGCATTTCTTCCAAGTCTAAGAGTTAACAATGCTGCTCCTTTTTGTCCATGTGTTCTAAATAGATAATCAATTTTGTAGGCTACTGTCGCTTTAGTCCTTTTTCTTTAGCCTTCAGAGTTAGCATATGTAGCCGTTTTATACATACGCTAAAGACACTTCTGTAGGACTCTCATTGCAGGCAAATCAGCTGGAAACATTAAAAAGTCAACCAGAGACTAAGTGTCCAACTAAAATGAATTGTATTGCTAATTCAGTTTAATTATAGCTAGCAACCAACAACTGATAAAGCCTACTAGCCTTCAAAAGTGGCTAAAAATGAGATGCCTTTGTCTACTTCTATTTGAAATAGTTCCAAACAATTGAGGCAAAGCACACATTCATTTCTTTAATAATGTTGATGATAATTACTCATAAACAATATACTTGTGCGCTTATGTCTGAAAACATTTTTTAAATAATAAAATAATGTCACATTCCTATTCCAACGGCTGATGAAGGATGTGACTCCAGAAACAACCTTTGAAAATCGCTTCATCCTCTTGACCTGAAGGTGATGTACAGCTTAATCCCTGCCTCCTGCCAAGCTATCACACACACTCTCACACACACACACACACACACACACACACACACACACACACACACACACACACACACACACACAGGACAAAACACTTCCATCATACATATGCAGTGCTGTGTCAGTATTGTCAAGACTAATTCTCCAACATCTGTTTGACCCTGAGAGTAGTGTTAAGTGGTGACATGAATTATAGTAATAGCTCCAGTGAGTCTGTGTATTTTTTTAGTTCTATTATGTATTCGTGCATCTATACGTGTGTGTGTGTGTGTGTGTGTGTGTGTGTGTGTGTGTGTGTGGGTGTGTGTGTGTGTGTGTGTGTGTGTTATAAACATTTTAGCCGTGCCAAATGCATACATGATTGCTCATCTAATTTATATCTGTCATGAGACCGTTTAAACACAAGAAATGTGTTTGATGTTGCTGCTTGGTTACTTGTATACATATAATTGTATGAATAATTGTATGTTCTCTAGTGTGCTATAGGTAGATAACATGATTGTGTGCATTGCAGTCATTAAGTGTTTATGTGTATGTCATTGTACCAGTAAATGTCAGGCTTTATAAAAAAAAAAAAAGCCTTTGGAATTATTAGTTTTAGCTTTGACCACCAGTCCTTGCTTTTATGTACTCTCCTTCCTAACATTTTTGTATCAAGTAACTGGAAAACATGAGCTTTGTTATTGTGAACAGCCTCTTGCCTTACACAAAATGTCCCAGCCACTAATAAACAAGCTTTTACAGGAACGGCTTAGTTTTGTAGAAGGCAAACAAATCTAAACAACATTAATATGTTTGTTCCAAAAGCCAAATTCCTCCTGCTGTTTTATTTATTAGAAAACCCAGTGTAATGCGACTGCAAAATATTTGCACCTCGATTTTAACTTTTGTATTGTTTTGGACCCTATTTTTTATTTATTTTTTGTCTTGGTCAGGTTCTGGTAAGCGGCGCAGGAAGCAGGATCAGTGCTGTGCTCACCTGAACTCCCTCTCAGCCATCAAGTACGCCATCGTGTTCCTCTACATCCTGGTCCTTCTCACCATCTTTGGACTCTGCCTGGCAGGTAGGGTGTGACCAAGTCTTCCATTAGCTGCATGTCTTGGGCAGTCATTTAATCCTGAAATTTTGGTGATTGGAGAGCTCTGGAAATACAAGAACTAATTATTTTACCACTTTAGGATGTTTTACAAACATTTACAATAATACATTAGCCCACACAAAGTGAACATTTAGCTCATTATTAGAATAATTACATAATCAAAGGATAGACAGAACCACTGAAGTTATATCAAAGGAGCCAGTTACAGTACTCACAGCATAAGTACAGAAGTGACTAAAGAAATACTCTCTTACAACAGCTTTTGTAATACAACGTGGAATGTGATACAAAATCTATAGTCATAACAAAGTCGCCAGTTTATCTTCATGCTGGGAATCTCCTCTGCCTGCTCTGCCCTCAGAAACATCCTGTGCCTTTCAGGACAGACAATGGCTCCATGGTATCTTGTTTAGAGTAGTCAGTATTAAATGGTATTCTTATGCAAACAGTTTAATAAATAACAAGAGGAAAAGTATGTAAATCATAATTTTCCTAACACTCATCATTTTAATACTACTACAAAAATGGAAATGTTGTGGTCATATTTGTTTAATGATGATCTTGACCTTCTTCCGCATATTGCTTTCCATGACATGCTTACTGGTAATGAAGATTATGAAAAGTACAATTTACAGTCCACTAGGTATGTAAGTACTTAAAATAGTAGCATTACAGAATACTGAGACAAAGAAAGAAGATTTCAAAAAAGGACTTTTTAAAATGATATTAGGTGTGAGAGATCGAAACTTCAAGATATCTGAAACGCATCAAATGAATTATGGAATATATACAGCATCTGCAAAAGGAGCTGAGTGTCCACATCACCATGCCATATTGTACAGTATTGTATAGAAAGTGTCTAGTGCCTAACCTCAAATTGAATGAAAATCGAAGTGTTAGATCAGGGTGAAAACTGCTAATATCACACACGATGGACAGGGTATTTCATACCCGGTATCTATCTTTCATCTCTTGCACATAACTTTCCTTCATCGCCAGTTTGTCCGGCCTCAGTCAGGGAGAAAAAGAAAGAAGGTGTAAAAGAAAGAAATAAAGAAAGGTGAAAGGAAATAATGTACTGTACTGCACACATTGAGAAAGAGAGTATTTTGTCCATCTTTTGTTTTCATAGCTCAGTTGTGCAGATGACATCAGCCATTCCTCAAGGTTGAATTGTAATGTAAAGGACACACACACACACACACACACACACACACACACACACACACACACACACACACACACACACACACACACACACACACACACACACACTTATACACATACAACCCACAAAAACACTCTGGGATGTGGTCTGAAACTGTACTCCCCTCTTAAACTGTCTGTTCTAGTTTAACATTGAGAAAACACACACACACACACACACACACACACACACACACACACACACACACACAATAAATAAACAATCATTTGAAGCATAACCTAAACTCCAGTCATGTAAAAGTCCTGCTGGTGATTTTATTGAATTTATTCACTTGACAAGTTCACTGCTAAGACCTATATCTGTTGAAAGGTTTTTAATATAATGTTTCAATGTCAGAAGTAGCACAGATCTCTGTATTTGTTTAATGCAGCTTCACTCTGTCCGTAGACATTTTTCTAATCTGAATCGTGAAATCAGTTTTCCAAGCGCGGTGCACGACTGACCTCTGTGCTTCCTGCTGTTAACGCACAGCTCTGTGCATGAGTGACAGGTTTAAACGTGATTCCCACATGTGAAGTTAGGTATGTCACGGCATTTTGGAAGCGTGACAAGCTTGACTTTTTAGACAGCAACATAAAAGGGTAGAGTAGAGATAAAGTGTGACGGTGGCGGGTTCCCTTTGTGCTGCATGGTTCCCATACTCCCCTAATGCATGGCTGTGGGAGTGCCAGGTTTCAATCTGAGGAGGAGTCCACTATACACGTTTAACATGAGGGATCCTCAGGGTAACGTAAAAAACAGCACCACCTTTAGCCTGGTTCAGGAGTTGGCATCACAACTGATTTTCTAGGAGATGGAGGCCATGATAATTTGGTTAAAGGTGCCCTGCCACACAAAACCGTTTTTACTTGCATTTTTTGAAATATGTTAGGTCCATATGTGTTTGTGTTATGTGGTGAATGTGAAAATGAACTGCTACCTCCTGTGTCAGCTCTAGCCACTGAAAAGAAATAAGCAGAGAAATCAAGCCAATTAGAAAAGCTGGTCAGTCTGACATCACATTGCCTGAGCTCATTACTATTCATGAGCTCGCCCAGTTGGGCTGGGTAAAGGATTTTGACAGCCAGGCTCTCATTGGCTAGCTGTTAGCCAATCAGATTCAAACAGCTTAGTTTGTCGAATATTAATGAGAACTGGCACAAATCGAGCTGAGTCTTCCTGTAGGCTTTCTATACCACGCTAGAAAGGCTTGAAACAAGGTAACCAAGGCATTTTTTCCACAAAAAATGTTATAGAGTCCATGGTAGAACTTCAGACATTACCACAAAGTAATGAAATACGTGTGGCAGGGCACCTTTAAGTCGTGCAGGTTTGTGCAGTGTGTGAGGGTTCAGCTTTCAGCATTCAGCATCTCTTGACTGTAGATCAAGTCAAAACCAGTTGACTGCAAGAAAAGTACAGGAAGTGGGGTTGCGTAATTAAATGATACTCTGTTTTGTGATTGGATTTGGCATTTTTGCATCATTTGTGGTTAATTTAATTGGGCATATCGGCCCTAATAATGTCATATATAATAGAACTAGTTGGCACTCGGTTTGAGGTGCTCAAAGCACCAAAAAAGAAAAGAAAACAAATCTCCAACACTGGGAAACTCACGCCAAAACAATCTAGATTGATAAATAGCACTACAGGTAGGAGGAAAAATTCTTATTTTTGACTTTGGGATGAACTGTCCCTTTAATCTTGAAGCATTTTCATTTTCGACCTTGGAACAGAAGTTGAAAACGAAACCATCTCACGCTTGTTTTGGAGCTTTCGGCCATACTGTCTTGAGTCGTCTTGTTTTGAAGAGTTACAATTGATGTGGAAACTAAAGTTGCGTGGGATTTAAAACTTGGAACTTGAGACAAAAAGTTGCATCTTTTAGCTCTGAACTGTTAAAAGACCAGTGCCTTGCTCAGGGACCAATCAGAGAGTAGTCATTCACTCACCCATCAAAACATTTCCCTAGCTTTAAAAAAAAAAGAAAAGGAAATTACCCAGTCCCAAACCACCCTTACTGACTTCCAAAGCTAGATTATGTCTCAATATCACTTTCACACATCACACGTCTCAGTGATTGGCACAAAAAAGTGAAACTGTAATATGGAAATTCTGACTTGTGAGTTATGGAAATTAGCATTAGCTGTTGTTATTTCATATCAGTCGGTGTGTGACGCGGTGCCGTAATAAATTCCAGCGTCTTCAGAGCTTACACTGCTGCAGTTCCTCCTCCGGGTTCATTTGGAAAAACCCTGGCGTGATGCCAGAGTAGCCTCATGGCCAATCCGTGTGTGTGTGTGTGTGTGTGTGTGTGTGTGTGTGTGTGTGTGTGTGTGTGTGTGTGTGTGTGTGTGTGTGTGTGTGTGTGTGTGTGTGTGTGTGTGTGTGTGTGTGTGTGTGTGTGTGTGTGTGTGTGTGTGTGTGTGTGTGTGTGTGAGCTTTGGAGGCGTGTCAGACTTTATGGCCTACCTTCTGCGAACCCTGCTGTGGCCTCCTTGCAAATGCCAGCTCTGTTATTAGAGGAGAGGAAGACAAAGTGAGGCTGATAGAGACAGAGAGAGAAGGAGAGAACAATTAAGGAAGATAGAGTTAGAAAGAGAAGTGACGGACCCAGAAACGGGTTTAAGAGCTGTCTGGCTTCAGACCAGCAGTATCCTGGAGAAATCGACTGCTCTCACTGATCCTAATTTCATTTCAAGACTCTCCTCTCCTCGAGCCTCCCACTCACGCCGTAACCACGCTGCTGATGCCAGTATTCCCAGGCACAGAGATGTAGTTTAGACTTTGGAACGGTTTCAATGTCGTCAAAGAGGTATTTGGTTATTCAAGGCTTTTAGATGAGGTTGGTTTAGAAAATCAAACCGGGCTTTTCAACCGGCCTCTTTTAAATCGAGGGCCGGCCATCAAGGGCCGGCCATCCAAAAGCTAAGTGGCTCCAGCGTAACGTCACAGGAGGCCCATTCGCCACATACACACACAGTGCACGCACAAACACACTCACAGTGGCTGCCAGTTTTCCGATGTGAACACAGATTCAACTCTGTGTTATCCACATTTGCTTTTTTTTGTTTGAATTCTCACTTGACTTTTAGTTAGTTTTTTTTCCAGCTCTTACGCTGCCTCCTTTTGGGTTTCTCCCAACTTCATTGCTCAGCCAGCGTCTCCTGTCAGTTAAACACATCCGTATTTCATTGCAAAGCAGGATCACGGAGCATCTTTGGCTGGAAACATCTGCATTCATGTCATTATAAGTATAATATAGTATTTTCTGTGTCAGCGCATCTGATCCTAAATCTTAGTTTTTGACAAGTGAAGGGGGGAGAGTGGTAAATGGAAACAGAGACGGATAGAACCAGAATGACAGAGGATGAAAAGGCCAGCTGCTCCATTTATCATGATGCCTTATCAGTCCATTATTTTTACAAGTGTATCTCCATGCAGATAGGACAGTGCTCTCAGTGTCAGCATAGAGATTGGTCCATGATTGAAAGATCACGTGTTCAATTCCGCTGATAATCCGTGTCTATGCCTTGAGCCAGAATCCAGACTTTTATCATCTCAGAGGCGCCTGCTGGAGAAACCTTTTGTCTTTGTAGTCACTTGTTGTAGCCAACACAACTCAAGAGGAGGAACTTGAGAGACATGTTTGATCTTTTTAGCTCTTAAGCTGCACTAGACAGCTGTGCATGTTGACGGCCCAAATGGTGGCATGATGTAACTTATGTATACTTTACTTCCCAGAAACCCTGTGGGCTGACCTGCGTAAGTTCCTGAGTGGGAACAGTTGTTTACACGTAGGGACTCAGAGCTTTCTTTTGATCTCTCGAGAGCCTGAAGCTTTTGTTTGCTCATGTCTGATTGAGCAGTTTTTTTATTACTGCTATCGGCACACGGTAAGTTTCCATGCATCGTTTTCCTTCTTGGAGTCCTGTTAGCTCTTTAACATTCTATAATACTAATGCAGTGCCCGTTCAAAATGTGCCTGTTTGGAACCGGCCGATTGCTTGACCTGTGGTATTGCTGCTTGTAGAATTCATCAAAAGCAAATTGTACCCCAAAATTACTTACAGAAGGACCCCAAACCACTTCATATGCAACTCCCCTGCACACCCTACTACTAACTTACTGATTTACCTGACAGAGAACGTAGCAGATTCAGAATGCAATCACAAAAAATATCACAATGAAAATGTGGAGTAATCAGACATTTGCGTCATGGACTCATGGCGGTGCGCTACCCAACCGGCCCGTTATGAGCGCTAATCAGCACATATCTGCGTTAATCAACCACCAGAACCGGACCGTGTGTGTGTGTGTGTGTGTGTGTGTGTGTGTGTGTGTGTGTGTGTGTGTGTGTGTGTGTGTGTGTGTGTGTGTGTGTGTGTGTGAGAGACAGTGTTGTCTTGTGTCATATGATCGTTAACAAACGTAACACTTCAGCAGAGGTGTTCATTTCCATACAGGTTTAGTGGCTTGACAGTTAACGGTGAAGTAGGGGATTTGATTCGCGGGGGTATTTTGGCGACGGTAATGTTATTAGTTAGCAGTAGACTTAATTAACCCGGGGTGAGTCTGATGAAAAGTGCTGTGTCTGCCCGGTTCCGCTCTGAGATTTTCTCGCATTGCACAGCGCTGTGAAGGAACAATCTCCAAGATTAGGTTATGTTCTGCCTCTGGTTAGAAGTGGTGAATGTACGCTACAGCTCACAGCAACTTAATACTATATAGTGTCTGGCTTTTGTTTGATATTTAGTGTTGGCAAATGGATTTTTGTTGAGTTTCCTCTTAGCGAAAAAAAAGACACGGAAAAGCGTAGCGCCTTTTTTTTCGCCAACCTTATTCCACACAACAGTCGCGATGTTCCTTTCAGCTATCCGCTCGTGCTCCAGGAAAGTGAAGAAAAGTAAGTTTGGTATATCCAGCAATCATGTAGCTAACGTTGGAAACAGGAAAAGAGTCTCTCTACTAGCTGCCAAAGCTCCGCTGCTTTCTTCGACCCTCTCTGCGTCTGGTCCTGCGCTGTGCTCACTCAGGGCTAGATTTATCAAGCCGTTTGCGCCTGTTTCCAGGCGCTAATTGGTTGCAAAGACGGACGTAACTGATGCGGGCTATTTACAAACGGGGCACACTTGGGTAAAATCGCAGATTGTCTGCCACATGAGCGAGAAGAGACAAGTTGCGCTTTCAATATGCGCTCGTGGGAGGGTCATGGGGAAAGTGGGAGTTCCACCCAAAAAGGTGGGAGGATAAGCGCAAAGTGCGCCGAATTATATATTCTGTGGTATTTACAAAGAGCGCGTCTCTATTCTGCGGGGGAAATTCTCCGCCTCTTAAAAGCAGTTCTAAACCAGCCGCAGTCCAGTTTCCTCGTAGACCTTTATGCCGCTGGTGAAATGGCAACAGTAATCTGAGCAAGACAAAGACATAGGCGAGGCTGAAAATATCATTAACACAAGAATTACACTTTCAGTGAACACAACATCATTTAGCGTTACAGATCAAGCAGCCATGCAATATTAGAGTTACTGGAAGAAATCAAAGATGAAATTGAATCTCCCCCACTCCAGCAGTTGTTAAACTCCTCGCTATATTACAAATATATCGGCATCAGGATCATTTCAAACAGTCATAGCATCAGCTGTTGGAATATCGCAGTCTGCACCCAGCCATATCATAGCACCAGTAGCGCTTTGCTACAGCGCAATTTACGGTATAGTGGGCGGAAAAAGACGCTGATTGCCTGATGGGTGTCAGGGTTGATAAATACTACGCAAAATGTGGAAGCATAGCGTGCGCTATTACCGAACTCGCATAAACGGACGCAGCGCAAACTGCGCCAGTGTTAGTAAATCTGGCCCTCAGTGTGCAGTGTGAGAGGGGGAGTGGCCAGTGGCTAGAGCGGCAAAAGCCATTCTGTGCTTCTTTTACCGATACATATTTAACGATATCTTTTGCATTTCTAATCCAAACAAGGTCAAACTTGGCACTGCACTTACTCGTGTCCGTAGCAAGACACCTGTCAAGGTTGAAATCCATTGGACTAACAGTTTAAGAGACATGCGCATAACACACAGACAGACACACAGACAGACAGACTTTCCTGTAATTTATAGATAGATATAATAGCATAGAATCTCCATTTTGCAACGCTGGATGACCTTTGTGTTTTGAATCCCAGTTGGGAAGTGCCAGTATGCTATTTATTTAAAGGTTTGATTCAAAATGAATGGCACTTCATTTCAACAATTTATTTGGACAAAGCTTTGTCGAATCGTCTCCAAAAACAATTGTTGCATTCTTTAAATTAATTTAGATTTTTGATGATGATTTTTTTAATGGTCCACAATATGTCCTACACAACATTGAAAGTCACATAAGGTTCAGATTGAAATAAAAAATAATTGGACACTATATGAGTATGTGTTGGCCTATACACTACAAATCTTCTAATCTTAATTATATTCAACTATTTTCTATGTGTGGGTGCGAATAAATGAAGAGACAATATTATATGACTTCCTTGGTTGCGAAAGGGGAACAACTGTCCCCATTTCTTCATTGTTTGTGCTCAAAGACAGTCCAATCAGTTATCATGGACAACTCTCTCTCTCTTTCTAAAACCAAAAAGCTGAAACAGAAAGTTGTGACACGTTCCAGTTCTAGTTGCTCAAGTTCTTGGATTAAAAGTGTAAAGCTGATTTTGTTGTCCCACAGAGCGTTACACTTTTAATGCTCAAGTGAGCTTTATTCTACAGTATCTGGCTGCATTGCATGGACCAACACCTCCTCTTGGTTGCAATTGATTGGTCTAATCACAATGTGATGCTGAACTTTCCTCAACTTTTCTAAAAAGAAACCAGATGCAGAGTTTTGTCTAAAGCTGCCGCTTTTCTGTTGTCTCTCCATTGGAGAAAGTTCCTAAGCTCTTTCAGATGTTTTTCTCTTAGTACATCCAAGGTATTACAATAGCTTAGTTTGCAGATACGATGCTGTAAAACATTACTGAATTTACAGAAGAGGTGTTGGACTAAACTATGTCGTTTTTAAAACAGCACAGAAATAGACGTTTGATTGCTGTATTAGGTGTTTTCACATGTGGCTACAGTATGTGCGTTAAACAAATTCAGTAACAATCCAGAGTTTTATAATTGTAATTCAATTCTGCAGTGCATTTGACATCACATCCACTTGTTTTCAGCAGGTTTAAGATTAAAATTAAGAACATATTTTTGATACCTGGTCATTCTGAGGGCATAGAGAACCATCTCTGTACCACTAACAAGTCATTATCATCATCAATTCATGCAATTTTACCGTAATACACAATTTTGTTCTTAATTATTGTCCTTGCATGCATGTTGACTCATGCAAAAGGAACATAAAACAGTTGGTTCTCTTGTCTTGTAGCAGAGCAGAACCCTTTTGAAAAAAGTTCTCTAGCATTGTGTTCGTATGGTGCATTTAAGGACAACTCTAGAGTCTATGAAATATTCTTAAATTTAACTGGATTATTTCCTCATATTCATTAGCATTATCAACAACTCCTAGCCATAGAAGAATCCTCTTATCTCTGTGGGGCCGGGATGTTTTTGGTTGCATTTTGGCCTGACATTGCTACAAATATACCTTGTGCTACATCTGGAGCCAGTTCTCAGAATAACAGGTTGTGTAAAACACCCAACAAACACACCTAATAGCCAGAGATTGGCCCATGTATGGCCGTGCAGACAGAGCTTGGACTGATAACTGTCTGGGTGGTTTAAGCAGTATTTAACACATTTTATATATGTGTTCATTAGCTGGATGGAGATGTAAGGTGTTCCCACCTATCCTCATAGGCACAATCATGCAAAATTGGTGTTTTTTGGCCTTATGAGTCAAATTAGTTCAATTATTTAAATCCACCTTCCATTCTTAGAGGATATCCACAAAACAAAGTCTAGTTTTTACAGACACCTGTAGTATTTTACAGGTATGACTGAGGACATGAGCCCGCCATGTTTACAGAGTTATTTTCCATTTTGCAGATTAAAGGCGGGGGAAAAAATCGATACAGCAAAGTATCGCGATATTTTCCATGGCAATAGACCTTTTTCACAGCAGACATTTTGACTTGTCATAGTAGGAAAAGCACAGCTGAAATTGATAACCTTAACGATGGCTCAATTCCATCAAGTGTCCCAGTGAGCTATTTCAGTGAGTCAGCATGCACAATACCAGGGCCTCTCCTAAGTGGAATGCAGCCATCATTAATGGTTTTGAATACACCTGTGTTTTTCCTACTATGACATGTCAACATGTCTGCCGTGAAAAAGGTCTATACTGTATCAATACCCAGACGCCAAGTATCAATCTGATATTATATATGTGTTCGTCAGTTTGTCTGCTTTACAATCCCATTTTGCAGCATTAAAATGAAGTGAGATTTAAAAAAAAAAAAAAAAAAAAAGAGAAATGTATCTTTTTAGATGAAACAGATGTTGACAAAGGAAAAATTTGACGTTGGAAAAAAGGTAATAAATTGCAAGATATCGCAGAATATTGCAATATGTTTAAAATCGCAATAATATCGTATTGTGATGATAGCGTATGATGAGGCCTCTGGTGATTCCCACAGATCTTCAAGTGCTGCCTTAATTCCTCCCTTCCACTTATACTTTAGGTGCAATTGAGTCATGTTTTCCAGCAAACATGAAGCTTACAGGTTTGGCATGGTGGCGCTTTTTTCCTCAGCCTGTTAATTGCTGGAAAACATGATGGTGGGTTTGTTATTATTCTTTAAAGCCACGAAATCTATGAGCTTGAGTTTGTGTCTTTCATTGATAGGCAACAGGCATGTTATTGCCAAGCAGAAATAGGCAGCTGGCCCTGAAACAGCCTGGGGTTAGTAGTAGTTTGTAACTGCATTTGTTATCATCATTATTTTGTGTTTTACGTCGGCTTTTAATGCTACAGCTAAATTCTATTTTGGCTCTAATAAACGCGGATTATTTATAGTTCCCTGTTCTGTCGCCAGCAGTTGGTTTCAGTTAAACATTCCGTTGCTATAGCGACCATAACTGGCAGTGTTCCATGGAAGTCATGACGTCACATTTGAGCTAGCCTCTGTTCCACTAGCCTCTGTAACAAAATCCAGACGGCTCAAACATTCTCTATTTAAACTTCTAATGTTGATTTAAAGTGCTCATATTATGCTCATTTTCAGGTTTATAATTGTATTTAGATTATATCAGAATTGGGTTTACATGGTTTCATTTTCAAAAAACACCATATTTTTGTTGTACAGCACATTGCTGCAGCTCCTCTTTTCATCCTGTGTGTTGAGCTCTCTGTTTTAGCTACAGAGTGAGACATCTCACTTCTGTTCCTATCTTTGTTGGGATTCGCACATGCTCAGTACCTAGGTAAGGACTACTAGCCAGTCAGAAGCAGAGTATGAGGGAGTGCCACGCTAGCAGCTAGGCGAGCATTATAACGTGTGTTACAAAGTGACCACGTCTGTCTCTGAAGTAAAGGCTGGACTACAATAGAGCTGTTTGGAGCAGTTTCTGAACAGTGTTTTCTGTTGGAGATGGTAAGTCCCTTTGGGGTGGACTTTGGGCTTTTTCACTTTGTAAACCTATAAGTTGCACAAAAAGATATATAACATAATAAAGGAAAGGGAAAAAGCCTAATATGAGCACTTTAATAAATGTAAATGAAAACTGGAGTTTCTTTCCGGTTAAAGATGATCAGAAGAAGATTTAAAGTGTCTTTACAGCTGCAGCAGTGATGGAAACGTTGTGTTTAAGGAGGTAAAAAGCAGCAGTTTGTTCCTCGTGAATCTGGTTTAACTTCAGTCAGACTTTTTAAAGGTGAAGCAGGTCAGCGATTCTCCGCTTTTCTACAAAATAAACCGCATATTTTTCTATAAAAGAAAACCTAGCTTCTGTAATTCAATGCAATAGGTTATTCAACAGTTCTCTCATCGGTCTTTCTGAAAAAATGAAGCGTGTTCCTGGGGTTTACTTTTCATATTCTAAGACAAATCAGCCTCCACTGATTTTGATAAAGTTAAAGTGATGTTTCCGAGTAATTTACCCTAGGGTCCTTTGCACCATGACCTCGAGCCAAACACCCCCCCAGAAGCTTTTTTCACCTGGGTCTAACATTGGGCGAGTTAGCGTAGAGTAGCGTTAGCCGCTGAGTAGCTTAGCGCGGGGCTAATGGACCCACGTTTGTATCTCTTAAATGACCCCACTAATAATGCCCGAAATGATACCAAAGGTCTACACTAGTATATATAGGTTATGCTCTCATAAAACGATGGATTGGAAAGTTTGTAAGTACACCAGAAGTTTATGAACACTTGCCTGCTCTCTTCTGCTCTCTGTTGCTGCTGCTGCTACCTGCAGTTAGACGATTGCTTAGGGCCGTCTATAAATTACTACACCGAAAAGAGATACAACAAAAATATGTATTAATTTAATGATTAAATAAGGTAATGTCTCCAAACTTACCTCAATTATTACTTGTCTCCTGTTAGTTATATTACAGCACTTACTTTAAAAAATAAGTTAAATTAAAAAATATTTTTGTTCCATCTCTTTTCGGTGTTGTAATTTGTAGATGTCCCTAAGCACTCGTCTCACAGCAGCAGCAACAACAACAGCAGAGAGCAGAAGCCAGCAGGCAAGTGTTATTTACATAAACTTCTGGTGTACTTACAAACTTTCCAATCCATCGTTTTATGAGTGCATAACCTATATATACTAGTGTAGACCTTTGGTATCATTTTGGCATTATTAGTGGGGTCATTTAAGAGATACAAACGTGGGTCCATTAGCCCCGCGCTAAGCTATTCAGCGGCTAACGCTACTCTACGCTAACTCTCCCAATGTTAGACCCAGGTGAAAAAAGCTTCTGGGGGGGTGTTTGGCTCGAGGTCATGGTGCAAAGGACCCTAGGGTGAATTACTCCGAACCATCACTTTAAACAGTGATTACCTTGTTAGCACAGAAAAAACGTGGCGTGGTTACTCACGTCATCGTCACTTGGTTTCGACCATAACCATAAAATTAAACCAGTAAAATGTTGCAAATTTTTTTAAGCCATAATCTACAACCCCTCAACTCGACTCGTCTCTTCAGTTTAGCCGTGATGTTCAAAAACGTGAAGGTCTAGGGCTTATGTGAAATAATCTTTGTTGGTGCTAAAGGCTGCACATTTAAGAAATTAGACTTTAACCCAAACCTCAACTTCAGCTGAAGTTTCCCTCACCCCTTATCTGTCTTTTATTTCTTTTTTATATGTAGGAGGTGCTGTCTTTCACCAGTTTTAGCAAATTCTGTATATATACTTTTGGTCGAGCCCTGGAAGATTTTTTTTTCTGCTAAAGAGGATAGAAAGCGCATACTCTTTCATTAAAAAAACTCCAACCAGTGGGTCTTTTGGACAGTGGTGAGGCAGAGGACATCGACATACTTGACCATTAAAAAAGCAGAACCACAGCCTTTAGACTACTTTCGCTCTTTTGAGGTTATTTTAGAAAGTACACACCCTTTTACAACATGATACCAGATAAAAACCTTAAATGTAGATCAGATGTGTGCTGCTAAGTTTGTCCGTAGAAAAACTTTCAGAGGGCAAATCTGACACCACAAAGTCGATCTCCTAACAACTTTAAAGAGGAACTTTAAAGGATAAACCACACCCTTGGGAACACAATCAACATTTTTGCTTCTGAAGATTAGGTGTCTCTAAACTGGCTCTGTTTATGTTCGACATGGATGAGAAATTCCTTCCCCCAGACACACTAAATCCTCCATCACAGACCAAATGTGTGCCAGAAGAGACACTTTTTCATGTCCCTATACATGCAGACATTGGCATAAGTTCAATGCAAATAAATACACAAACTACAGTATAGCATTATGAGACACAGACAAAAAAAGGCACACTCAAACATGGATACAAAGACACCCACGCACACGCCTACAGACACATGCATAAAAACACAAACATACTTCTACGTACAGCACACATACTCTAACATTAGATGACACACACAATCATAGTCACAAACACAGTCATGTACACGCACACAGTTATTTACACACATACTTGTGCACACACATGCATAATGCACGCACAGACTAACAGATATTCAGGGCACAAGCACTGCCACAAACCACATACATGACTGGCACTACACACACACACACACACACACACACACACACACACACATACACATACATACAGGCCAAAAGTTTGGACACACCTTCTCATTCAATGTGTTTCCTTTTTATTTTCATGACTATTTACATTGTAGATTCTCACTAAAGGCATCAAAACTATGAATGAACACATATGGAATTATGTACTTAACAAAAAAGTGTGAAATAACTGAAAACATGTCTTATATTTTAGATTCTTCAAAGTAGCCACCCTTTGCTTTTTTTATTAATAAGGGATAAACTTCCACTAATTAAGCCTGACAAAGCACACCTGTGAAGTGAAAACCATTTCAGGTGACTACCTCATGAAGCTCATTGAGAGAACACCAAGGGTTTGCAGAGTTATCAAAAAAAGCAAAGGGTGGCTACTTTGAAGAATCTAAAATATATTTTTTAATATATATTTTATTTTCAGTTATTTCACACTTTTTTGTTTAGTACATAATTCCATATGTGTTCATTCATAGTTTTGATGCCTTCAGTGAGAATCTACAAAGTAAATAGTCATGAAAATAAAGGAACACACTGAGTGAGAAGGTGTGTCCAAACCTTTGGCCTGTACTGTATATGTAGACATGTATGTCACATGTACACACTACACAAAGTCTCAGGGCCCCTAAATTGACTTTGAGAACATAAAGCCTCTTCTAATGAGTTTCTGTACTGTGTTCATGGTC
Source organism: Perca fluviatilis (assembly GCF_010015445.1). Lineage (NCBI taxonomy): Eukaryota > Metazoa > Chordata > Actinopteri > Perciformes > Percidae > Perca > Perca fluviatilis. The sequence goes on along the minus strand of NC_053129.1, from coordinate 26,997,423 downwards.
CTTTCCGTAGGGAAGTCTGGAGGGGATCCAGCATTCCCAATAGGAGTCTCATCATAAGAGGAGGAACACACACACACACACACACACACACACACACACACACACACACACACACACACACACATACACACATACATACACATACATACACACACAAAGAAACATAAGGAGTAAAGTCAGTTCTTTATTCTTCAAAAAGAGAGGTCCCAAAAGTGAACAGCCTCATTCAAGCAGCCAAAGTCTAACACAGGCCATTAACATGTCAAGACTAATTGGACCAGACCTCATTCTCTCTCTCTCTCTCTCTCTCTCTCTCTCTCTCTCTCTCTCTCTCTCTCTCTCTCTCTCTCTCTCTCTCTCTCTCTTTCTTTCTGTCTGTCTCTCTGTGTTTCCTCAGTGCTGCAAAGATTTTTTATTTTGTCTTGATGCAGAAAACGTTCACTCAGTACAGAAAAATGCAATAATTAAAGCAAGTGGTGTCACCATGGTTGTGTGGTTGCATAACCATTAATTGATGCATTATACTTTTAGGACAACTGTTAAAGTAGTGTAAATTTTGTCACCTATTTTTAATTTAGTCTTAGTCTTGTGCCAAATGTCCTTGTTAGTTTTAGTCATAGTCATTTACTATACTATAGTCATTTAGTCATTATAGTCACATATCTTTTTTTGTTAGTCAAGTTTTAGTCGACTGAAAGTCTCGTCATTTTAGTCTAGTTTTAGTCAAAAGAAAACTCAATATATCTTAGTCAAGTTTTAGACAAAACATGTTAGTCTTTTTTTTAAATAACAAATTATTTCTCAGATTATTTCTGATAACCATTTGAGTCAAACACCTGAACCCCAAAGACCCGAAAAGACAGAGGCTCGCAGCAACAGCACAAACTCATTCGGAATATTTTGAAGGCGTAACAGCTGAATATTCTATCTCATGATGAAAAAGACGATTGTAGACGAAAATGAAGAGAGATTTTATCTCAGTTTTTATTTTATGCAAAACATTTTAGTCAACAATAATGCAGGTTAATTGAGTCTTAGTCAGCGTTTTTTGGACATTGGCGCAATCTCGTCATCGTCTCGTCTTAGTCATGGAAAAAAAGGTCGTTGACGAACATATTTAGTCTTGTCTCGTCTGACGAAATGAACACTATGTTAAAGAACAGCATTTTCTTTGTTCTTTGGTGTCATCTTCAGCGTGAAACGTGGCCAACATTACTGACAGTAAAGAACAACAACAACCCACCCAATCCTAATAAATCTTTCAAATACTATTTTATGAGGATGTGGGACATATTATTTCGTTTGTTTGTTCCACCGTTCAAGACTTTTCCGTTTCCTTAGTTCAGCTGATAGCTGCTTAACTAATTCACATTTAGTTGTTGGTGGCTTTGAGCATGTTTGTTCGATAGCTGGATTGGAACTTAAGTTATAATTTAGTTTCTGTTTTCCCAACAAAATATATACATGATACTTGAGAAAAACATGCTGTAGTTTTTAGGCGTCTCTGTGGATGAAATATGGATTTTCATAAATATTTACTTTAGCTTGATTTCTTTTTCTCCCCGTTATAATGATAAAAACCATTCTAATGCAACACTTTATCATACCCAGCTGACACACTTGCTTTGAAAAGAATAAGTTGTAAACATGCAGAGCTACACACATTCAGTTTAGCTTTAAGCCAAACAAGTTCATGAGATGCAATAAAGTGGAACACTGCAGTGCGTAAATAACTCCAACACAAATAAAAGCAGCGAGCCTCAGTGATGCAGCTCTCCATAAACAGCTACAGTGATTTTTCAATCTGCAGGAGATGGGGGGGTTAAAGCTTCAGGGATTTCAAGAGCACGATAACAGGCGCCTAAATTAGTGTTATTTTTTTTATTTTTTACGAGCAGACTAATTAAGCAACAACAGATTCCAAAGAATGGGTAGGCTGAGCTCAAGTGTGTTTTACACACACACACACACACACACACACACACACACACACACACACACACACACACACACACACACACACACACACGACTGTTTGTAGGTAAACGAGTCAAGGAGGAAGAACATAATTAAAAAGTATCAACCTTTCACAGCATAGAGAACCTTAATAACTTTAGATGTAGTTGTTGCAGAGTATTTGTTCAGGTATTAAAGACCGTCAAGTCAATCAATTAAGGAATCAAAGCAGGTTTAAATCCTGTGTTTTCATTTTTGGTGTCAGATCTTCATTTATTAATAGTAAGTTGTATTTTTAAACCAACCAGTGAAACAAAAGAAATTAAAAGTCTTGATAATATGCAGTCGATAGTAGGCCTTTATTGCATTTGTTAACTTAAAAGCAGGTAGTAAGAGAGACTTAGAACTGTGGTATTAGTGGTGAGAGTCAGTTGATCCATTCATTGAAATCCCCCCGAACGTCACTCCAGGAAACACACAGACACCCCCACAAAGGCAGAAAACAAGTGCTTCTATTGTACCCAAAACACACACACACCTATTAAGTCATTCAGCCTCTCACAGCAAGAGCCTCACTTTGATGTCTGCCATATCAGACAGGGTCCACGCTTAGAAATTAAACAAAACCCCCGCCACCACCGCTGTCACTTCATTTGGACATTCCTGCAGCTGAGTTACAGCTGGCTGAACTTAACACACACAACCTCCACCAGACTTGACTTAACTTGACTCCACAGTGAAGAGACATTGTTGTTTAACCCTCCATGAAAGGACCAAATAAACAACAAAAATTACACTCCACAACATCTGCCAAGTTGAATTTTTAGTTTATACATTTCAGACAGTTTTAATAAACAAAAATTCAACCGCTCTTTTCAGAAAATATATTACTATATCTAGTGTAATTCTGTGTTTTAACAGTGATGTTTACTGTGTGTAGCCACAGCTGCAGAACCGGGCGATGACTAGGCATTAACCCTTGACAGCAGTTATGTATAAGTGGGTTGCATGCAGCGGTGTGGTCTGTGTGATAATGGTGCCATTCACATTGAAACAAAACAAAATAGCTTTAGTCATGTTGCAGAAAATAACTTAAAACATAAATGCATCACTGTCGCATTAATTGTAATACGTGTTTTATATTAGCTGAAAAACAAAGATATCATATTCGATCTGAATGTCAGATTGTATGTGATGCTAGTGGTTTACTAAATTTAAGACTACATCTCCCTTATATTAAACCTGTCTTGGCCCTCCCCCTTCTCTTTGCCTTTACTGAAGAGGATGAACTTGGGTTTCAATGAATTTCAAATGACTAAAACTATAAATCATTATATTAATTCATAATTTGTATATTTTTAACAAGTTAACAAATCCACAGTCTAACAAAGTTGTTATGGCTAACATGTTAGCAAATGATTGCCTATTTTGTATGCCATAATGTGTAATTGTCCACTTAATGAATTTAACTGTACGCACACGCTGCCGACTTGAGCTGCAAAAGAAGCTCTGGCTGCCCTGTCAAGGACGCTTGTCAAAAAGTACGGGGACGCTTTGGCCGCTCTGACGTGGCAGCAGTCTATGTTCGATCATGTTCAACACACAATTGAAGAAAAAGCACAAGCAGCCACTGCACGGCCAATACACTGACACTAGAAAGCTTTTCTAAATTACATATATAATGACAGAACTTTTTGTTGGTCGCAGAGGTATCTGTTAGCAGTTAACCCGCTCGTTAGCCGCTGAACCGCAGCAGAATGCAGGCAGAGCGAGCAGCTGCCATACTCTACTCTGTTGACCCGTGTAGGACTTCACTGTCAGCGGACTGTTTAGAGACGATGTGACCGGCAGGTAACGTTAAAGGGGTGATAGAATGTTTATACAGGGTATTTCACACTGTTCCTTAAAGTCTCCTAATGGGGTATGTAACATTGGTTGGGCTGAAAATACTTAATACTTAACTACCCTGTGAATATGGCCCTATTTGTAGGAGCTTTTCTTCCAAATATGGTATCCTCATGAATATTTAGATGAGCTGCGCACTAATTGGTTGAGCAACCACTCACACATACGTTGGAGACGAGACTGCTATTTCGTTATTAAATTCACTTCTGAGACTTTTTTATGCGAGAAATCAACTGGGCCGTTTTACGAAAATTGATGGCTAATTGCAAATTTGGTTAGACGTGTCGGACTTCATTAGCTCCAGACAGTCTGACGAGAAAGCGGGAGCCTGCTTGGCTCCATACCCAGGGGAAAGTCACTGTTTCTGGGTTACTGGATTACCGGGGCTCCGCGGAGCTGGCCGGCGGCCGGCATAACTGTAATATATTTACAGTTTGAATTTCGTCATGCCACTTATATTACAACTACCCCAAGGTCTTACAAAGCTAACAGTTGTGTACGATTTCAATTGAATGCACTTTTGTGAATTTCAGAGGTCTAGGAGGAGGCTAGCTAGCTCTCATTGATAAGAGCTCCATCCAGCCGCGGGCTTTATCAATGAGACTCGCGGACAAGAGGCGTATATTTCCCCAATCGTTTGTTTAAATAACTCAACACACATATCCATTATAAGATTAACTGGAAGCTGTGGTAAGAGATTGTGGGCGTAACAAGCTCGCTGACCACGCTCTCGCTCACACACACTGGCCATTTAGCAGGAAGAGGGGAGCTGCAGGCCCTGGAGCTCTGTCAGGGCAGCGGCGTTTGGCAGTCCAGTAACCCAGAAATGGTGACTTTGTGCGGGTAATCAGTAATGAATTTAGTGATAAAATAGCAGATGAACAGTGTATACAATTTCTGAGATCTGCGCGACCTATTCAGAAGACTACCTGATCTCAGATCAGTGGTGTAGCCTATGTAAATGTTGGGGCGTGACAAAGATAGAGACTAGAGCCACCGAGTTGATATCATGGTTCGTTGAGATTTGCCCGTTTTCAGCATCAGTTTCAAATTGTGAGATTTGCAGAGGAAAGAGGTGTCAATGGGTTTTGAGGTTCTATGTATGTCCTATTTACCCTCCAAACTGTCGTTATTCAACTATGACAAGGTAAAATCGGTTTTGCATTCTATCACCCTTTAACTGGTCCCTATACACAAACAAAGTCATATCATGAATTATAGGGAACCCAGCAACAGCGATGATGAGCTTTTTCTCCATTTTCTCGGAACTAATGTTATATGGTAGGAACGAAAGTTTACATCGTATGTTTCTCTGGGATTAGCCAGCGTGAAGGATGTCTATATTCCGATTGGTTGCTGGTCGTTTTCCGCTGAACCGCGTCATAGCTCATTACCATAAAGTTGACCAAACTTTCTGCTTGACACTCTGGTCGCTCAACAAGCCCAGCATGCCCAAAACGCGACGCCGACTGATTTGCTGCTTCTTGCAGCTGAGAGAAGCTGGCTTCCATTGAAAATGAATGACTTCCTGTAACATTGAAGTCGGCGGCGGTGTGTACCTACAGTAAGCCATTCTCCTTTCGGCTTTGTTGGGTCTTAACCAATTTCTGATCCATATCTGTCTATTCAGCCTCTAAATGTTCAATGTTATCCAACAGTTGGGGCTAACTAGCTTTCATTTTGGTGCTGGGCAGCTAGCATACAGTGATTACCACTTTTTTTGTACTGAAAACAGTGATATGAACAACAATACTGAAATGTATTGTATATTTTTGGACCATAAGAGCTGAATAAAGGAGGCTGAAAAGCCCTGCAGTGAATTTGCTGTGGGTTCATCACTGTGATTGACTCGATTGCCATACATACAGTACATACTACCATACACATACATAGTGTAGTGGTAAAAAGAATGATAATTAATGTAGCTTTTAACTTTGAAATTCAATATTTTTTGTATCAGCTGTAACATGACAGAGCAAATTTCTGGTGGTCACATTGGTCACAAAAACTAGTTATGCTAAGAAAGGATGAGTCCAACACTTTATCCTACTCATCTGAAACCCTTCCTTTAAAAGTCCCCGAAGGATCAATTGTAAACATGCAGAGCTTTACAAATTTTCGATATGCTTCATGCCAAATCATGAGAGTATGACAAACAAAATACTTTGTTTTCCAAGTTTTCCTATTTAATAAATGTATTTGGTCTACCTCTGGTTCCCAGTCCAGACCTACAATAAAAACAAACAATCACCACTAAACACAGATGGACCCCAGGGGTCCGTTCCAGGAAGGAGGTTTAACAAACTCTGAGTCTAACCCTGATGTCTGAGTTGATTTACCCTGAGATGGGAAACTCAGAGTTTTCGGTTCCAGAACAGCTGATTTGAGTTGGTTCAATCAACTCAGAGTATGTTCACTCAGGGTTACGCGCGTGCACAAAAGGCAGTATGAATGGAGCCATGATTCTACGATTCACCATGGTAACAACCACAAACAAACGGGGCGGTGGAAATACTCATGCGCACAAACAGCGAGTTTGAACCTACTGTCTGTGGTTTGAACATGCATTTCGTTAAAAAAGCAAGACAGCGGCTGATGCTGCAAAAGAGAGAGAATTGGTGTGGGAGAAAATTGCTGCTTGAGTCAATGCGAATGCATTAACAGTGTATTCATTTCATAATTTTATAATTTAATCACAGTTAACTTATAATATTACTGGTAAAAACTGGAATTGTATTACACCTATAATTTCATTCAGGTGCAATCCTGCAGGCGAAAAAGTAAACTATAGCCTACTAATCCCATTCTGAGGCTGCAGCATCATGATCATTAACAGAACTATAATGTATAATCATTTATTTCTTTTTAATGGCTCTCACTGGTTTGTGTCCAGGGAACACTAGGCCTACAAAAACGTTTAAAAAACATTTCAGAGCGAGTCACACTTTTCTGACGGCTCTACATGCAGTGGCTTTACTATTACAGTATGATCCGCTACGCTGTTATAAAGAAAACTGCCGTTTGCAAGAAACGTAATGCGACACAAAGAATCTGCTTGGATGTTAAAGCCTGTCCACGATGGTTGATGTTAGTGATATGAGGATGGATAAGGTATCTACATATCTAATGGTCTGTGATAAAAAATACCTCTCAAATCGGTTATGTGGAAATGAAAATACATCTATAGTCGGGACTCAATACCCACGTAAACTCTCTGTGAATTAATAGCCTACAGCTTTTTCATCAGCGGGATCGTCAACTAAAGGACATGACACTTTTTATAGTCTGCCTGACATAAACTAATACGTCTTTTTATTCATGCAGATAACAAACTGCATTAAAATGCACCTGATAGCCTACAGACTGAATGAATGAATGAGGAAATGAATTTCTCTGAGAGGGAGGAGACTGAGAGAAACTCACATTTTTTTTCCCCGTTTCTTGAAGAAAACCTGCTCCCGACCAGGTTAAGTTCACAGACTCCGTTACCATAGTAACTGACTCTGAGGTTAAGTTACCTCTCTTTCTGGAACGGAAAACCCAGAGTTTCCCTCATCTCAGGGTTAACAAACTCAGAGTTTTCACTAAACCTGCTTTCTGGAACGGGCCTCTGGAGGCAGGTGGTGTGTGTGTTGTGTCTGTTTTGGGTTGTAGTTTGTGTATTGTAGTGTCCAGTTTGGGGTGTGATTGTTTTATTGTGGTGATTGACTGCGGTTGATTGCAAAGCTGTTTCCTCCAAGCTGCAATTCAACACAGACAGTTCCCCTCAGCTCATTGTTTTGGTTTTTACGGCTTTACTAGTTTGGTTCACTCCCACTGCTCTCATCTTTTTTAACAAAAACACTCTGATACAACACTGCTATGCACCAAGAAAAAAATTTCCATTAATACTGTGTTTAATATTGATTTTAGTCAAATCACCCAGTCCTAGTTAGTCCCATTCTTTCCTATTCTTATTTTTGTTCTTCCATTTGCTGTATCACATTCTTATTTAATCAAATTGAATCTTTATCTCACACACAGTTAGGATAAATTACCACAAACTGGTTTAAAGATTAAATGTCTTTAAACCAGCTGGTGTTAATTGAGCTTAACTCCGGATATTAATCTATTTTGCACTCATCCTTTTAAAATTATCTAACGGCTGCCTTATGATGTTATCTCAAGGAAAGCAGCTTGTTGGTGGTCGGATTTTAAGATCCTGTAATTTCATTCTGATTCACTGCTGGAAGACTTTCAGGTCTGCAGTTCACAAAGACTCTTTCTTCTTTATTTCCTTCCCTCCTTCCTGCCACTGGCATCCCCTCAAAGTGAAGTGGGAATGTTGGTTAGATTATGTCTGGTTAAAGGTGACTAGTATTGCTGTGTGTCTCTCACTTACACACAAACACATGAAAACAGTGTTGTGACAGATGTGGTGTCCATATCTGACTTTATGATGATGATGATGATGATGATGATGATGAGGATGATGATGTTGATGATGATGATGATTATTATTATATTATAAGAGCAATATTAAAAAATGGTTGCATAAAATGTGAGAGAGCTGGTCTGTGTCCATTACAAATAGATCTTGTGTCGAAAGAGCATTGGTTGCAGACACATATGGTATATTGGCTATTTTTAACTGAGAACCAGCTGTTTAAATATTTCTCCAGGTTGCTATTGCTCTCATCCTCCTCCCTGGTCAGATCACTTTCACCTCTGTCTGGTCAATTATAAAACCTGCACTGAATTGGATATGTATTTTAGAGTAACATTACATTGTCTGCGAATGTTCAAGTCGTTTCAGCTATTTTACAGAGACAAGTAAAGTTGTTCAAGCCCAGGAATTACATTCATAGTTGACGAATATGCAATCCACATTGCCCTGTGCAGCAATTTACGTAGCAAGGTAGGGGTGTACGTAACACATCCAACTTCTTTTTTCCCATTTCCCAAAACAACGTATATCCCACATCAGTGAAAAACAATCAGACCTAGCATCAATTTTGTAAAAGCTTGATTCCAACAAGATGTTAAAGTCAAAACCAGCTTCATTTCAGTAGCTTATCCTTTAATATGAATGTGTGTGTGGAGGTCGACTTCAGAGGAGGAGGGGATTTGTAGAGGCTAAACTTGTGTCACAAATCTATCAGCCATGTCTGACTCCTTCATGGAGGTCAAGTGATGAAAGACCTGTGAGCACATAATGGGTTTTGCCCGAATACGCTTCTTCATTGTGGTGTTTTAATTGGTTATACCATAAATTGTTCAGCGTAAGAGTTAATTTATAGTTGAGCATACTAGATGAGGAACAAATGGACATATATAATTAAAGTAATCATGTTTACCTTCTCTCATTCATTTTGTGAGCCACAGTTGTGGTGAGGTCAAAAGTTGCACTGAAAAAAGGCTATCCTAGATCACGAAATACAAAAGATTAGCCTCTTTTCAAACACTCCCATCTTCTCTTCAATGTTAGCAAACACTACCACACATGACAAAGCTTAAACTGACTAGTCAAAGTTAGTGTGGTCTCTAAATAGCACTTCAGGAGGTCCTCAGCAGTGGTATTGTATACAATCTCATCTGCAACAGTGAGAATTATAATTTAGCCTTTTACATGAGGTGTAACAAACACAACAGGAAAACAGTTTTTTTAAAGATCTATTTTCTAGAACTTGATGCATTCAATAAACATGACAATATGTCTATTTTGATTGGTGGTTGTTGCTGATTGTTTTAACCTAGAAATAAAAATGGACTTCGTATACTGACACTATCTGTAAGCGTAAACAATGTTTTATGCAAATACAAGTAGTTATGAGTCTATTCTTTACCTCTTAATTGCAACGCTTTTGTGATTAATCATCTCTGTGAAAACGTTTTGTGAAAAATAATTTTTCAAGAATAAAGTCATAATATTTTTAGAAAGTCATAATATTTCAAGAGGAAAGTTGAAATGTTTTTAGAATCAAGTTATAATATTCCAGTCCCGGTACCCTCACAGACATGAGTAGATGATAAATTTAAGTCAAACCCTTGCAGCTATTTGAACTTTACACCTCGAGCCATCTGTGGAGGGTTACTTCTTGTAGTTTGGGATTTATTTGGAATCATTGCTGATGTAGGTCTGTAACGCCAACTAACATATTATAGTATATATTTGGCTAAACAATTAATAAACCTGATTTTAATAAGTGTAATGGCAGGGTCCTTTGAAGATAAATGAAGTTTTCTTTTCTTGGTAACAAACACACACACACATACACACACACAGACACACACACACACACACAGAAACACACACATATGCACACATAGGCCTACTTCCTGTTAAGTAACTTTATTAAAAAGCCTGTGAGAGCTAAACAGGGAGATTAGTAACCATGGGTGCTGGGCCTGAAGGCAGAGCACTGCATGACATTTGACTTGTACAACATTTTCGTCACAACACAGGGATCATGAAAGACCTGTAATTTAGGGGGACAGACAAGATAAAGGTCCAAACAACAATCCATACACCATCTCCTGTTCTTTTTAAATAGAGAACAAGTAAGAATGTGTGTAAATTTAAACATGTACAGACTCTACCACATTCATACTGATGATGACCTAATGACGTCATTAAACTATTGTAGATTAGAAGAGTCACATTGTAACAACAGAAAATCAAACATCAGAGAAACACAGGATGGATGTCAAGCATGTGGAGTTTATGAAACATAACATGAAAGTAAATTCTGACGCAAGAAAATGTAAACTTCAAGACATACGAGTAAGCTTGTAAAATAAGTATACGTAAAGTAAGTATACGTATATTTATGTAGTAAAACATGGCTTTTTAAAATTGTTTCTTGTTGTTTTCAATGATGTTAGCTTTACCACTCTTTATTTTCCCTTCTAGAAAATTTCTTTTTGCTACTCCCATTAAAAATATAACATAAGACAGTATATATAAATATATAAACTATTGTCAATAGACCAAAACAAACATGGAAAGCAAACAAATGCATTCAGTTAACAACTTTGCAAATGTATGAACATGGCTCTTTCATGGGATACAACTCTTTAAACTGCTGCCTTAATAGGCACAAAACACAGACACAGACACACACACACACACAAACACACACACAAACACACACACACAGGCTGTAGATAAAGAGATAATTTAAGGCACCATGTTGTCTTTGGCTTTGCCCACAGAGGAATGCAGCTGTGATAGACCTCCCTCTGTCTTCTCTCTCTGCCCTTACCATGACACTGTCCAGCCAGCTTGTCTGTCTTGCTGGGAGACTGTGATGTGTGCATGACTTTGCGGGGACTATGTCCTGGAATGATGTTGTGGGGACTCACCTGCATTCTGGTTACCAACATGTGCCACAAGCATAATTATTTATTTTGTGGTTTTAAGTTAAAATTAGGTTGAGTGTATGTTAAGTGTACTGTAAAGAAACTTGGAAATGAATGTAGTCTTTGAAAAGTCCTCACAAGTATAGCAAGAAGTAGTATGTGTGTGTGGCTCTGTGTGTGTGGGAGGGAGAGAGAGAGAAATAGAGAACTACAGAGAGGGAGAGAGAGAACTACAGAGAGGGAACATCAGACAGAAATACAGATAGTCATTGTGCAAGAAATACACACCCATCTAGATCCCACCTTTCTAAGGTTTGAATGGACTGCACATGAAAAAACACACAAGGAACAGAACAAAGTTTTGTTGTATGTACCTTTTTTTGAACCACTGTTTTATTCATTTAAAAATCCAGTCGAACGGAATCTACAAGAAAGAAAAGAACAGCATTTCAGAAGCAGTGCATGCCGCTGATAATTGGTCTTATACTTTGTTGAAAGACAGGACTGCATTTATATAGCACTTTTATCCAAAGTGCTTTATTGTTTGGCACTCATTCACACTCCTATATGACAGCGAGCTATCATGCAAGGTTTCAATGTTATGCTCAATGGACAGGAGCAATTGAACCACTGACTATGCAATCAATTGACGACCCGCTCTTTCTACTGAGCCACAGCCATCCTAACTCTTTCAGAAAAGCAGTCATTTTATCACATTTATTCTTTGTTGCTCCAACAAAGGCCAGGAACAAGACGACCGCAAGCTTGCAAAAATGGATGTAAACAATTCATGATTTTAAAATGCTAAAAAAAATATTTTTTGCAAATGTTTTCTGATGATGGAAATGCATTCAACATGTTTGTTAAGCCTCAAAGACACACAAAATGTGCTTTGTGGAGCAACAGTTAAGGTAACTGTGTTAAACATAAAACTCCACCTACTATAGCTGCCATTAGAACACCGTATAGTCCATATTGGTCAATTACATTTTAGTCATATACATCAAGTAAGTGACTCTCCTTTTGGCCAGCTTTTGCAGTAACAGTAAAAAGTTTGTTTATTGAAAATTAAAACCACGTTGAATACAAACCGAACGCTGCAAATACTGTGAATTCAATGCAATTGGATATATAGACCCAGCGAGGACTGAACCAGTAATGCAGAATCCATTCACATTACACACTGAGGTCCAGCTGTTCTGCTGGCCCGCCCTCCCAGCATTTGATACATTGGTGGAAAGTGTCCTCTTCTCCACAGAAGAATTGAAAGACCATGAAGCTGTGAATTTGGGACTAATCTGTTTTAAGTATAGTTGCCATGTCTGTGTGTGAAATAAAGAGGAAAGAATAAAAGGCACATGGAAAAGATGAGATGACTTTCCCATCTTACAGTTCTGAGCTGAGAGGTTTGAAATGGATTTGTCAGGCATGCGCATCATCTTTCAGTCAATTTCTCATCATCCTCGTCTGAAGTCACACAACACTCAAAATAAAGACTCATCTGTCCTATAGTAGCTCAACAGCAGTCTGACATTATGAGGGTTCATGACTGAAAGAGTAGTGCATTTACAGCTCTATGGGTTATATATAACCCTTTTCCCTCCTGTTTTTTCATTTAAAATAAATTCATGTATGTTTGGTATAGGTCAGCAGGTATTTCGAAAAACACTATAAATTTTAATCCCCCGCAGTTGGATTTACAGTGAAGGAATCTTACCTGCTTCTCTTCACATTTAGATCCAGTAAATGTCATAGACTGTATAAAAGAAGTGGACATAGCCACTGTGACATCACCCATTGCTTTGTTGACTACCGTTTTGAAGCCTCGAGTTTGGCATTTTGGTCGCCATCTTGGTTTTTTGGTACCAGAAGTGACCATATTTGGTGGAGCTGGGTGGATCTGACTGAGAACCCAAGGAAACCGCTGTGGTCTGGACTTGACAATCACAAAGTAGCCACGCTCTAAAACATACCCTGCTTTATAATCTATTTTTATTTTAAATAGGTCTTGAACAAAACTTGAAACGAGCAATTGAGAAAAATAAACGTATTATGAAAATGTTTGCTGAGGTAAGAAATTGACTTCCATACAATCTGACTTGACAACCAGTGGAGTCCACCCCGTTTGAAATTAGAAACAATGCATGTTTCATGCACTGCACTTTTCAGGCCCGAACTTTGTAAAGTGGTATTATGTCAGTGTTGGGTCTTTTTCCGCTGTCCCCAAGTGGCCAAACAAACCATTATTACTGCTTTAAGACTGTTAGTGTGAATAGAAAAGCCTTTAAAAGCCCATTCAGATATCCGACAGTGACCCCTGTGGTTGATTGTATGTGCCAAGCTTTCCATGTTAACAGAGCTACATTTTAAACAGACATCAATTAGTGGAGAATGATTTCTAATGCTGATTGATTATTCCTTTAGGCGATGTAACCAGAGGAACCAAAAGGGAGACGCGTGGTGGAAAATCTGTTCAAATATGTTTTGGCAACAAGATATGATTATAAGTGTATATGTCTTCACTCTAATAGCACAGAGTTGTCCTGAACCGTGAGAACCCACAGCCCCCAAACAGTCTGTGGTTAAAAAAATTTAATTCTGCACCTTAAACTAGTAAAACCACACTGCGGTTCCCCTGACAAATTTCAAAAGATTTGGAGCCCATTGGATTACATTAACACTAAGCTCTGTGCCACCGCTCCATTTGTAACTTTTAAATTATCCTTACAAGATTATCTGAAAGAAATGTGGTATCCACATTTATTTTGTCACTGTTGGGAAAACTGTTTTTCCCAAGTGTCAGAAACTAAGTTAAAAAAGACTAGATTTCTTGCTGACCACGATGGATGTTTGAGTTTGAGTAAGGTTTCAGAAACTGTCTGTCTTCCTCTTATCCTCCTCATGCTCCTTCTTTTCGTTTTCTTCCTTCTTCAGATTAGAGGATTATAAAGTAAAAAAATTAAAAAAAATTAATAAAGCAATGAAAACAAGTTATCTAGAGTAAGATTGGCCCACTATATGGTCTTGGTCTTTGTTTCTTCTTTCTTTTCAGAGAGCACTACTGCTGAGAAACTCCAGCAGGTTCTTCATGAGCATAAATGTGTGTTCTTCTAAAAAAAAAAACACCAATGTTGACAGACCATCATTTAGCAATTAAGCACCCTGTGTAGTGGAGAGATCTTGGATTATTTAGTTTTTTCAGGTCATTAGGAATAAACCTAACACACATAATGAAGGGGAATTGAGGGAATCGAGATGGTTTGTTTGCAGCAGTGTGGTTTTGCAGCACTTTTCGTGCTCTGAGGTCATTCTTGGCTTGGATGCCACACACACAGAAACACACTTTTATCACCCTCTTCGATACGTGAAAACAGAAAACGTGCAGAGACTTTGTGATATCGGACTGTTAGGGGCATCAACGTGTCAAATATGTAAAGGGAATTATCTGCTTCCTCTCATTTCCCAAGTCATACTTTTTTTTTTTCTCTCTATCTGAGGTATTTTGCACACATTGGTCCCTGCTGTCCTGCAGAGAGGATGTCGTCATGGCATAATGCTGAGTATCTGGTTTCAAAATATCTCCCGGGCTATCGAGCCGTTACCATGCAACATGCTCTCAACATAACATGAAACCAAGGAGCTTTTTCTCATTAGGCACTTGGAGAACAGAGAAAAGGGAAAAGAAGAAGTGGCCTTTATGCCACAGCCAAAAACAAGACAAGAAAGGTTCATCAGTAATATGTTAACTGTCAGCAATGTGATGTAACGGATTCAAAAAAAAAATATGTGTAACAAATAAACCCATGGGTAATTCAGATCATGTTGTCCCAAAACTCTTAAAGGAAAACATGTTGGCACTCTCCCTTTTTATTTCTGTTTCTTTTAGATTTGTGTTTACAATTCAAGCATCAAAAGTATAAGTACTCTTTCTGCACAAAAATATCCTCATGATTTATACTGTATATTATCAAATATAACATCTTTTTTTTTTTTACTTTTGTAGCTGGGTGGAGCTAGTTTAGCTTTATCATTTTAACTAGCTTGCATACGGTTTAGTAGTTCAGTCGGGTGGTTCTCAACCTTGGGGTCGGGCTTCCGCCAAAGGGTCACAACATAAATCTACAGGGTCGTGAGATGATTAATGGGGTATGAAATAGAGCGCGGATTTTTCTGTCCAAGCCCGGCCCGCGTCCGACAGAGCAGTAACCGAACCCGGCCCGAGCCCGACACAGTTAAAATCTCATTTATTGTCTCATACTAATGACACATGTACGTTTGTTTGTGTGGAAAGCTTTTATTAAGCAACTGTAGGAAGGCATTCGGAAATGTCAACAGATGAGCGCATCAGCGCACACGGGCAAACAAGCGCACACCTATATAATAAGCTTTTTTAAGAAGGGAAATAGATTTAACATATTTCTGATAACCAGGCACTGCTAGGATTTGAACCCAGGATCTCCTGTTTACGAGACAGGCGCTTTAACCTCTAAGCTACAGTGCCTCCATAATAAGCTTTTTTAAATTTAAAATGTTCAATGCCTTATCGCGCTGATGTGACCAAGCCCAACCCGAACCTGAACATCATTTTTAAACATCTGTCCAAACCCGGCCCAGCCCGGCCCGTCGGGTACGGTTCAGGTATCCATCCTCTAGTATGAAAGCAGAAAAACAAGCTTCTTCTACACAAATTAGTATTTACTAAATTTATTTTTATAGCTGGGGTGCAGGACTTATAAATGAACGTCCATTAAGACCTTGCCAAACAAGTTCACGCAATGCTAATTAACCCTATTGCCAGGGAAAACTATCTGTATTGTTTAAAGCTTTCTAAGCTAATGCTCTCTCTCCTTCAAGTATTGGACGAACCGCAACATGCCGAGGCCAGTTTCAACATCAGTCAAAATGGAGACGGAATTTCCACAATATGTCATCGGTAAAACACAGAGAGCCTCAGAGCAAGCCAGCTCTGGAAGCAGATTTTGAAGTCATACAAATATTTTTGTCATAATTTAACAAAACAATACATTAAGCAAGAATAGACGATTAAAATTAGTGCAGGCGACTGATCAACATCTGCTCTGCATTAAAGTGCTGGCTGGGTCCAAGCTGACAGTAGTGATTGATTGTAAATTATACTCGATTTGGGGGCTGAGGGATCAGTGAATCAACACCCAGAACAAATCTCTCTCTCTCTCTCTCTCTCTCTCTGTCTTTTCTTTCTCTTTTCCTCTCCAGTCTCTCATTCCCAGGTGTCTTCACAGCGGCAGGCCGTGCTGATGGAAAACGTGACCCGGATGTCGGAGCGCTCTCGGCTGCTCCAGCAGACCCTGGGCGAGGCGTCCACTCAGGGTGACCTGCTGGAGAACATCTGGAAACTGGAGAATCTCTTCCAGAACCACAGCGACTGGCTGCAGAGGCTGGAGATCCTCATCAAGGTATGACACAAGACACACACAAAAATGCAAGAGCTATTACAGAGCAGGGTTTCAGACCAGAACTGTTACAGGACATGGATAGAGTTTAATGATGATGTAAGAGATAAGATGAGAAATAAGATAGATTTTATTGTGCCTAAGGACATTTTTCTTGGACAAACAAACTATATCTGTTGTTTAAAAAAAATCAATACAACATAGTGCATACATACACACATACATAAAGTACACAGACACACTGTTGCATCACTCTGCATTGACATTCTCATGTCTTACTAGCCAACAAAATAGCACACTGCCCATTGTGCAACACATCATAATAGTCGTCATAATATGTGCAGTAAAGGTAAGCCGCCTTATCAACATAAAATCAAAAAAGTAACAAAAAAAAATTACGTGTGTGATAGATGGAGTTTCAGGTACTGAATTCACTCTCTATTTTCTAGAAATGTGCCTTTCATTATTGCTCAACAACCAATGCTGTTTTACTGTGATTTCTAAGTTATATTTATGAGTTACTAAAAACGTAGGATGAATGACTATTATAGTTCTAAGTTCTTTCACCCTCAGAGCCTGGAGGTGGAGCTGAGGAGCATCCAGGCTAACTCCCTCCAGTCAGAGGGCTACCTGGTGCAGCTGGACGACAGGTTGTCCTCCCTAAGCAGCTCCACCGGCAGGAACCTGACGGGCCTGACCGCGGAGGTGTCCCGGGCCTCCACCTGGCTCCACGACCAGGACCTCCTGTTCAGGTACACATTTATATTACAGTAGGTCTAAACTGACGTCAATCCACTTCCGGCATTGTTCAGGTGCCGCCGGAAATTCCCTCCCGGGTTTCCCTCTCGGGTTTCCCTCTCGGGTTTCCCTCTCGGGTTTCCCTCTTTTTAGGCCGGATGTCCGTCACCTTCCTCTTTCTCTGTGTTGGCTTTCTAAACTCCGGTGGATTTATGAGGACTATGGTTAACTGCAGATCTCTGCAGGGTAAATCCAGACAGCTAGTTAGACTATCTGTCCAATCTGAGTTTTGTGTTGCACAACTTTTAAATGTACCACTCAAACAAGTTCCTTCCCAAGGATATCTTGCAGAGGCACCGTCATTGTTTCCGGGACTTAGCACACGATTGTGATGAGTTTTAAGAAATGCTAATAAACCAGAGCATGTTTTTCTCACCTTACTGAATGATCTGTGGACTAGCCAGGCCCTCCTCCGCAGCACTGTGGAGGAAGGTCTGGCAACGCGAAACTATATTACAGTGAAATCCTCGTTTCCAAAGCATGTAATAATTAATAATTAATTGCATCACAATGAAGACTCTGTATAGTATAATGAGTGAATTTGAAAAATGAAGTTCTGTTTGTTCAGGGAAACCTCAGGACAGGTGAGCAGGCTGAGAGAGAAACTGGACGATGTCAGTTGGACGGTGGGAGCTGTCAATCACACCTTCAGCAATGACATCAGTATTCACCACTTGAAGATACAAGACTTGCAGGTTCATCACAGTTTACACAAACATGTCCTACAAATCCAATCTACTACTGAAACATTTTTTTTTGAAAGTTAACATTTATACAGTACAGTATATACACAACACATATTAAAAGCTAACTAAAGTCTTACTGCAGCACACTGATGAACTCGGCTGTTAACACTCCCCCTGCCTGCGCTCCTGTTGCTCAGATCCAGATCAGCAACATAACAGAGGACACCAGCAGTTTATGGGTGACCCACGTCCACACGGAGGCCCAGCTGAGGAACGAGATGGAGATCCTCAACACAATTACAGAGGACCTTCGCCTGAAGGACTGGGAGCACTCCCTGGCCCTGAAGAACCTCACCATATTCGAAGGTCAGCTAAGAAAATTTTTCAGATTGCTGCTCTGAGTGCAAAAAAACCCTTTTTTTATTTAACCAGGACTTGACTGTTCCCATAAGAGAGAATTAAATGCTTCATTCTGGCATTTATTCATTCAAGTCCAAGTGCCCCATTGTCGGCCGAAATGCTCCCCCTAATTGCCCTTTGGTTAGCGTCAGTGCTCTGTTCCAGTAAGCATTGATTTGGTTATTTGCAGGTCAAAAAGCGTCAAGTTGTCTAAGTTAGAACTGGTCAAAATTGAGTTGAAAAAAGTGAGTTCTTTTCAAACATCAGGATTACATAAAACTGTTTTTTCTGCATTTAAATGATTGTATTTAAATGTGACTTAAATCTTAAATACACTTTAAAAATAGCCAAACAATGGTTAAAGGTGATCTAGACTTTTTAGCCCAGTTCTGCTCTAGACACCCAGCCGTTTTGTCATCTGGAATTTACCAAAACCTAATGCTGCTGAATTGTGCCAAGCTGCGTCGTGCTGTGAACACAAGGGGGTAACTTTGGGTTTAACATTGGGGGGGTTGAGATCTCCACTTTTGAGGAAAATAAAAATTTTGAGTGTCAAACACTTCATTTTCTGCATCCTGGTGACTTTTTCTGCAACAATTTGTGCCTTTTCTGCATCAATTTATGGTGCAATTGTCTTTATTTATGTAAAGGAAATTATAATAGGTTTTTGGGGTGGGTTGCACAGACAGTTTTTATTATTGGGGGGGGTTAAACTCCCCACCCCCCCTGTAAATTACACCTCTGCGTGAACCATAGGCGCCGATTTATGTTTTCCTCCGTGGGTGCTCATGGGCGCACTCCATTTCAGAACCCTAGGAAATGGACAGAGGCCGACACGGACAAACCCGCCTATTAAGTTGATAATAAAGCCGTAAAGTAGGCTATCTGTCAACTCAGGATAGCGCCACTTCTCACAAATACAGAGAGGATTGGAGATGAGAAGTTTAACTGACACGTAACCGTGATCAGCAGGGGACTGACAGCGACATAACCAATCACACTATGACAGACGCTCCACTTAGCACCAACTGCAACGTTTAATTTTAAATGAATGGAGCCTACTGGCAGTCTGGCACACGTGGGTGCTCAGTATTTTCCGTAGGTGCTCGAGTTCCGGAGCACCCACGGTATTGGCGCCTATGGCGTGAACACGTTTCCACTGACTGCTCACAGCATGTGATTTGAGTTTCTGTGGTTTAAAGGGGTGATAGAATGCAAAACCGATTTTACCCTGTCATAGTTGAATAACGACAGTTCGGTGGGTAAATAGGACATACATAGAAGCTCAAAGTCCCACTGACACCCCTTTACTATGAAAATCTCATATTTTGAAACTGCCGCTGAAAACGGGCGAATCCCAACAAAGCTGAGTTGCTTACGCAAGCATCTCAAAATCCGGAACCTTAAGAGAACAGTCACGCCCCAACATTTACATAGGCTACACAACTGACCTGAGATCAGGTAGTCTTCTGAATCTAGCTAGGTCACGCAGATCTCTGCTATTCCATTACAAAATTCACTTCTGAAACTTTTTTATGCGAGAAATCAACCATATAAAGCTCAAATATGGGCCGCTTTACGAAAATGGATGGCTAATTGCAAATTTTCTCCGACTGTGTGTCGGAGTTTAGTGCCGGTGTTGGTGCTGCCTGGGTTGCTACATCGCCGCCCTGACCGCAGTGTCAGCGAGCTTGTTACGCCCGCAATCTTTTACCGCAGCCCGCAGGTTCCAGTTAATCTTATAATGGGTATGTGTGTTGAGTTATTTAAACAAACAATCGGGGAAATAAACGCCTCTTGTCCGCGAGTCTCATTGATAGATCCGCGGTGAGATGGAGTCAATCAATGAGAGCTAGCTAGCCTCCTCCTAACTCTGACATTCACAAAAATACATTCAATTGAAATCCGAAATCGGACAAGTGTTAGCTGAGCTTTGTAAGACCTTGAGGAACCTGTAATATTCATGCCGTGACGAAATTCAAACTGTAAATATACTTTAGTTATGCGAAAGTGAGCAAGCTGCGATATTTCCCCATTGTAATGAATGGGACATATAGCAAGCAGCTGCTCGTCCTACAAAGACGCCTTGCGTTCATAAAAATGCCTTAAAATCAAATCTGACACAACGGTTAGCTTTATAAGACATTGGGGAATGATGTTGTATAAGTGGCGTGACGAAATTCAAACTGTAAATATAATTTAGTTATGGCGACAGTGTAGCTAGCTAGCTGCGGTTTTCCCCATTGTAATGAATGGGACATATAGCAAGCAGCTGCTGGTCCTACAAAGACGCCTCGCGTTCATAAAAATGCCTTAAAATCAAATCTGACACAACGGTTAGCTTTATAAGACATTGGGGAATGATGTTATATAAGTGGCGTGACGAAATTCAAACCGTAAATATATTAGTTATGCCGGCAGCTGGCCACGGAGCCCCGTAGTGCAGTATCCACAAAGGGTGACTTTGCCCTGGGTATGGAGCCCAGCAGGCTGCCGCTTTCTCGTCAGACTGTGTGGAGCTCCTAAAGTCCGACACGTCTTACCAAATTTGCAATTAGCCATCAAATTTTGTAAAACGGCCCATATTTCAGCTTTATATAGTTGATTTCTCGCTTAAAAAAGTCTCAGAAGTGAATTTGGTAATGAAACATTGCAGTGTCTGGAATATGAGATTCTGTCGCTTCTCTAATGTATGTGTATTGGGGATTCGCTCAACCAATCAGCGCGCCTCTAAAATATGTGCGTATGGCAAGTCGCTCAACCAATCAGCGCGCAGCTCATCTAAATATTCATGACCATACCATATTTGGAAGAAAAGCTCTTGTTACAAATAGGGCCAAAACACAGGGATGCATAAGGGCCAGTAAAATATCAACCAGGCCATTTTCAGCCCAACCAATGTTACATACCCCATTAGGAGACCATAAGGAACAGTGTGAAATACCCTATATAATCATTCTATCACCCCTTTAAAGTTAAGTTTAACTCCTACATACCTGTCAGTGCTTTTCTCATATCTGTCTTATTTCGCTGTTTAAGGATTCAACATGCTTCAGCCATGTTGGAGCTGTTTTAAGTTCCGACTAATTTGCTGCTGCTGCTTCACATTAAAAGTTTTCCAAAGCCAAACCAGCACTATATCAGCTGATATAGATATATTCTGCAATATTTGGTCAGCCCGTCAGATATAATATTGTAGAAAAGAACAGTACAAGTAGAGACGACCACAGAGAGCTGTTAGATGAAGAGGTGCAGGCTACAGGCGATTGTAGTTTGTACGGTGAACACTTGCACCAAGCCAGCATGGCTTGACTGGTTGGGGTTGTTCATGGCTCAGCTCAGTACTAGTATCCCCAGCCCTATTGAAAAACGGCGATCCCCCATGAGCAAGCGTTGGCAACGGCAGCAAGGAAAGACTACACTTTAGACTGGAAGAAACCTCGAACAGAATCCGGTACTGGTAGGCAGCCATCTGCCTCGACTGGTTGGGTTCAGAGAGAGAGAGAGAGAGAGAGAGAGAGAGAGAGAGAGCATTTAAGTGTGCAATTAACAAGAGTAGGGATATATGAAAAACATGTATACACAGCATAAGGATTTGAGAACTTTAACTCTTAGTATAATGAATGCCTTTGGGTGGGACTTTGTTCTCCAAAAGGTTCATTTACAATAGCGCGTCTGAGCCAATAGATGTTTGCAGTGTGATTGAATGGAGAGTGACCGTGGCACGCAAACGTGATTTTACACCGTGGGATTACTACCGCCGGGTATTGAGCAACTCTGAATGTTCTTCATCCAATCTGTTCAGATGTGATTAGTCCCGACGTGGTACGACTCTCGCTGCCAGGGCGCAAAATGATTTCCCTGGCTTGTTAAAATCAGAATAGGTATGCTATGACGTAATGCTGGCAGGGGACGTGGCCGAGCTGATTGATGGCAACTCAAACCGAACGAGACCCCCGATCGCGTGTCTGCTTCACATGTGGGTGGGATGCCATTTCTCCTGGGCCTGGAAACAATTGTGGGTTAAATTTAGACGCTACATCCAGAGTGAAAACTCAACTACTCAGCTCTGTCATTAGTTTTTGCTCCGCAGCCCATTTGTTTGTTGTTAGTTCGCAGTCACCTTAGCCAAGAAAAGTTTTACATCTCTATCCATGTTTCTCCTCGTGCCTCCTTTTTCTTTTCTCTGTCCTCTCCTCTCTTTTCTTTATGTTCAGTTAATTTGCCTTTAATTCCTCTGTGACTCACACAGTGATGTTCATGCCACACATACTACTTGTTGTAATAATAATAAAGACACGAGAAGCTGTTTTTATATGTTGCCTGGAGTCTTTTACCTCTCCAGGTGCTAAATTATTAGAAAACGTGGTATAATTTACAGTAACATGTGCCCACTAAGGGAAAATTACTGTATATGTGTGAGATCAATTAGTGTCTTAGCAGTGACTAAATATTTGGATTTTCAAAGGTCATTGCCAATAGTTTGGGGATTGATGTTATCGATAGCAAAATTGTTGTTGTTTGATTTCACAGAATTGGTATTTCCTTCGTAATTTCTTAATATTGTTTAAAGGCACGATGTGAAGTTTCTGACTTCTAGTAGTGCGATACACAGTCCTGCCAAAGGTTTCACACTATTCCACTGATCTCCAGGTGGCGGTAATGACATAAGAAACAAAGCAATGTGCCAACGAAGGCAGTGAAGAAGACTTCCAGTCACTAAACGTTGTTTACATGGATGTAAACAATAGACAAAGAACTACTTAACTAAACTACTTTTGGATTTGCAAATGTTTTATGAGGAAGGAAATACATTTAACACGTTTCTTAGACCTCAAGGATACCCACAATGCATCTTGATGAGTAACAGGGTGGCTAGGGTTTAGGAGGTAGAGCTGGTCATCCCGTTTGCTACCTTTCAAGGGCAGCAAACTGCTGAGGAAGATTGCGTAATACAATCGAAAGCTTCAGAACAGCTACTTAATGTCACGATCGAGAATGAACTCTCAATCTCAAGAAAATCTTTACACGTTTCCATGTCAACTGGGCAAGCTCTCTGCTGAGGTAACTCATGCCATATGATTGAAAGCTTTTCTTCTATATGTACAGTATATTGCCATGTCACTCTGGTCTAAGTGTTTAATTGGCATGAAACAAATGCCTTCTACTTGGGTTTCACAACTATCCTTCAATTTGACAGCAGTATGTGTCAGTGTGTCTATGTGTGAGACAGAGAAATGTTCTGGTCACATGCATTTCAAACTTAATTTCGTGTGTGGAGATATTTTCTGGCTTTTATGTATAGGCCCACAGGCTGTTATGTAAGGACACCAACAAGAAATAGGTCCTTTGTTAGTGCCTGTTTGATCTTTTTCTCCTATGGTGAAGACAAGGAACTATAAAAATACTGTCTTTGGACTACCCTGCATTTACAAGAGAGGGAATCAAAACAGTAAAGGGCAGATAAACAATGAGTGAAACTCGCTATAAAGCTCCATAATGCTGAGGGGAGCTGCATATTCAGGTGATAATTCTCTGTATGTTCATCACTATGAGCCAACCGTTTCACATTTTCATTTGATATACTGCTATTGTAAAATATATCAATTATAGCCGCTTTAAACTCTTACCTAAGGATCTTTTTTCCAAACCTGAACTGTGATGGTTGCTTATGTAGCCAGGTTTTCGGTGACATAGAGTTTACTGTTATGGTAACCTACATTTGAAAACAAATCTATCATTTGAGACTACTCGGTTACATATTTACTGGAAAGGTCTTGTTTTTTTTCTCTAGCTAATATTGTTTCCCTAGGTTTTGCCAGAAGATGACACATTTTCATACACAAGTCTCATTGAAATCCAGATCTTATCATATGGCTATGGTGACATGTACAGGTTTGGATGGATGATCTGTTGTTGCTGAAAGCTGCTGAGCTGCAGGAGTTTTGTGCTGAGTTCGTCAAATATTACGAGTCGCTTTGAGCAGAGCTCAAGTCTGGAAACATTTACAGCCCTATGTGTCATCTGATGATCATTAATGTACATTTTGAGTGGCATGTTTGCTTTACTAGTGAAGAGTCAGATTGCTCAATGGAGGCTGGCTTACACACACACTAGTTCAAAAAAGACGATGTTGTGCACATCCATGTAGTTGCTGGTGCAGGACAAAAAAGTGAATGTTCAAAGAAGGTAAAGTCCGTACAACAGCCTAATGCTCCGAAAATACTTTGATAGTGCAAATTATGCACACAACTCACTCACATTCAACTCAAATTTTTTTTATATTCATAAAAATTTCAATGTATTTTACAAAGAAAAGGTAAAATCTACGGTGGCCGAGATGTGCTGAACCAACTTGCAAATCCAAAACGCTTCTCGAACAGGCAAGAGCTTTCCTCTTTTACATGTGTAGGCAATAATAGTCCGCTGGCAATAATATCCTGTTTCATTGTCAACATCCGTTGATTCTCACTTCCCTTGTTAAGTTGTGGCTTTTGCATTTGTGTTTTCCGTTAATGTTGCTCATGTTTTTCGAATTTGCAAAGTGTTTTAGATATGCAGTTTGTTCGACGTGTCCCGGCCACCATAAAAAACAGATGTAATAGCGTCATCGTTGTTTGTTCCATTTTCTGGATGGAAATGGCCTCTCTTTATACCTCAAGGAAATTGTCAGCTTTACGTCCCATATATATACTGTATATATCTTACAATGTCCATAATTGTTGAAAACTGGGAGCTTTAGTAATTGCTTTTTTTGCAGGCAACCAGGGGAATTTCTAATTCAAGATACAGCATTTTACTGTCCTTAGGAAATCTCATGTCTCGAAGGGTCTCTAAGGGTCAATAGGTAAACAAACATCGTCGTATATGCGGGCCAATACGGTAACCTGTCTGTGTAACAGTATCTGTAAAGCCAAGGCACTTTATAGAACCTTTGCAATTACTTTTAAACACAACCTGGTCCCCCTTAGATTAGGGTTATAGATTGAATATTTTAACCTCCTTCTGAACACAGTTTTGCCCATCTGTTCTTTGTTAAAATGACTGTATCCTCAAATAACATAAACCCTGATACTGCCTGGCGTCATTCGTCATAGTGATGAATTTCACCACACTCTTGTTATCTCCCGTTACATTTGACATACATGTTGTCTCATCACGGTGTGATGTGATCTCTGCTGAGACTGACTGTCTCCAAAAAAGACAAGCTCACTTCCCTGTTGCTTCACCCTGCAGTACATGTGTAACACAGACTGGATGTTGGATGGAGGCGCCTGAACTCCAAACGCGTGTTGCATTCTTGGACTCGGTGCTGTCAGATGTTTTCAGGCTGATCCTGAAGGGGCTGCTGGCCTTGTTATTGTTGAAACACTGTCAGCTGAACAACCACATAGGACACATAGGAAGCCAGGAGATTAATAATGTGAAGCTCTGCTAAAACAAACTATTAACAAGGACCCAACTTCTTCAGGACCACCAGGGTGAACAAGCTGAGGCATGTAGACACACAGATATATAACTTTAAAAGCAGAGGGTTTGATGTGTCTATAGCTTGGAATAAATTGAAATGTGAACTTTAGGTATTAAATATTGTATTTTGTAAAGTGATGTCAGTAAACTTAGGAGTGAGCCTAAAATAGGTTCATAGATCTGTTGTGAGTCCAGCTTTCTCTCACTGCTGTTGAAGAGAAAAATTGGGGTTTAGCTCTTGTATATCGTGTGATTCCTGTGACCATAGATTATTTTGCATGTGATTGTCCGGATACCCAACATCACAATAAAGAAACAGTGTAGACAAAGCGAAATGAGAAAACTATAGCATCTCAATCAGTGGGAAGTGGAACCAGACATTGTCATGGACATCACTGTTTGACCCCGACCTTATCTGACCTGACCAGATCTCACCCAAACTCTCAACAACTACTGGATGAATTGCGATGAAAATGTGTACAGAAGATGAATCCTTCTGACTTTTGTGAACCCTTGACTCTTCCTCTAACTCCCCCGGCAGGTCAATGTTTTCACTTATCCAGTTAAATATCTATTAGATGAACAGAATTTGTTTACGAATATTCATGTTCCCCTTAGGATGAATTGTATAAAATGGCCTATAGTTAAACTCACTGTTGGCTAAACCCAATAAAAACCCAATAGTCAGAAAAGCTGACTCCTGACCAAAATGCTAGTAACAAATACAAATGTAACTAGAAAATGCATTTCCTGCAGAAAATGCGTGGGAATGCTGAACAGCTGAATTGCTAAAGCTAAACTGGTTGAATAGCTTAAATCTGTAAGAAGAAGTTGAAGTAGTCAAAATTGTTGAAAAAGCCGAAATCGTTTTAATTAAAGCATGAATTTCATTAAAAAGTTAAAACTTTATGCTAAACTGAACTGTTTGCTTTAAATGTTGAATAATGACAAAATGTGTAGAACATTGTGAGGTGTGAGTAGATTTTCTAACTGATAATGACTCACATATGCAGAAATATGAAACAAATTAATACTGTAATACTGTTAAAGATGAAAGTTGAAAAGGCTGAAAGAAGAAATATTTTTATTATTATCAGATATATACACTGCATAGAACGAAAAAGCATCAATCTAGCTGAGATGAGATGTGAAATATATTAGGTGAAAAAACTGGGGCTGAACAAGAAGAAAGAGAGGAAAGAGACAAGGAGAGAAAGAGAGAAGAAAGAAGAGCAGGAGAGAGGAGAGAAGAGAAGAGAGAGGAGAGAAAGAGAATAAAGAGAGGAGAGAAAGAATAAAGAGGAGAGAGATAGGAAAGAGGAAAGAGAGGAGAGAAAAAAGAGAGGAAAGATAGAAAAAATTAGAAAGACAGCAACTTTGACTAAAATTGACTAAAAAGGCTTAAAGTTTGACTGTCTGTGAAAGGGTTGTCATGGCTACTAAGTGTCTGTGACGTGTTTATAAACATGCTTTGTGTATGTGTGTCTGTGTATGTCTGCATGTGTGTGTGTGTCTGTGTGTGCTTGCGTGTGTGTTTGTGTGTCTGTGTGTCTGTCTGTGTGTGTGTTTGTTTGTCTGTGTCTCTGTGTGTGTCTTTGTGTGTGCGTGTGTGTGTGTGTAGGTGTGTGTCTGTCTGTGTGTGCTTGCGTGTGTGTGTGTGTCTGTGTGTCTGTGTTTGTGTTTGTGTGTCTGTGTCTCTGTGTGTGTCTTTGTGTGTGCGTGTGTGTGTGTGTAGGTGTGTGTCTGTCTGTCTGTGTGTGTGTGTGTGTGTGTGTGTGTGTGTGTAGGTGTGTGTCTGTCTGTCTGTGTGTGTGTGTGTATCTGTGTGTGTGTCTGTGCGTGTGTGTGTATAGGTGTGTGTCTGTGTGTGTGTGTGTTTGTGGGTGTGTGTGTGTATAGGTGTGTGTCTGTGTGTGTGTTTTTGTGTGTGTCTGGGTGTGTGTGTCTTTGTGTGTGTGTCTGCTAAACTGGATGAATAGCTTAAATACGTAAGAATAAGTTTAAGTAGCGAGAGTGGTTGAAAAAGTACAACAACATCCTACACTGGGACACATTGATTGATTTACCACGGCAGGATTCAAACCCTGGTCCTCCACACCAAAGCCCTGCAGCATAACCACTGAGCTATCTTTAGATCAGACAAGGCAAGGTCCTTCAGTATTTATAAAGCCTCCCTTTGATCATTAATCGCCACACCTAATGAGTGAGAGACAGTGTGAGAGAACCCTTCAAACAAGCCTTAATAAATCCACAACAGTTAATGCTATCAAAACAGCGACTTGACCCGTAGAGGCACAACGGCCTTTGTGAACGTATCGGTATAAAATTTATATGGATAAACATAAAAATGTGGGCATGTCAGCAATTTAAAAAAGTGGTTCGTTCTGCTCTTCGGCTGGAAAATATGGACCTTTTATCATTGCCGGATTGAGAGAAATTTGTTTTTCTCGTCATTTGGAAGCTCGCTGAAGCAAAAGTATGAGACGTATCACAAAAACCGAGCAGATTTTCTGAAACTAGACAAAAATACCTACGTTTTGATGTATAAATTGTGTATGACAAGTAGATATTGTGGGCGTGAGAGCAGTTTACAGACAAGGAACTAAGATAATTTTTTTGGAAGCTTCACCTTCTAGCTGTGATGTCATCCCACTCTAAGCAGCGCAATACACACCCTGTTTAATCGATAAAATTTCCTGAAATAATCACTCTAAAAGTTAAACAGCTTTTCACAAAAATCTTAAAAGATATCAAACTGAAAAGTAGACCCCGGATAGCTGAATATTTTGTGAACATTTTAAAGTTTGTTTGGCGTCGGTAGGGAAAAGGTATGAAGGAGTTGAAACTTTGGGAGCAGAAGAAGATTTTTAAGGGTTGAAGTCTGCCCTCATTGACTCACAAAAAAAAAAAGTGTTTAAAAAGCTTAAATATAATAAAGTAAGCATAAATAGTAGAAAAAAAAAAGTTGAAGAAGTCCCATCATTAGCTGAAAGAGCTGAACATTTGAAAAGTTGAATGGTTTTAAATAGGCTGAAAGTATGCAGAAGTTACGGAGAGCCAAAAACGCACGGAATAAAGTTAAAATTAAAAAATCCAGAAAATGCATTCCCACGAAAAGCCGGGAACGTCTGAATAGCTGAACTGCAAAAGCTAACTGGTTGAATAGCTGAAACTGTAAGAAGAAGTTGAAGCAGAGAGAATAGTTGAAAAAGTGGAAATCGTAAGAAGTCCAAAGCCGATCCAAATTGTTGGCTTTAAAAGCTGAAAAATGACAAATATGTAGAACATTGTAAGTCTTTAGCAGAAGAATAGTTGAAAAGTGAAGAAACAGTAAGAAGAGGAGGAGGATGGAGAAGGAGAGAGGAGAAAAAGAGAAAGAGACAGGAGAGAGGGAGGGAGAAGGGATAGAGAGAAGGAGAGAGAGAGAAAAGAGAGAGAGACAGAGAGAGATGGAGGGAGAAGGAGGGATGGAGAGAGAACAGAGAGAGGAGGGAGAAGGAGGAGAGAGAGAGAGAGAGAGAAAGAGAAAAAAAAAGAGAAAAGAAGAAAGAGAGGAAAGAGGAGAGAAAGAGAGAAAAGGAGAGGAAGGAAGAGAAAGAGACAGAGGAGAGAGGAAGAGAGAGAGAAGAGGAGGAGAAAAGGAGAAGACAGAGAGAGAGAGAAAGAAGAAGAGAGAGAGAAAGAGGAGAGGAAAAGAGAGAGAGAGAAAGAAAGGACAGAGAGAGAGAAGGAGGGAGAGAGGAAAAAGAAGGAGAGAGAGAGAAAGAAAAGAAAAACAGGAGGAAAGAGGAGGGAGAAGTGGATGAGGAGAGAAGGAGAGAGAGAAAAAGAGAGAAAGAAAGAGAGGAAAGAGGAAAGAAAAGAGAAACAGAGGAGGAGAGAGAAGAAGGAGAGAGAAGAGAAAGAGAAGAAGGAGGAAGGAAAGAGGAAAGAAAGGAAAAAAGAGTTGTATCTGTATAGACTACTGTTGATATTACTGCCTGTAGTATCTGTATAGACTACTGTTCATATTACTGCCTGTAGTATCTGTATAGACTACTGTTCATATTACTGCCTGTAGTATCTGGGTGTGTCTGTGAAAGTGTTGTCATGGTAACGAATGGCCAGTGGATATGTTTATAAACATGATTTGATGTCTGTAATCAAGTTGATGAGCAACACCTGCTGAACCTGCAGCTGTGCTGTGCTTCAGCTATTCAGAGTCCCTGAGAGCGAGCTCTCAAACAAAGCCTCACAGTGGCAAAACGATAACTTCTATCAGTCAAATGACGTGATCCTGAGGCATCACAAGGCCTTTGTGAACGTATCGGTATAAAATTTATATGGATAAACGTAAAAATGTGGTCATATCAGCGATTTCAAAAAGTGGTTCGTTCAGTGTTTCGCTGGGAAATATCTAGGAGTTTGATCATTGAAGCCAATGGAGAACGATATGGACATCTTGTCATTTGGAAGCTCAACCAGCCAAACGTAAAAGGCGTATCACAAAACTGAGCAGATCTTCTGAAATTAGACAAAAATACCTACGTTTTGATGTATAAATTGTGTATGACAAGTAGATATTGTGGGCGTGAGAGCAGTTTACAGACAAGGAACTAAGATAATTTTTTCGAAGCTTCACCCTCTAGCTGTGATGTCATCCACTCTAGCAAACGCAATACACACCCTGTTTAATCGATAAAATTTCCTGAAATAATCACTAAACTTAAAAGGCTTTTTCACTAAAACTGTAAAAGATATCAACCTGAAAAGTAGACCCCGAATAGCTGAATATTTTGTGAACATTTTAAATTTTGAATCACGTCTGTAGGTGGAAGAATGTAGGAGGAGATACATTTTGAAGCAGAAGAGGATTTGAAGGATTTGATGGCTGCTCTCATTGACTTTAATGTTAAAAAAAAGTGTTAAAAAGCTTAAAATTTGAAAAAGTATAAATAGTAGAAAAAAAGTTGAAGAAGTCCCATCATTAGCTGAAAGAGCTGAACATTTGAAAAGTTGAATGGTTTAAATAGGTGAAAGTATGCAGAAGTTACAGAGAGCCAAAAAACGTACGGAAGACGGAATAATAAATAAAACCGAATAACAATAGGTGGAATGCTGTAGAACAGCATTCCCCCAATAAATAAAGAACCGAATAACAATAGGTGGAATGCTGTAGAACAGCATTCCCCCAATGATGACCTTTTCACAGTCCTGCGCTCGGCAGTTAAGTGTGTCCAGTTGTGAAGCCGCTCGAGGCGGCAGGAGGTATAGATCTGTATCTCAAAGTCGGTCAGCAGCTTCTCGGCATCAGAAACTTGCAAATTAGGAACATTAGAGACTCTGAAGGTTGAGAACTGCTGGACATGTGCTTGATAATAATTTTTAAGCATTCCCACAAGCTGTGTTGTGGTCCACCTTGCTAAACATGTGGTTCCCATTGTGGCCAGGCCTCTCTCTCTCTCTCTCTCTCTCTCTCTCTCTCTCTCTCTCTCTCTCTCTCTCTCTTACTTTCTCTGTATGTGTTTATCTCTCTTGCCCTCTTTCAGTCACTATTTGGCTATTATTCACTCACTCTCTCCAAGTACAACAATCTTTTGGGATTGAATCCTTAGACCAGTTGTAAGACCAAGTTTGGCCCACAATTTTGCGTGTGTGTGTGTGTGGGGAGGGGGGCTGGGGTTAACTATAATGAATATGACTAGGGCTTCCTAACATTGATAAAATCATTATGTGCAGGAATTAAAGACTCACATGTTGCTCTCTGAAACAAGTTTGGGTCCCGTGTGTTAACTTTTAAAGTGATAATGTTCACAATTCCTGCCTGTCTTGATTATGGCAACACCTTTGATGATACGCAGTCAAACATGCTGCTATGATAAAGACACTCCGTGTGGACTGATAGTTCTGCCTTTGTTAAATTCCTAACAAACCTCTGTTAAAACTTCCATTTATCTCCAGGAGAAGTACAGAGTTATTACTTAAAAGTAAATGGATTTAAAACATATATATGCAGACATTTTTCCTAACACTGTAAACTGTTTCAACTTCAAATTGACTTGAATTACATGCTGCAACTAGAAGGGTACTTGGAAAGTGCAGACCTCTGCCAAGGCATGCCCTATCTCACAAATTGAATACAGTGTGAGTTTTCCCAGTCGGGACTCAGGAACAAATTTTTCCAATTAATCGGACACCACATGAATGCAGCACAAACGCCCTATCTCGCAATTCGTTGCAGTACTAAACGAAAATAAGAAATAAAAAAAATAAAAAGCATGTATCTTCCCCGTGATTCATATCTGCTCCAAAATGTAATGGGTTCTTCCTTGGCCCATGGTATACCCTTCCACCAAGTTTCATGAAAGTCGAGCCAGTAGTTTTTCCGCAACCCTGCTAACAGACAAACAACCGAACCGAAAACATAACTTTCTTGGCAGAGGTAAATGGTAAAGCTGGATTCATGTGTTTGCATCAAGTATCTTTTCTTCTATTATTGAGAAGTAGAAGCTTACAGAGCTTTTCTCCAACTCATTTGATGTTGTTTTTTTATAATCTACAATCTCCCCCAGCATCTGAGACCAACAGTTTGCCATTTCATCGCCACTTTAGTACATTTGATCGTCCCATATGAATTCAGGATAGTGTAGGGAGTTCAGGACTTGAAAACTATCTACCATCAATGACACATTTTGCATTAGTATTTGCCTTGTTTGCACAGTATCACTAATGCATTATGTCATCAATTGTGACCATAATTGTGTTTCTTCCTGCAGGTCCTCCCGGGCCAAAGGGAGAGAAGGGTGATACTGGACCACTTGGGCCCCCCGGGGCTCCTGGGTTGACAGGCTTGAGAGGTGGGTACAACCGGACTACCATTCATCAGTAATTGAATTGCATAAAAATGGCCAAATAGTTTGAGATTTGGTAAAAATACTCGCGGTTTCAAGCAGAGAAAAGATCAATACCAATCCCATGTCTGTGGCGTGAATGGTGAATACCACATAACCAATGGTCCCTTGTGGCGTGTCACCTGCCTACCTTTCTCTCCCCTTGTTTCCCATCTCCATACTGTGATCAATTTAAATTACATTGTTTCAAACTTCTGTGCCAACCACCGCAAACAGATCCTCCTCCTCCTGTGGTAAATGCTGTGATAGTACGGCTTTGGAAGTCTCTTACTTTAATCTTTGTAATACATGTAAGAAGCATAAGATCAGAAATGTCTGTGTTTAAGCTATTTCTGATGTAATGAATGCGCCTCCTGAGATGCACAAGCACAGTCTCAAGTGTCTTATGTCTTGAGTTTTCGATGGTTTTACAAGTCCATAGTCATAAAATGAACTTGCCCTATAAATGTCCAATGTAAACACCCCGTTTTGACAAGGCTTTTTTTACGCAAGAGGATTTAGGTTTGAGTGGCATGAAATGAGAAAATGTAGCCACCTTTGACGCTAAACTGACTTTGGCTGGTGTTATTACCTCTGCTTTTGTGATTACATTCAGGTGCATTAATAATGCAGTGAGCACCGAGAATAAAAAAAAAACTCATATAAATCCCCTTAAGAAAACAAAGCCCCAGACTTTGGATGGGGATTTATTTTCGGACTGGTTGTGGAAAGGTCCAGTGGGAAGGGTCATCTATCTTTGTCTTGTAGGTAATTCCACCAAAAACCACAACATTAACCCTTTAACATTTTTTTATCGATACAGTAGGATAACAACAACAACAATGAATCCAGATGTTTTTGGGACCCTTTCCAGCTTGGTACCTCTTGAATCATCACCCCTCAGCTCCTCCCGTCAACCCCCATCCCACATTCCCTGGCCGATGAACTGCAGCTCTCACATGACATTTCCAAGAAGCATTATCTCCCTGCTGAAAGTAAAAACCCCTCATGGCTGCTATAGTTCCAGGAAAAAGTGAATAAAAAGAATGTCTAACTGGAGAAGGACGAAAAAAGGCTTGTTTAATA
Source organism: Perca fluviatilis (assembly GCF_010015445.1). Taxonomy (NCBI): domain Eukaryota; kingdom Metazoa; phylum Chordata; class Actinopteri; order Perciformes; family Percidae; genus Perca; species Perca fluviatilis. The sequence goes on along the minus strand of NC_053129.1, from coordinate 26,963,481 downwards.
GTTAGCATGAAAACAAGGCAGACTGAATGGTATAAGGAACCGAGTGGACTGAGGACTGAGGACCTATACTAGTGATTTAAGAGAAGCGAAGAGCGCATTTCCTTTTAATATCACCAATTTAAAATGCACATATCTTAGAAGTGATTCATTGTCTGTGATTGTGTACATATTATAGAACAGCTGTTGTTAAAGTACTGAGGGAAGTTGTGGTGATGTGTAGATATAGAGGACCATTTAATGATGCAATGTGTTAGTTTTTTTTTATGTTTCATCAATCAATTAAGGATATGTGTTGTATCAAGTGAGATGTCATCAGCGGAGGTTACACTTCAAATGAACAATATTTAATAAAAATTGCTGTAGTGAAGGATCATAACAACGTTACATAACAGAACATGATATATAGAGGCTTGAAGCATTCATTATGCTAATTAATGACATTGGACAAATATTATTTTCAGATTTCTTTCCCTTCTGATGGTTCTTTTTGATGATAAAACACTACTCATGCTATTGAAAGATCTACATACTCTGTTTGTAAAGCCGCACATGTACTTCTGTTACTCCATTTGCATTGAAGCCAAAGGAATCGATCATCACGTCCAGGCTCTAAACATCCTTTTGAACTTGTTGAACGATTGCATTGGACTGTCCTGCAGAACACAAAGACCTCAACCGCTTCTGCCCTCTTTCCAGAATGTGATTGATTTCATTTTCCCTACGGGTTTTTGTGAGGAGGGAGTTATTGACCCTTTGCATCACAGAGATAGAAAACCACAGAAAGCATGACATCATCCATCATCAGTTTATTTTGCGTCTCTGTCTCTCTGTAATGATTTCAGTGTAATTTCATTCAGATTGCTTTGTAGTCACAACAGTGTAATCAGAGCATATCGGGGTACAGCGACATTTGACAAAGACTGCGCTCCATAACTCCACAGTGCAATCAATAACTCATTACCACATTAATTTTGAGACGTTTGAGTGTGCTTACTTTAAACAAAACTGGTCATTGTTTGCCACGGGGTAGGACTTTGCAGGAAATCTGAATTGGATTGTTTCATGGAACACAACAAAGGATAACGCTATTCTTCCAGCGTCAGCAAGCATTCAGAGATTTTAGGTGTTTGGCAGATGGTGATAGAAGTGAAAGACCCACATTGAAATCATACCTTCTATACATTGTGTCAAGGCAGAGAGGGAGGGCAGGAAGCCTGTAAAAATTGGTTTACAGTCTGCTTGCAGTGATTTGAAAGTTAAAGTTAACCTGAATCAGTTATTAATGATTGTTAAAGCTTTAGTGCGTAACTTTTTGCGTGGAGGAGGGGTGGGGGTGCGAGCGCGATCACGGAAGGCTTGCATCATGTAGACGTGCCGACAGTGTTCTTGTCATTACTTAGAATTCCTCATGGGGGCGACAGAAACTACGCACTATAGCTTTAAGACAAAGTCCTCATTATATTGATTTCTGATTTGGCACCACAGCAACTGCTCTAAGTCATGGATTGGATTTGTTGGATGCTTTCCTCTTTAAATGCTAATTAGAAGTGAGTTTAGAAAATTGTTTTTTTAGTAAAACTAATCAGAACCAGCTCCAGCTGTTATTCTAAAACTGCCAGGAAACAAAGATGAGATTGAGATTTTAACTTTAACCTCTTAAAGTCTAACTCCGATCATCTCTGCACTAAACGAAATGTATTAAATCACTTCAAATTATTTACAATTAAAGTAGGTAAAAGCCACAATAGTTACGGCACTTTGAATGGTGTCAGCGCCTGCAGCATATTATAGCCACATTACCTATTAGATGGTTATTAATCACTGATTGTATGTGTTTGTGTTTCAGGGCTTACAGGAGAAAAAGGGATGCAGGGCGACCGGGGAATTAAAGGGTCTGTCGGGGTCAGCGGTTTTCAGGGAGAAAAAGGAGACATTGGACCTGCTGGTCCAAGAGGTATGTATTTTATTTCTCATATTAATCAAAGCATGTTTTATATAGTTATACATATAGCTTATCTACCTGTTTCAAAGCAAATAACAGTTGATTGTATTCGAGCAAACATATGGAAGAACGAGAACATATAGCACAGATTAAATATTATAATCATAGTTAGAAGATTTTGCTGTTCAATTAATTGTCTCAGAAATAATTGCGATTAAGGATATAATTTTCTCTTTCAGTCAAATTTATAAGCATTTATTTATTTATTACTTTTTCAAACAAATTCAAGTTTTGAATGAATTCCAGGATAAATCTTTTGGTTATATAATCACTGTCATGTGACCCAGATAATGTAAAGACACAAGTACACAGCCTATAAAGTTAACCACGCCTCTTAATTATCATTAAAATTGTATCCCCCCTTGTCATTTTTGTTGCTATGAACGTGTAGCCTATAGGGTCAAGTGCCAACAACTAGCATAGTTTTAGCTCAACAGTCTGACCATATACTTATATAATAAAAATTTGGCATATCTAAACAAAATCAACAATGACCATTAACAGCTATACCCTTTAGCACCTTGGCTAATGTTAGCAATTAATTGCGGTTAAACAAAGAAACATTGATTATGTAAAATAATTGACAATTAGACAATTATGTAATAATTGGTACAGGCCTAATCATAGTATGATGTAATAATCACAATGCTGTTTACTTTATGGGGTAACAGTAGTAGTCACATTAAAGTGATTTACTCACCCAACAGTTCGTCATTCACATGTCAGTAGAAAAAGCCTGTTACTCCCAGCAGTCTTGTACAACTCGCAGCTGAATCTTGTCAACGCCTTCACAGCTCAAATCATTTTAGACTTTTTAAGACGGCTGTTTGAAATGTTGACTTTTTTTTTTACCAGAATAGAAAATTCCTCAGCACAACCAAATCTTTCACACATCCTCCATCACAAACAGGTGGCACTTGTTTTTCTTTTTAAATTCAGCTATGGAAGCTATAATAGCTTAGCTATCCATATCTTCCTTTATTTATTTCACAGAAACTGCTGTCTGTGCTGATTATGAGTCCATGCAAGAAAACATTTTACCACATAATAATCCTGAAAAAATAAACATATGTAAAATGATTAATACATCTTTCTAGGCACCATAAACGCTTCAAAATGACTTTGAAGAAGAGTAAAAAGGGACTTGAGCACACTGATTGACTTGCAGCCTTTAATTGTGCAAACAAATGTTTCAAAACGGTCTTCAGTAAAAGACAAGTTAGTTAAAATGGACAATGACATAAGGCAAATGCATATATGGTCCAGCATTGAATATAGATATTAAAATGAATAGCTATATTAGCTTTAAAATGGCCCATACAATTGTCATGTGTGATTCGAGAAACAGGCCTTAAATTAGTTCAAATCACATTATGAATTGATAAATCAGTCGGTAGATAGAGTCAAAAGGAGAGTTGAATATTATTTTCCTACATAACCTATTTAAATGCAGTGAACCTTATGTTTTTTAGAGAGCCCAATGCATCTTTGAGAGTTATAGGCTAATAATTCTTATATATGATGCAAAATCCATTATGATCATTTAATAGTTGTGCAAGACAGCTGAAATACTATTTTGCATTGCACTGTATAAATATGTATTTCTTTGACATGAACGTTCAAGTAGACATGAGAACAAGATGCCAACTTTGGAATAAAATATTTTGAACACACGAAAACTTGATGACCTAGTGCTACAATTTTTGTCTTTCTCTCTGCCTTTCCTTCCATCAACTCATCCACTCATCTATCCATTCATCCATTTCTCCACACAAGTCTCTATCTGCATTGAGCCCCTGGCGTGTTGATGTTTCCACTCTGGCATCACCAGCTGGACAGTGCCAACGATAACAAAACACACTTAGACACACACAGAGTGCTGCTGGGGAAAACATAGCCATGACAAATATGATAAGGCGCTGTAGTCTTTTTTGTGCCAGCATGTCATTGTGTAGGCATGTGTGTTCGGCCAACAGCTGTTACTGATCAGAGTTGGGTTTGGCTGACCTGTCCGGTGTCCCTGTGTTGGCCAGTAGCTCTCAAAACCTTGAACCAGTCGGATCTGTTGTCTCCTGTGTGAGCGCATGTGCTTGGCTGTTATGGCTCAACACTCTGCACCAGACTCTACTCGAGTTTTGGTGTATTTTTATATGGATGGATGTACCTATTGCTGCTACAATATAACTGCCCTGCGCTTATAGGTGCACAGCTACGCAGAAGGCTTCCAATAAATGTTGAAGAAAGCAGTGGAAGCAGTTGTGACAATGTGAAAACAGTAAAAAATAAAAACAAGAACACAAAAAAAGATCAATCTTAAAGGCCCGGCCACACAACTTGTGTTTTCTAGCTCTTTACTGTAGTTATATACAGTATATAGTTCATCATAGCAAATCATGTTGTAATTTGGTGTAACACTGATTTGTTTGAAGTAAACAGAAGAAAACATGAAAAATTTGCTTGGGCAGCAACAGCCACCATGGCTGGATGAACAAACATGAAAAGAGTGTCCCCCACAAACAAAGTCTGGTACTGGTGACATTGTTTGATTGACAAGTCAATTGTGTAAAGAGGTCAAAACACCACAGAAACAAGTGTTTTTCAAGAAATGTGGAGACGAGATGAAGAAACAAGGATCCTCAGGATGTTTGGCAGTCTACACTCTGGCAGTTTACAACAATGTCTGTCTGTGCTTCCACCCATCTGGGGTCTGGTTGTGGGTTTAACAAACCAGCGAAGGGTGAAGAGTTTGTAGACTTTCTGGTGTGAACGGAGCCTCAGCAGAAGGCAGTTGCTCAACTGTGTGATACTGAAAGCTTGTTAAAACACCGCTGGGCAGCTTCATGGTTTCTTTTCCCAAATGAATGGTGGATAGACTCAGGGAGTGCATTAAGTGTTGGCTTTTTCTTTGGTTGTAAAGCGCCACAGATCAGCTGAGTTAAACATCTCGAAAATAGTAATTTCTTGGTGTTTAAAGCTGGATTCATTTTTCTCTTGGGGAAAGAAAAACTCCACAACAAGCTGACAGACACACAGCCCAGAAATGTATTTTTTCAAACAAATATAGCCAACAGTTGTCTATTAACCCATCCAGTTGAGCAACTTTAGCATTGATTTGGATTTGTGTTTTTGGCCAGCTGATGGACATAAGTCCAACATTCACTAGCATTTTAACTCTGTTTTGGTCTCCACTAGTCAATATCCCAGACATTCCACTTCTGGGATTCTATTGCGCCAGATTTCATTCATTTAGGTCGGATAGCCGTTACCTTGGGCTTTCTTTGTGTTGGCATTTTAAACTCTGGTCGATTTATGAGGACTATAGTTAACCTTTTCTCAGATCGTTGCAGGGAAAATTGAGAAATCTAGCTAGCTATCTGTCTAATCTGAGTTTTCTGTTGCACGACTAAAACAACCTTGTTTTGGTGGAACCCATGTTCCCGAGGCTATTTTGCAGATGTGCTGTTGCTCCGTACGGCGCTTAGCGCCGCCCAAGACGATTGTGATTGGTTTAAAGAAATGCCAATAAACCCAGCGTTTCTTTCCCATCCCGGGAATGCTGTGTGGACTTGCCAGACCCTGCTCCACAGCGCTGTGGAGGAGGGTCTGGCAATGCGAGACTAGGTCTCCACCAACTGATCAAAAAAACATTTGGGTCAGTAGATGCTAAATGCTCCACTGTGTTAACCAGTCGCTAACTTTGTTAAGTGTACAGTGGGTTTATCAGAGCTTTTTTACTGTAAACAGCTGCCTGCTGGAAATGAAACTGATTTGAGGGCTGAGACTAAAAAATACAGTTAGTTTACCAGCTGTAAAACCAAAACAATGACCAAAAAAATGAAAGGGTAAAAAGCTCAAAAGAGCTGCAGAGTTTGGTGATTGTCGCTACTTGGTTTTGTCACTGCTGGCTCCCATTTTCAGAATAAACAAAGTAATTTGATTTATTGTTAATACAAACAAGACAAAGTGTCCACCGCCATGTTAGGCATAGGTACAGCGGTGCTTTGAGCTAAATGCTAACATCAGTATGCTAATATAACCACAATGACAATGCTAAAATACTAATTAACAATGCTAATTAGCACTAAACACAAAATACAACTGAAGCTGATGGGATTGTCTTCATTCGTTGCAGTTATGTATGATATTATAGACAAGTTTAAATTTTGCCATGCTGGTGGTGCTAGAGGAAAAAGTCTAAGGGGATCCTTTGAGTCATTAGGATCCATCCTCTGGGTACCATGAATGAATGCCTGTACAAAATTGAATGGAAACGCAGAGACACAATAGTTGTTGAGATATTTCAGTCCGAACAAACTTGGTGGACTGACAGACCAACTTTCCCATCCATACAGTCGCTAACGTGGCTTAAACTGTTAATTAGTGAAGCTTTAAGTGCCTAAACTTCACACATTTACTCATTGCTGCCATTCAAGGCTACAAGCTTGCAACAATGTGCAATTGTAAGTGCATTGCTGTCTCTTGAGGTTCAGCAGTAGCTTACCAGTGTGTTTGGGGTTTTCTTGCAGTGTTATTTAGTTGTTAAGGATGTGGTCAAGATGGAGGTGACACTGACAGCTGAGGCTCGTCACAGGCAGGGCGTGGTGTTAAATACACTACCCAGACAGCAACACACACACATACAGTAACACATGGTAAGCGGGACAGGGTGCCACCTCGGCTGGCAGCTGCCCCTGTGGTCTTGGATGTGAAATAAAAAGTCAAATTAAAGGTGGGATAAATGCAGACTTAAAGTTGATCCTCTTATAGCTTCATGGCAAAAACAGACTTGTGGTTTCAAACCTCATGGCTAAGAAATTAGCAACAAATGGCGCTGAAACTGACTTTATTCCCCAGGGTTTGGAATAGAATCATATTTTGAAACGAAAACAAATGAGAAAAAGTCGTATCCAAGCTGCTGATTGGAGGGAATTGTCGTGCGTAAATGTACCGTAGTTTTGCAGAAACCACAAATTAGGGGACTTTTTTTTTCTCACATTAATTGAGCGGTTTTGCTTTGTATTAACTTTTCCAACATGCAATGATCTGCACTGTAAAGAATACCTTGACACTGGTACCTTTTATTCCAGTCCAAAAAAACAATCTATTTTCAATACTTCTTTCTTTCTGCTTCCTCTCTTCGACCTCATTCACAAAAACAACATTCAACCACAACTTTTAGAGGTAAATTAAGCACCGGAGGCAGGGTGGCTATCCTCTAATTTTTCACATTTTATGCCTATATCACAAGGCAAGATTAAAGGGACGAATATTTTTGAGGCTTTTTGCTAAAAATATACAAAGAAATACAAAGGAGAGGAAATGGGTGTGACTGAGAGGAAAGGTTATAAAACTAAACCTGTCGATGGCCGAGCTGCTCTTGTGGGTTATTTCACATTTCTGCCCCGTTGTGTGCTATGTTGTGGTTGTCACTGTAGACTCTACACATAAGGATATGTTTGGGTTGTGAGTGTCGGGTTGATGAATAGGTCTACTATTGTTGGTCTTTCATTAAAAATGGGATATTATTAGTGTAATTACTAAAACCTGCAGTGAAATCTGTTGGTGTTATAGAGGTTTTTTTCTACTTAAATAAGAACAACATCTGAGTGAAATCACTGAAAAACTCACATTTTGGTCATGTTTGACTTTGATATTCTAATGTTGATACTACTATTAAGAAATTGTAAGTGTGTTCTTGAGAATGATTATGTGAGGGTGCCTGGTTAGCTCACATGGTAGAGTGTGCACCCGTATACAGAGGCTCAGTCCTCGACGCAGAGACCACGTGTTCAGGTCCGACCTGTGGCCCTTTGCTGGATGTCATTACCCCTCTCTCTCCCCTTTCAAGTCTAAGCTGTCCTATCAAAAATAAAGGCCTAAATGCCACAAAAAAAAAATGATTATTTGATTTGATTCTGTCATAGATAGATAACATAAACATTACACACTTGTCCAAATATTCATGAACCAAAAAGATAACCAAAACAAAAGACATAGATTCAATCCAATATGGACCCTGGACAATGTGTAAATACATAAACAATTTAAGATTAGGCCTAAATAAAGTAAAACAAACAACAAATTATGAAATAGCATAAACCAGAAACAAGGTGTCACACATGAAATTGAAGCATAATACAAGAAAACGTGCTCCCACAAGTCCAATGAGATTGTGAGGAGTCTGGAAATAGTCTACGGAGTAAAGTTTAATATTTGTCTAAGATTGAGTAAGAGTTATGTTTCACCAGTCAATCAATCAAATGTTATTTAAAGTGTAAAATCACCATTAAATATGGTCTCAGTGCACTTTACAATTAAAGGAACACAGAAATGACAGACAGCAACAGAACAATTGAACAGCATTAAAGCACAAATAAACAATACAAAACCAGCAACATAAGGGAATAAGTGAAAAAGGTTCAGATTTTATTTCTGCTCATGTAAAGTTTGATTTTCACTTTGTTTTTCTGGTTTGTCCTCAGGTGACAGAGGAGAAAGAGGGTTGAAGGGGGAGAAGGGGGATCGAGGAGACAAAGGAGAGAAAACCGGTAAGAGCTGATGTATTGATTAATAGCATGAGAGTGTGAAGAAATAAGTGACCGCATTCAGCCCACAACATTGAAATGGCCTTCAAAAACAGCTTACCAGTGTTTTCTCACCGTGAACCGCTATCGGCAGGATGACATATTTGTCTATGCCTTCCAAAATGATGGTTACAAAAAGTATTAATTTGCCAGCGCCATGGTTAATAGCTTGGTTAAAGGAACAGTTTTAAGGTATAGTTGCCTGTATCTATATCACACATTTCACCACCCGCACCTCCTTGCTAAGAGGATTTGCGACGGTATAACGTCACGCAACTCCTGCCTTTTTGTTTCTGAAGGACAATAGTCCGATTTTTGCACCGCAAGTGGTCCTTGTCAGGTAAACATATACCTTTTGTTTCAAAAATGTGAAGACTGGACCCGTGCTGTTGTTTTTATGGTGAAGACAGTACTCGCCTCAGCTGCTCATGAAGAGTCTGTTCTGGTTAACAATATTATTCCACCAGTTTGAACTAATAACAGGGTTCGTACACCTTTTCCAAGGTCAAATTCAAGCACTTTTCAAGCACTTTCAAGGTCCATTTTAAAGCTTTTTCCAGCACCTTACACCACGGTAAAATATATACCAATACATAGTCAAAATTATTGTTAAGTGTTTTTGTCACATTAAAAGACATAATGCTATAAACAGCCAGTAACAGTGTTTGTAATAGCAGAAGGATCAGATATTTAAGCAAAACAAGTTTTATTTTTCAAAATGTAGACTTTGCTTGCTATCTAACCTGCCTGAGTCAATGTAAAAACAATTACCCCAAACAAAATCACTCGACAGGTTCACTTCACTAACCCTGATAATTATTACCTTCTCTTCATGGTTCCTAACGTAACGTACAGCAAGACAGCTATGGAGAGGAGCACTGAGTGGGGGGGTCTGAGCCAAATGACAGCTGGGTCATTCTGGGTCAAAATACAGGAAAACAGTTTGTGCACCCTCTTAGATTTTGCTCAAAGTTTATGCTACCCTTAATTTCAGTCTTTTCACACTTTTTTTCCAAATCTAGGACATGCCGTACAAACTTGTAATGGTTCAGTCATATTGACATGTTTGTCTTCCACCCTACAAAGTTTGGGCTGCCTATGAATAAATGTCCAAATATTGATCCCAGATAATGTGATTTTCAGGCTGTAAAACTGAAGTAATTTCAAGGGCTAAAATATGAAGATATAGGATTTGAACAGAAATATTTTACAGGCCTTGGTTTTTATTCATACACAAGACACACAATACCAACAAAGCATCAGTCATGCCCTACAGCGCTGCTTTTCCCTCCCTGTCTCCAAACCTGCGCTCTCTTCCATAATCAGAAGAGCTCTATTGCTTGGCACTGATCTCCAACAGTAGCAGGGAGGAGGTATGAAGAGTGAAGGAGAGATAACCTAAACAAAGGAAGGACATTCAGAGGAGGAAGTGATGTTTAGTTTCAGAGTTGAACAAGCTGCACTTTTCTCTTCCTAAGTCTTGCCCTCTTCCTTCCTGTGTTTCCTTCTCCCATGTTTTTCTTCTCTTCCTCCACCACTCTTCTATTCTTGCCTCTCCTCTTCCATTCGTGTACTTTCTGTCTTGTATTTTCTCTCTCTCACTTGTTCTTGGTGCTTTTATTATTTAGCACCTGTCGACCATAGAACAGAAAACCTTTTCATGCGAACCACGCACGCACACACGCACGCACGCACGCACGCACGCACGCACGCACACACTTATAATCTGATTCAATCAGATTATAAATATTAGTCCTTATAACCGCGACATATACTGTTTTTTTTTTTTTACTTTCAACATTGCTTTAGAACAACAGATTTATCACAGAAAAATGAGAAATACTTGGTGGACCCAGATTTTATAAAATATATACCATATTGGTAACAATTTCTGCGACACCCATGTCTATAATGCATTATAAAAACATACTAATAATGCATAATGCGCTTGAAGCACTGTATAAATATAGTTATAGTATAGTACTATCCTATAAACCATTAATTATACTCTCCCCTTTCACCTTTTTATTATTAGTCAACATTTGAAGTGCAGTTTTATCTCACGTTTGGTCAACTTTGCACATTTAATAGGACTAATGTCCCCAGTAAAAGAAAATACCTTAAGTACCTTACCCTCAATCATTAGAATATACATTTATAATTAGAAAGTTTCTTAGTAACTCAAGAGTATTGTACTTTGATTGTTCTGATGCATTCCTTTGTTTATTCTTTGTGGATGTAGTAGTAAACACTTTGTCACCTTAATAATTTCTCTGCACTTCAAAGTGCTCATTTATTACGTCTGTTATTATTGCTGGCTGTTTGTATATCCTTACATAGATTTTTTGTGATTCATAAGCTTATGTCGGATTTACCAAACTATACCGTAAATTGTGCGCATTTAAAAGCGCAATTGAATGGGCCTCCTTCTCTCTTTCTATCATGGATCAGCCACCAAGTCAGTCAAAACAAAGATTTAGCAATAACAAAGTTTATCTGCTTGCTTATGAGGTAACAGCTTGATGCGTGTTATTTCGGCATTAGTGGTGGGGAAATGTATGTATTGACTAGTGCGCTGTAGCAAAGCGTTAAATACTGGTGCTATGATACGGCTGAGTGCAGACTGCGATATTCCCACTGCTGATGCTATGACTGTTTGAAATGATCCTGATGCCGATATTTGTAATGTAGCGAGGAGTTTAACAGCTGCTGGAATGGGATGTGAACGCTGAGTCGGAGATTCGATTACACCTGTCATGGGTGGTTTTTGTACATACCGCAAAATACATAATTAGGCGCTGTCATGACCTGGCTCAGGTGGTCATAACAAAGAGGGAGACAACACCATGTTAAATGTTTAAATAATACTTTATTAAACCAAATTGAACAAAATTAGACCAAATTAACTATATACAGAATGGGATGTGGAAATCAGTAGCGTCAGTGGTGTAGGGTGTGCCTGAGTGAAATAGGTGCGTGTGTGTGTTGTAAAGTGTAAACTCAGCAAAAAGCAAACCTAGGACAACCTAACCAAACATAACCAAACCTTGGTGTACCTGTGAGTACAGCCAGAGCAGAGAGAAGAGACCGAGGATACTGCAGCTTAATGCTACGTTTACACTTTCATAAACGGACATTTCAACCTCTCCGTTTTTAAAAATAATATCGTGCACAGCTGTCAGTTTTCTGAGTGTTCGTTTCCACGTACTCGTGTACATATGCCGTCAATGCTGGCAAGAGCATGCCAAACCTGTAGGTGCCAGTGTAACGAGAAGCTCAAGCCCACATTGGCCAATCAGAAAATAGCAACAACAGCAACGAATCACTTCCTCTCTCTTCTCTTCCTCACTTCCTGCCCAAACCTCTGTTTGTCTCAGTTTACTTGCAAACGTGCAAATGAAGTTTTCCCAAATCTCCACTCTGGAGTTTTTAGAAAGAATCGTTTTCAGAGGCGAATTTTCCGTTTGCGTGTAAATGAAGGTCACAAACAAAGGGAAATGTCTCCGATTGTCAAAAAAAGCATGTACGTGTAAACAGGGTATAACTGGCCTCAGCACACCAGACCCAGCTGAGCTGAGTTACTCTAATTAGTAACCTGCAAACAGGAGGCACAAGTTAAGACACACCTCCTCAATGTAGACAGCAAAAACAATTAAATGACACCGAAGGGCATCACGTCTCCTCCCTCCCTCCTCCATTTACCAACTGGGGCACATGACAGGGCGTCCTGCAATAATTCTACCATAGGCCTATCCAGCAAGAGGGAACCTCCCCAAAACCTGCACTGTCTTGCCACCCTTGTCACACCTCAGCAACTGGATCCTGAAGCAAATTCAGAGGAAGAGAGAGAGCAAAACAGAATGGGGCACTGATGGAAACCCCAAGGTTAGCATAGACAATTAGCCCACTTGCCTCTGAAGAAAATGTCTGCCACAGCGTACGGAGAGGCACCCAACCCGGCCCGACCAAAGGAGCAGGTCGAAGTACGGCCTCCCGGTGAGCTGAAAAACGTTACGCGCTCTGATGTAAGTAGCAACATTCCGTTTCAACTGAGGCCAAAAACAATACTGTAAAATACAGTGGCACATTTTACGCACCACAAGATGTCCCACTTTCAAAACCACATCATGCAGTTTGGTGGGCACCACCACCTGAACAATTGGGTCCCCAACAAACCTGTCACCCCAGGGCAACCATTTCCTTCACAGCAGCTCTTCATGAAGGAAATAACCCTGAACTGTACATTTCAACTTACCCACTGGACTCACCCGAGCCCACACTAGAGGCCATACAAACAGGCTTTTCTGAGACTGAAGCATAGCTGGAGCATGAAAAGGCAAATATTATATATATATATATATATATATATATATATATATATATATATATATATATATTTAATAGCAGGCACTGGTCTTTCCAATGACCCTCATCACGGCAGTAGTTGCATATCGTACTGCCCTCTTGTCGCGCTGTCCAAGCAGGCTTACGCGAGAGGCCTGGCTTTGCAAACTCCACGCCACTGCGCGGATTCATACTGCCACCAACATTACCTTTCCAATCTCCCATAGAGCGTACTTCACCAAAACTGTTCTTATGCGTCAACACAAAGTCATCCGCTAACTCTGCTGCCTTCAGTGCGGTGGTGGGCTTCTGCTCATTTACATATATAGAAAACAGATTGAAGGATGGCATCTTTAAACTGCTCCAATATGATAAGCTCACAAAGACCCAGAAAAGAACTCACCTTGGTAGCGGAACATCAATGTTTAAAATGGCAAGTCAAATCACGGACAAACTCTACATTGGTCTGCGTATCCCCCTTTACCCAGTTTCTGAACTTGTGACGATAAACTTCAGGAACCAACTCGTATGACTTCAAGACCGCTGCTTTCACAGTCGTATAATCCAAGCCATCCTCACCACATATAGCCGAATAGGCCTCCTTGGCCCGACCAGGGAGGACACACTGAAGCATCAGTACCCTGTCTGAATCTGGCCTTTTTTTCTTCTTTTTTTTTGCATTGGCAACGTGTTCGAAGAGAGTGAAAAAAGAATCAGGGTCCTGTTCATTAAACTGCGGCACTAAACGCAAGTTGGCAACAATATCCAAACCACCCAGTGCAGAGCCCATGGAGGCATCATCATGACCCCCAGAACCCCCAGGAACAAGCTTGCCCTCCCTTATTAACTCCAACCTAGACTGCTCCAAGTCCAACTTCCTCCTCTCGGTTTCCTGATGCATTTTCTCCAATTCAAGCTTTTCTGCCTGCTGAAGTTTCTCCAACTCCAACTTTTCCTCGCTCTCAAAATGCCTGCTATGCGTCTCCTGCTCAAAGTGCAAAGCTAACAGCTCCTTCTGCTGCTCAAAAGTTAAACTTGCTGCCTGCACCCTGTTGAAACAGATACGGACATGGGCACAGACTCAGTCTCAGTTTTATTTAACACACCACATTCAAATAAAGACATCAAAACTCTCCTTTTAATCTTATCCTTACGACATTTCCCTGCAACAGCAATGTCATAATGATCATCTATCTCCAACAACTGATCCTTTTTATAACCATTTACAAAATCTACTGTGGGCGCCTCAAAAAAAAATCAGACATTGAAGCCATCATCACAAAGGACAATACAGAAAACTATACATCAACCATCACAGTCGCACTTTAGCAATTGTCAGCCCAACGACAGAGAATTTCCCCCTAACTGCCTAGCCAAAAGTTAGCTAAAGCTCAACCCTAGGCTTTGTGTGGTACTTGCGGTGGGTAGTTATACACGGCATTGACTGCAATAATAACCATTATATGCATTCAATGATATTAGCCCGGCAGCCCGAAAGAGCAACCAAAAATTGGCGACCCTCCAGCTGCAGCAGATGTGCCCCCGAGACAATCGCTCTAGCCACTTTCCTACCACACTGATAGAAACCCTACAACCTGACGGAGAAACTTCTGTCCACAGGGCAACAGACAGTAACAGTCATTCTCTGAATTAACCACAGACAAATCACCTCACAAACAAAGGCTTCCAGCAAAACACGTCTCCCAACAAAGAAAAACAAACCCTGCGAAGCACAGCAAAATTCAACCTTTAGCTGGACCAACCAATTAAGACTAAACACACCACTACTAATCTAACTTAATTTAACGAGCACCCACTTTTCATGACCTGGCTCAGGTGGTCATAACTAAGAGGGAGACAATACCATGTTAAATGTCTAAACAATACTTTACCAAATTGAGACAAATTAGACCAAATTAACTATATACAGAATGGGTTATGGTAATCAGTAGCGACAGTGGTGTAGGGTGTGCATGAGTGAAAAAGGTGCGTGTGTCGGTGTAAAATGTAAACTCAGCAAAAAGCAAACCTAGGACAACCTAACCAAATAACCAGCAAGAAGAGACAGAGGATACTGCAGCTTAAGAGGCACACCAGACCCAGCTGAGCTAATCAGTAACCTGCAAACAGGAAGCACAAGTTAACACTTAAATGACACCGAAGGGCATCACAGGCGCACTTTATGCTTCCCCTGCCATCTCTTTATGGGAAACTCCCACTTTCCCCTTGCGATAGTACATCTGGCCCTCAGTCTGTGTCTTCAGGCTGGCAACAGCAGCATAGTGTTTTCCTGAACCAACTGAAGAAGCGCTGGACTCCACTCTTCTTTTCAACCTTAACCTGGCTGATTGTCAAGTCATCCTGCCCTGCATCGTGGGTGATTGAAAGAGCCTGTAGAGCCGCAGTCACAGCTGAGACTGGCTCTCTGCTGAGCTCCTTGATCACATCCTCACCATTCAGGACTAAAGTAATGACTGGGGTTTCAGCAGGGGGAGTCATGGGAAGTGGTGGAGATGTCCTCTTAGCAAAGTCGGCCTTTGGTGCAGGCTGCTCAGCTGGTTCAATCTGGCTGATTGTCAAACCATCCTGGACAACAGTGATGATAGGAGATTCATCAGCACGGGTCACAGTAGGTGTTGGAGCTGAAGCCACAACAGAGTCTGGTTCTCTGGTCATCTCACTCAAGTCCTCACTATTAAGGGCTGATGTAGTCACTGTGGGTTCAGCAGGAGGAGGAAGGAAGGGGTGGATGAGCTGTAGCCACAGGAGCTTTTAGGCTGGGCGCAGAGGAAGAATCCTCTGATTCATCCAAGTCAATGTTTGCAGAAGATTTAGAACGAGTCAGAGAAGTGTGTGGAGGAGACAAGACAGAAGAGTCAGGTTTTCTGGTGGTCTTTTCATTCACATTGTTACTATCCAGGACTGATGTCATGACTGGATGTTCAGTGGCAGGGGTCAGAGGAAGTGGTGGTGATGACACCTCGGCAACATCTGTCTCTGGGGTAAACCGCTCCGCTGGTTCAATCTGGCTGATTGTCAAACCATCCTGAATGACAGTGATGGCAAGAGGTTCATCAGTAGGGAGAACAAAAGATGGCAGAGCTGGAACCACAGCAGAGTCAGCTTCTAGGCGGGGTATAGAGGCAGATGATGCAGCAGGTTCAGCATTGGGAGTCAGAGGAGTGGGAGGAGAAGACAAAACAGAAGATTCTGGATCTTGGATTGGTTCAACATCTTCCTCCAGACCAGGCTCCTCATTCTAATCTCCCGCCTGGGTGTGCTGGGTGCAATTGTTTTTGGTGCTTGAATTTGCAGGCACATGAGTATCAGTCTGAGGCTGAAACAGCACAAGGACCTCTTTCACTGCAGCATCAACAATAGTGTTCAGCACCTCTGCTGCAAAGCAGTTAAGCCCTCTCTTCAGGACGTCTTGAGGGTACATCTGCCTAACCATTTCCTGGATAGACAGGACCATGCTGTCTCTGATGGACCGGGAGAAGTTGACCCAATGGTGCACAGTGGACAAAGCAGTGGAGACCCGGTCCAAAACAAACTTTGTCATACCAACAGCCATTTCACTGAGCTGCTGGGAGGGCATGTTGAGGAAGGTGCTTGGAGGAGGTAACCAGAAGCCCTGCAAGACTTTTGGAAGCACCTCCATCACCACATCTCTTGGGCCAAGCAGTTTGGAGCTGGGGGCTGCAGCTGCTGTGTCAGGCTCCTGCCGTACTCCTGAGCCAAATTAACAAGCTTTGGATGTTGAAAACAAGGAGGGATGTCTTCTGGCGACTTAAGTAGCCTTCTGGCTTCAAACTCAATGTCTCTCATTTTCATGCTGTTGATTACCTCCCAAACCAGCATGAGAAGAGGCTTGGCATCTTCCTCATCAAAGTCCTCCAATTCAAACTCCCAGAGCTGCACTCTCACTGTAGCTTTGCTTTGCTCTACCAGCAGGTCTGTCATATCTTCAACAGTCACCTTAGATGGGATACTACTTTCCGGCTGAAGCCTCAAAAGTTCAATCACCAATGCAATATTGGTCTTGTAAGACTTCATATGCCAGCAAAGTTGCAAAGCGCGCTCATATATGGTTGTGTCGAACAACACCCTGATGGGTCTGTAGATGCCTCTGCTTCCTTCGACGAACTCCATTGGTAGGTTGGTATCGTCGTCAGGTTGTAGGTTGTTGTCAAAGTGACAATGACAAATTTCCAACGATTTCTAACAATAGACTGGAGAGTACTCAAACAGTTAATTCAACAAGCACAAATGAACAGTACGTGTTCAGGCTGAAGAGTGTATTAAGAATGATTCTGATTGAATCACTGGAATTGACTTGTTTTTAAATGTCAACACTACAAAATCAAAACCATTGCCATGGTAACATAAACTTGAGTGTGTTAAGAATGAAGAATGATTCTGATTGAGTCACTGGAATCATTGACATATATATAATGGACCAATAGATCCCGTTGCTCTGGACGGAGACCAGTGAAGGCTATTAGAAGCACTTTTCCAGTGATCCCTTGCTTTACTGCGCAGTCTCCAACTGACGGAGACAACGTAAATGTGACGTGAGCAACGTGTCTGAAAGTTGTAAGTCTTCTGGTAGCTGTGCCGAGAGAAATCTCAATCATTCCCAATCTTACAGAGACGGAGAGTGTAGGTATATGTAAGGAGATAACATAAGCACAGGCAAATTATTGCTAACTAACATGCTATACATGCTATACATGATATATATATATATATATATATATATATATATATATATATATATATATATATAAAGTTTATATAAATAAATATATATCAAAAGTTTTAGAACACCCCAATTTTTCGAGGTTTTTATTGAAATTCATGCAGTTCAATGTCTTATTGTACTCTGAAATTAAAGAATAGAACAAATGAACAATTTAAGTTAAAAAAGAAATCATGGAATCAATTTATAAACCAAAATGTATTCTAAATTTTTGATTCATCAAAGTAGCCCCCTTTGGCAGATATAACAGCTGAACACACTGGTGGCGTTCTTTCTACAATGGAAATCAAATATTCTTCAGAAAGTTCTTCCCAACTCTGTTGCAGAAGTTCCCATAAATGTGTGGCACTTGTAGGTTGCTTTGCTTTCCCTTTTCTGTCCAGTTCATCCCAAACCAGCTCAATGAGGTTTAAGTCTGGTCACTGTGCTGGCCACTCCATGTTTTTAAGCTTACCATCTTGTTACTTTTTGCTAAGGTAGTTCTGGCATAGCTTGGACTTATGTTTTGGGTCATTATCTTGCTGTAGGATGAACCCCTGACCAACTAGGGGCATACCAGAGGGTACTGCATGGCGCTGCAAAATGCTGTGGTAGCCGTTTTGGTTCAGGGTGCCTTTCACTCTGTACAAATCACCGACCGTGGATCCAGCAAAACAGCCCCAGACCATCATGCTTCCTCCTCCATGTTTGAAAGTTAATGTCACACACTGAGGAACCAGCCTTTCGCCTACTCGACGGCATACAAAAATCCTGCGTGATGAACCGAAGATTTCAAATTTTGATTCATCAGTCCATAGCACCTTCTTTCAGTCTTCAGTAGTCCATTGACGATGTTTCTTGGCCCAGGCAAGCCTCTTTTTCTTATTCTGATGTCTTAGCAATGGCTTTCTTGCTGCAACTTGACCTATCAAACCTGCAGCTCGAAGTCTTCTCTTTACAGTTGAAACTGAGACATGCGTATTACGACCACTATTAAGCTGTGCTTGAGGCTGTTGTCCTGTGAGCCGCCTATCACGCAAGCTGTTGACTCTCAGAAACTTGTCTTCTGATTCTGTTGTGACCTCTTCCTGTCAGAGTTTCCCCCAGTTTCTAAGTGCCTTTTGATGGTGAAGAATACTGTACTCACTGACACCTTGACTTTCTTTGCAATTTCTCTGTAGGCAAGGCAAGGCAATGCAGCTTTATTTGCATAGCACATTTCAGCAACAGGGCAATTCAAAGTGCTTTACATAAAACATTAAAGAGCAGTTAGAAAACAATTTAAAACAATTTAAAAACATTAAAAGACAAGAATAAAATTTACAGTGCAGTATAAGAATTTAAAGAACTGAGAAATAAAATACGCGAATAAAAGTTACAGTGCAGTATAAGAAATTACTGTTATTTATTTTTCAATGTGATCGTCACAACAAGGCTAAGTTATTTTCTTCGGCAAACCTTTGTCAAAACCCGGAACGGACTCGCAGACCGTCTCTTAATAGTCAGGAAACGTGCTAATAGTTTCGTAGACTATTTTTTATTTTGTTTTTAATTTAATAGTCCCACAGTCTATGTCTGTTCAATTGTAATTGTTTAGACTCTCGGCCTATCTTTTGTTATTATACTGTTATTTAGGAAAGACCAACATTCTTAAGTGTTATGATGGTCTGTCTCTCTTCCATTGTTAATTGCCTTTTTCCCGCCATTTTTATAGCAGCACACTACTTTCTGCAGTACAGTACTGTTCAAATAATGCTCACGAGGGTATGGTACCACAGTGTGTTCCAACAATACTTTTATACAAACAGAGGGGGTTGTAAGTAATCCAGACAAGTTGGAACACCTGTGGGAATTGGTAGCACCAACTTTCAAAGCTTGATCAACCTCCATTGCTGCAGAACAGCTTTATGTTGGAGATAAGGTGGCGAAGCGCAAATATGAGTATTTAATACGTGGATTTTCTTACATTCTTACATAAAAATGGACAGAAATGACAGGTTAGGTGAAAACATCTTGTTTTGTGGGCCTTTTCTTATATAATTAGTTCAGTTTTCATATTTTATTCAGTTTTCAATATTTTATACATGCATTTGTCGTGGTCCTCCACAGTTTCTTACTAATGTTCTCTGAATGCAGAGATATGCATATAAGGTAAATATCTAATTGTGTGGCCTTATTTATTTTGTGCAGTTTTAATCCATGCAGTTGTCATGGTCGTCCTCAGTTTATTATCAATGTGCTCTGAAATGCACTTTGCACATGTATACTGTATATGTGTACTTATGTTTCAAAAAGATGACGTACATGTGTTGTCAAAGGCTATTTTTGAAAAATAAATTTGCTTGGTTTAAATTCTATAAAAGTGGGTCGCCACTTAATGACCATAGGGAAAATTTGGGTCACGGGGTAAGACCAGTTGAGAACCCCTACTGTAAGAAATCCCAAGTCTCTTGTTTGGTTGAGTGACTCTGTTAGGATAATTATTTATCAAAGAATGGACAAAATCACTGGAGTTCTCTTAAAAGTTTGTTTACTTGCAACAAGTAGAGTCAGTTTACAGCACTTCAGCATAAGTACAGAAAATGACTGAAGATTGTTCAAAACAGTGTCTTTTTAAAGGAGTTGGGAGTCAAGTTAGTTATTCGATTCATGCAATCAGTAGCTTTCTTCTTATCTCTGGTCAGGCCCGGCATCTCCTCCACATTATGCGTTCTGCCCTCAGGGATACATCCTGCGCTCTTTGCAAGGTCACTCAGCTTTCATGATTAACACATCAAAGACAGAAATACTGAAAACAGAAATACTAAAACAGCAGTTCGGATGCAAATGGCTTAACAAAGAAACTGAAGCAAAACCATTCTAAGCATAATTTTTCTAACAGACTCCCTTAATGTGCTGCTTTGAGAGATGCATGCATGCAGGCAGACCAGTACAGAGTCAGTTAATCCAGTGTGGTACAGCAGTAAAGGGAACACAGTCTGCTGAAAGATTCAACACTGAAATTAAGTGTTTTATAGACTTTATTGCGGGAAAACCACGTTAGAACCACTTACCGTTTCCGTAATATTCCCACTAATTAGTCTGGTAATAAACTCCTGTTTCAATTCCAGTTTTATCTTTTTTCCACTATCATCTTCTCACATTAAACCCTTTTTACATGAACAACTATAGAAAAGTCTTTTATTTTTATGCTGCTTTGATAAACTGTGATTCAGCGATGCTCACAGTCACAGAAATCTAATGCACACTTTGAAAAATTTATTCGGAGTAATAAAGCTACAAAATTTGAAGCTTTTGCTCCATTTTTTCCAGACTATTCACAGCTTCCTGTCGGCACTGGATGAACATTTAATAATCACACTTATTTCCAAGATTCATTTCATTTGTGACATTAAAGCCTCACACGGCATCACTCACATTAATGTTGCTTTTAAACCTAAAGTCACTTTAATGATCTCTGTGGAGAAGAAAATGAATGACCTTAAAACAACTTTGTTTTCACAAAAAGTGTCTGAAAAAGCTAATTACACGAGCATCATCAAATACAACTACGCAGGTAAGTTATGTAAATAATCTACTGCTAACGGCTGCACAGTCACAGTAAAGAAACACTGCTGTGACAGTTGGCAATATAAGGACAAAGATTTACGAGCTGATTACTTTTTGGGCCTCATATATCTCTGTCACACCAGATCTGCTTTTCTTTTCCGAGTAATCTCACGGTTTCTGACACACGATGAAGAACCACATGGCTTAGTGTACATCAAAAGGACTTAAAAACCCATTATACATGTACATATGTCCTGTGAGGGTAAGCTGAAACCTCGTACAAAACCACCAATCTGAGTTCAGGTAGAAAAAAAAAACCATTAATGACCTCCAAAACCACACACATTTCATTTATTGTTTTTCTTTCTTTGCTACATCATGATGGTTGTTCTCCATGTGATGAGAGATGTGGTGGTGCTCACATCCAATAGACTTGAGCACTCGACCATCTGAATGCTGTTTCTGCCCGTTAAAGGACAAAGACTCACATCATTTACAAGACAGACTTCAGGGTTTCAGAGGAGGACAGGCAGACTGAGAACACATGTTTTTGGCTGTCAGAAATATCGCATCACAGCGTCGGGCACTTTTCTTGTCACACACCTCATGTGGCAGACTTATCGTTTGATGCATGACTCGGATCTTTTTACACTTCAAAGCATACAGAGCATATGATCACTTACCTGAACGAGCACCAGAACGAGTGACCCAAGACCGCTGAAGTTTAGTCTGTGTGAAAAGTGCGCATTAGTCCACATATGTTGGGTATTGACACAAAATCAACCTGCCATACAGGACGTTATGTCACTGAAAGAATCCTTTTGAATGCTTTAACAGCACAAAAAAAGAGTATTTCTGAGTATAAAAAAAAAGAAGTAAATGGATCCCAGATTGTAGTCATTTGTGAGATTTAGAGAGAGAGTGAACACTTTTCTTCTATTTTATCTGGATTGATGTTCTTTTAATTAACAGTGAAGTCTCTTAACTTACCAGAAACACACGTAAAGGAAAGTAAATAGATTGGACAAAAACAAATGGAAAGAGAAGAAGAAAGAGAAAGAAACTGCTTTTGGGAGATGGTCTCTTTACTGTAATTAACTTGCATGTGAATTTGCAAAAGCGCATATTTCATCCATGTATATTGTTGATCATTGTCTCAAGTTCTTTGTGCAAAATCCATGTTTCAGATTTCTCTGACGTTTGTCTCTGTATTTATGTACAGTAAATGCAGTAGCATAACATAGCACAACAAGTATATACACAGATAAGCTACATATTGTCTGCAAACCAGTATTGCAAAATCCTGCTCCCTTACTTACCATTGCTGCTTCTGTCACGCTTTTCGTTCTTACACGGCACATGTACAGTTTTCAAGGTGGGTCCGGAAAGATGGCACCGGCAAAAGACGTGTTCTACGGATGTAAATATCATAAAATGTACTGTATCACTTGGGTTTGATTTTTAGGCTAAAAACATGAAATATGTTCAACATTAGTTGAGGATAAAGTCCAACAATTTGACTGTTATAATTCCTGGGAGACATATCCCCATGTGTATGTATCTTGTAACAAAACACCAAATTATTCATTTTGGGGTCATTTTGTGTAATTTTCACTTGGCAGTTGACATATTACAAGAGAGATTGGAAGCGATGCACACACACACAACCACATACACACATCACTATTCTTTAGAGCTGACAGTTTGATCTCGAGAGTCCGACTTTAAGTGTTGTGGGTTTAACGTGTGACAGGTTGTTTTTACAGTGGACCTGTGCAGCTACAGGGATCCAAATATAAATGATTTCAGCTTCGTACTTCATCATGCTTTTATGTTTATGTGAAACCAAGCTAAAAAGTGTTGTTCAAGGAACACGCTGACTTATTGGGAATTTAGCTTATTCACGGTAAACCCCCAGAGTTAGATAAGTCCATACATACCCTTCTCATCTCCGTGTGTGTTGTAACTCTGTCCGACGGCCCCACCGCTAGCTTAGCTTAGCACAGATCCTGGAGGTAACCGGCTCCATCTAGCCTACTGCTCTGAATAAGTGACAAAATAACGCCAATTTTCCTGAGACACCGCCGTCTTCTAACCGTATATAAACTGGGAACTATATTCTCAGAAAGGCGAAGCATTGCTACTCTCTGCTCGGGGCTTCTCAGGTGCTGCAGGCATATCACTCTGCCCAAGTAGCAGAAATAGCAGTGCTTCACCTTTCTGAGAAGAGTTTGTATACGGTTAGAAGATGGCTGTGTCTCATGTGACCTTTTTATTTGTACACGCTGTGACTATACAAATTACAACATGTAAATAGGAAAATGTTGGCGTTATTTTGTCACTTACTCGGAGCAGTAGGCTAGTTGGAACCGGTTACCTCCAGGAACTGTGCTAAGCTAAGCTAGCGGTGGGGCCATCGGATAGAGTTACAACACGCACGGAGATGAGAAGGGTATGTAACTCTGGGGGTTACGGTGAATAAGCTAAAGTCCCAATAATTTGCCGTGTTCCTTTAAGGAAAAACTCAGGAGCAGCATAACTCATTTGACATACGTGAAGAAGCTACGGTGGAGACCTTGATGAATTACACAGGAGCATCTAATGAACATTCAATTGAGGAAAGAATTTAGGCAGGCAGTACAGTTTAACCACAGTGTGTTATTGTGTCGTTCCGTCCCAACTCTCTGAAGTTCCTGTCTTCCTGAAGGTGTATTTAAACTCATGCTGCAGGCGTTAAGTTCAGCTGAACCTTCAATGTAAACAAAGATATTGCAGGCGCCTGAACACAGGTCTTCCTCAAGCAATATATATTTACTTTCTACTCTTCAGTTCTCATGTCTGTTGAAATACCCCCTGCAAACTCAGTTTTTATTATTTATGTTTAATTTTTATTTGCTGAATTCAATTATGTGCTGGAACAGAACAACCCAGCTCCCACACAGTGTAGTTTAAACAAATTTTATTCATTTGTTTCACGCACACACAGTTAAGCAAACACACATGCAGAAATCCCCATGCTGAGAACACTTTAAAACGGTGAGAGTGAGTCAGTCTTTTACTTTTATTTTACAATTCTATCTGCAGAATCACATCCAGTTTGACCCTTTCATGAGGTTAATTTTAGTGAGCTCATTTTGTCACCATTGGACAGAGCCAGGCTAGTTTTTTCCCCCCTGCCTCCAGTCTTTATGCTAAGCTAAGCTATACAGTTGCTGGCTGAATCCTTATATTTACCAAACAGATATGAGGGTGGTATCAATCATTTCTTCTAATTTCAGCAAGAAAGAGAAAAAGCATATTTCCCAAACTCTCATTCGCTTGTATGTTTCGCCAGATTTTGAGTGTGCATGTACGCTGTCCAAGAAAATCAAATTAGAAGAAAACAAATTGTGCCAAACCGAACGAAAAGACAATGCAAGAGTCAATAGAAGAAAACACACAATAACATTTGAGATTTAAGAAAATGTTCTGAACAGATGGAGCTGGTTAACTGTTGTCCTGAAGCCATTCAGCCCTGCCCAGTCCAGACCCTTCCTGCCTGCCAGATAGACATTAGTAATGTGCGATCGCTCTATGTTCTGGCCTTCTTCAGGTATTGACAGTTTAGTGCTGTAGGGCCCCCCCTTTGGCCTCGTAGGCTTGAACCACTTGGACAAGCGCCAACACTTGGAGCTCGGTCGTCTAGTTTTCCCTGGACAAAAACAGTCATTATATTTCATGAACAGGAATGGTACAAGTCTTTTGTCCAAATTAGTGAGTTTATAGTGAACCACTTTGTTGGCTGTCCAACCTGAGAGCTGTCGGACTGTGCAGACAGTAAAACACCATGACTCTTGACTTATTGCTTAAAGTTGTATTTGTTTTGATTGCTTACTTTTTTCTCTCATGCGTGTTATTGTTCACAGGCTTTTTGACTCAGGAAAAACTCATTAACTATGAAACTTAAGGTCTTAGTTATTAGTTGAATTCAGCTTTTTAAGGCTCATTTTTCTTTTAACAGCTGAATTTATATATATATATATATATATTTATCCAAAATTAAATTTGTGGTTGATATGTTATGAGACGGTTTGGAAACCAGGGTGGATCACCCCAGAAAACGTTTTCACCAAACAATGTGCTGCCCTTAGCTACTGATGCTACGCCTGTTAAGCTTTCTGCTCTCGTACAGGGACGTCACTAGGAATGAAAGACAGGGGGAGGGGGGGCTTAACCCCCAGGCTATGCAAAACTTTCCGTTGCAACATCTTACTTACAAACATTATTCTAATGTTAGCTTTTAGATACATCAAAGCTGCATGGGGGGAATGTACTTAGGCCAGACTGTGCTCCTGCTGAGTTATTCTGTAGGCTATGACTTAAATGCTATCCATCTGCTCGTGTAAATGTGTGATAAACTAATACCATACCTAATTCCTCTCTATTAGATAAGTTGCAGGTCAAAATAAGACTATTTAATTACACTAATTACTGTTACTGCATGGTAGAGTAGTTGAATCAGTGTCATGTCAACTCCCAAAATGCCTGATTTTGTGGCAGCTTTTGTAAAAAATTGCGATAAAAGTTGCGATGTCTTTGGTATTTTTGTTGCAATGAAGTTGCGAGAGACTGAAAATGCCTAGTAACCTTACTAAAAAGGCTCAGGATGCTGCAAATGTTGGTATAATATAAAAACGGCTGGTGGATTTAAGAAGAAAAAAATTATTGAATGAATCAAATTTGAACATATGTGTCAGTGGCTTGTTGATCTTTACATTGTTAGTTAATTATCCTATCCTGGCCTGGTATGGGTCACACATTCATACGGTTTGATAAAGTACTAATTGGACTTTAACTTATCATTTAGGTCATCGTGTATGTCTCATCTCCGGTTTTTCCTGCATCCACCGTGTGTGTTTGTGTGTGTGCGTGCGCGCGCGCGCGTGTCAGAGTCACATACTGACACTAAGTCTGGCGTGGGACTGCTGTGATTGGTTGAAGTTGCGGGAAACTCTGGTTATTGGTAATAATTTCCGTGAAGATTCTGCAATTGGTCAAAATTGCAAGTCGCACCAAATTCACGGTGATTGGTTGAAATCACGTGAATTGTTGTGATCGCGACATCGCAAATTCCTGGAGGGACTGATATGTATGTAATATACTGTGTATGTATGTATGTATGTATGTATGCTCATGTATAGCCTAGCCTACAACATCTACACAGTTGTTTAATTTATTACAGCAAATGAATGCAGAAAGTTAAGTTGGTCAGAATATAGCATATATAATAAAAATAAAATAATTTAGTTTAGGCTATGCCTTAGTGCCTAGACCTGCCAACAAATGCCTGTTGTTAGAAGAAAACAAAACACCCCACATTTTTTTAGCCCTGTAGACCAGTGGTTCTCAAACTTGTTGACATCAAGGACCCCTAAACTGACAGAAACTAAACCACGGACCCCCATTTGATTAGATTTTGTCCAAGGGTCCCCATCTGATAGGATTTTTGCTTTTAGATGTTTTATTACAGAAAGTCCATGAATGAGTCTATATATTAATCTATGAAAGATTGTGTTAATTATGGATGGCATTATAGTGAAAATAAGTTATTTCACATTTTGCTGGAGAACCTCCTCAAAGACCCCTGGGGGTCCCTGGACCACACTTTGAGAACCATTGCTGCAGACCACTGACATTACTGACCTCAATCAAGCAACTTCAGAATCAGCTGCCCTGCCAAACTCCTGCTTCTCTCTCTCTCTCTCTCTCTCTCTCTCTCTCTCTCTCCCTCTCTTTCTCCCTCTCTCTCAAAATATCTTCCAGTATCCATCTGCTCAATAAATTGAAGGATATGACAGTACAATAACATTAACAGGGACACTATGAAATTTAGTTTTCAATGACAACATTCTGTGGGGACTGATATTGTTTTTAATACTATAGAGATAGCATGCTATATTAATGGCAATGAATAGAGAACTGGAGAGGTTAGTTATTTCTTGTATTTCACTCATTCACTCTAGCTAGACTATTGTTTACCATAGCCAGCTAAAATATCCCTTTATCTTTACCTCAAAAACGTTGCTAAAGTTAAGCAAGTAAAAGTCATTAACAACACCTTACAATTTCACTCTGTATCACTCGCTGTGTGTGCAGTAGCAAGTTCAGACCAAAGAAAGACACCAATGAGACGAGACGGGACAGTGTATCATCTTCATAGCCATCGACTCTTTGTACTTCTGTCTATCTTTCGACTTTCCGGCTTTTTGTAGCTGGATAAATTATTTGTTGTTTCTAAATATGAATATGGATAACGTTAGCGACAGTGAGATGCTTGCTACAGTTGCATTTCGAGTGATAAATCGGCGAAAACGTTTTATTTCTCAGATTTACTCCTTTGTTTTAATGCCGCCAGGCACTCTTTTCTCTTCAGTCACTCTCTACCTTGCTAGTCCACATACCGTTACGTGCGTACCGTCTCTGCCTTTTACACCAGCTGACAGTTCGTGAAATATAAATAAAACAGACTGCAGTGCACTACAACACAAACAGATGCATGGTGAAGGAAGATTTATTCCAAGTAGAGTGATATATAGTGCACTGTAAAAAAAGAATTTAAAGCAACACTGTGTAACTTTTAGCTGTAGCTGTAGCTGTATGAGACAACCTGTAGGGCTAAAAGTTACATAGAGTTGCTTTACACAACGTTAAACAACGGGTCCTTGAATTTAAACCGAGGTTTGAAAATAGAATAGTTTCCAGTTGACGTTTTAATGTTTCCAATGGACTTTATTTAAACAGAAGATTCCTGTGCAAGGGGACCCAAATGTGCACTTGATGGCTACATATGTAGTATTATGCTAAAAACAATGAGGTTAACAGTTACCTGACCTTGCCCCTGGAAATATCACTACGTTAGCGTTTACATAATTTAGCACAATGGTGATTTTGCCTATGACCCAAGAATGAAAGCCCTTGTATTTGCAGTATTATGAACTGGGTGTCTGTGGCAACATTCCCAGGAAAAGATTTTTGTCTGGTGGTTCATTTAAGGACATTTAAAAGTAACATATCCTGTTCAAAAAAGTAGTTATTAGACGTATTAATTACTGTGATACTTCTTCATCTTCATGCCAGCAGAGTCTTCCAATTGTAACCCAACTTCATAGGAATTCAAAAAAGGACTGTTTTGTATTTGAGGAGTGAACAAATAGTTTCAGCATCTGTTTCAGGTAATTGCGTATTCAATAACTCATTCCTTGTTGAAAACTAAGTATGTGCTTTTGTAGCACTCTTTAGAGCAAAAAAGGAGCAACAAGGTTGAAAGTACATCTTAATTTCTGGTTTTAATTTGCTGGGTTTCAGCAAGAATATGATACAAATATGTGCAGCAGATATAATGTTATGGTAAGTATTAAATTATGATGGGCTAGTGAGTGCAAATTACATGAATGTCTAATGAGAGTTAAATGGTACACAGTTGAAATTTATGATGGTCTGATGAGACTAATATCCTATCTGGATAATGTGTCCAGCTCTACTGTCCAGCACTTTTGTCAACAGTAGTGTAGCGTTGTTGTGTGTGTGTGTGTGTGT
Organism: Perca fluviatilis; assembly: GCF_010015445.1. Taxonomy (NCBI): domain Eukaryota; kingdom Metazoa; phylum Chordata; class Actinopteri; order Perciformes; family Percidae; genus Perca; species Perca fluviatilis. The sequence goes on along the minus strand of NC_053129.1, from coordinate 26,934,686 downwards.
GTGTGTGTGTGTGTGTGTGTGTGTGTGTGTGTGTGTGTGTGTGTGTGTGTGTGTGTGTGTGTGTGTGTGTGTGTGTGTGTGTGTGTGTGTGTGTGTGTGTGTGTGTGTGTGTTTACCTCTGTTTCTCATTCTCGCTCTGAAAGGTGATAAATCAAGTCAATTATACGAGTACAGCTGCTGCATAGTTTCATGAATACAAGATGTACTGTGGATCCATGAAGCCTCTACTGATACAAACACACACACACACACACACACACACACACACACACACACACACACACACACACACACACATACTTCATTGTGAGTGTAATGCAGGTAAGTTATTGAGCAAGGCACTCCAATCCTGAATCCAGCACATTGGCTCAAACGGAAAACTGAGTTTATTTTCAGGTTCTAGAGTTAGTATAAGTTATTATATTTTAGTGTTAAATTGTTTTTTTATCTACATTTTTATTACAACCAGGTATTCTTGAACCTTGTTATATTTGGTTTGTTGAACCCATACAAAAAGCAAAACAACAAGTCATGGATGACTATTTTGTTACCGGGACCAACTTCCTGGAGTTTTGTCCAACAAGGTGACTGGATAAATGTGTACAGATGCATGTATGCATCAAAGAAGGAAGTTGTGAATTTCAAAATCCGTCAACCTGTACGCTGTCAATTTCACGAGGCTATAGGTCTTATGCTCAGCTGATGGTCATTAATCGCTGAAAAATTACTTTTGGACGGAACATCAATCCCAAATTTGTGTAACCTCAAACTTTTACAAGGGGGTTCACATAAGAGGAAGAGAGAAAAAGTTCCGCACTCAAGATTCATTTTATTTCTTTTTTTCTTTTTGAATCAAAGACTATTTCTGTGGTTTCCGTTGCAGCTGAAAACAACCTATTCATCTCCGTTTGTTTTTATATCAGTTTGATTTACAGGGCTTCATTAAACTCATAAACACTCACAATGGAAATAATCTGCACAGTGTGAGTTCAAATCCATGCCAACAAGCAGCGGATAAAAGAGAGTCGTGTGTTCTTTTAATGTAGTCGTGATGGAATGAATAATAAAGACTCAATATTTCTGCACATTATAGAACATGATGCTGTTTGCTGCAAAACATTTTATTGCACGGAGACTCCGAAAACACATTAATTAAATTAAAACACTGTTATTAAGGGATGCTTGTGTGTGTTGCAGTTGAGGAGACCCTGGTGCGGCTGGTGAACGGGTCAGGTCCTCATGAAGGTCGTGTGGAGGTTTTCCATGAACGCCGCTGGGGGACGGTGTGTGACGACGTCTGGGACAAGAAGGATGGAGACGTGGTGTGTAGGATGCTTGGATACCGAGGAGCTGCTGACGTCCATAAGACCGGACGCTTTGGACAGGGTATGAGATGGTCGACACACACACACACTTGTTAAAAAAAAAATTGTTGTTTCACTGTTGCATTTTTCTGGTTTGCTTTCCTGCCAACCATGCATCCATTTGGTTGAGCATATGTCAGTATGATTATGTGCTCGCAAAGACTTGCTCTAGATAATCGATCTATCATAGGTAACATTTAATTGTTACTTATTTTGGTCAACTTTTTTTGCCACTGACAGGCTCAGAATAATATTCTAAGTGTCTGAAAACATTATGGAAAGGATTTCTAAGGAGATCGAACTTTATGTTAAAGAGTAAGATCCTTTTTTTAAACATAAAAACATCCACGAAATTGCCTTTGCTAACCCCACCAGATTCCATGTAAATAAAGAGTAATTTTAGCATCGTAGAATACACTTCATTCAAAGTTGAAGGAAACAAAATAAAACTACGAGTAGCTGTTTTGGGTCGTCTTTTCCAACCATCAATAAACACATAGTTTACCGATTTACATGTGGAAATATGTTGACTCTATACACGCTAAAAGTATTGCTTTATGGAGTCTGGTGAGTTTAGCGCTAGCGACTTCAGAGCTGTTTCTGGTTAAACAGAAAAGTCTCAAAGAGGTTTTAAAGGTCTATCTCTGAAGGGATCCTTTCCATAATGTTGTCATACACTTAGAATATTAATCTGAGCCACACTGCTCATGGCTGCAAAGATGTCTTGAACTTTATGACCTCGTAGACTTTACACGCCTACAAGTGCGTACTGTATCAGAGCTTTTAATTATGCACAGATAATGTTTAGTTTGTGAGTTTCATTTAAAAAAACAGGTACAAGATGTTCACTGTGATCATATATCTCAGGGAAGTTTCTAGTTTCTGTGGATTTTTGTACCATACAGACATGAACAGAAACCAAACGCTCCCTGGATGTTAAGAAGTTAAAACGTGGTAAAACTTAGGTAAATGGATCAGCTGTATTAAAAGTAAACACAATACCACTATTAACTACAATAATACAAGGATGAATAGATGATATTCTGATTTTAACCTCATTATTTATGGGTCAGCGGTCATTTTGTGGTATAAAGAACATCTCAATCACGGCAGGAAACCTTTAAAGTAAAACTTTTGTTGGCCCACAGCACATATCAGTGGTGAAGTTCACTGATGGAAGTAGTTCTGATTTTTAATAACTTCATTTTTTTAGCTGGTCTGTGGTTTTACCTGGACAGTGCCCTAAAATGAAATGCTGCAGGGAAGGTTTTATGGGGAAAGGCATTAAGCCAGATGTCGTCAAGAAAGAGTCTCAGAGGGCATATCTATCTCTGTCTCTCTCTCTCTCTATTTTATTTCATTCACCATTCAGCCTTACATCATTCAGAGTCTCTGTCCAGGCAGAGTTGTTACCAATAAGTTTGGAAAATTGTGGGGAAACATGCCTTTGTTCCAAGGGACAACCTCCAGACAACAGCAGTGACTAACATCATGGCTGGATTCAATTTAAAAAGAAATCTGGAATTCAAATATATTTCAGGACATCTTTTAAGGCATTTCTCAGACACAAATTTGCCTCTGCCTTCCAACTATTGGATACATTAACTAAGTTGTGTCTAAATCTCATTATTTCCCCCTGAAAATATTTATTTGTACACGACACAGCATCATTTGACAGACCTTTTTGTCCAGAGTAACTTGTATTTTTTGTTGTACATACACATTGGAAGCAAAATGGTTATTCAATGCAACATCCTTGCTGTACCTGAGGTACAAACTGAGCTAGAGTGATTGCAACCAAGTCAGGGACAAAAAAACAAATGGAATAATAAAATCCAGCATCTCAAATGATTGTAATGTATATAAGGTCCTTCACCAGTCCTCCAGAACACCAGAGAAGCAAGAAAGACTTCATTAATAATCTCATATCAGAAGCAAAAGAAATAAAAAAGAACTTCAGAATATTTTGCACAAACACAAATAAGTGCAGATTCTTATTGTGTTATGAATATCTACTCATTAGCACAAAGTGATGCATCTGTGGATATCTGTCCCAATGCAATCATAATCTGTGCTTTTCAGTAATATATGAAGCAAAACATTGAATCATTTTGACTCATATTTTGTGGAAACGGCTCACTTTTACTCCTTGTTGGTACTTTTCTATAGTTTTTAATGACAGTCTCACCACAAGGTCCATTTAGTATCACACAAACTTAGATGCTCTTTCTTTAAATTTCTTTATAGATGTATGTGTCTTGTATTTTGATGTCCTTTATGTATTTTAATATGGCAATGTTTAATTATTTATTTTTTTGACTGTTTAAAAGCCCTTCTTGGGACGGGCATTGGAAACTAGCAATAGCTATAAATGCTGCGATGCTGTACATTGGAGATTTGTTGCACAAATGTCTATGTCGTAGCATCTGTCTCTATTTCAAATAAACTGGAGGAAAAAATATGATTAACACATTAACAATCTGTACAGCATACAACACCATCTGTCCTTAGACCTTCGGATTGCAAAAGGAAAAATAAAAAAAACAGGGAAAAAACGTTATAAAGCTCAGGTAGAGCAAGTGAGGAGGTATCCCTCTTCCTGGACAGACAGACATGCAACAGAATAAACATGTATGAACCATAGTAGTTTTCTCTGCATAGGTGAACAATTATTTCTATCTCCCATGACTAGAAACAAAAGAACAGTTTGTCTGACCTTATAATCAGTGAGGAGACACAGACATCAACCCCTTTAAGGAGAGTCAGTTACAGACGTTGGACAAATTTCCCAGACTGACTGAATTTCTGCAGATAGACAGGATTGATTTTGTCAGCACACTCTTTCAAATGGCCTTTTAATCCTTCAAATCCCTCTGAAATGAAGTGACTCTTTTTCTAAATCATCCTTGGGTGTTCCCTTAAAATCCCACACAGTGTGTTTGAAGATCCAACACTTGTGAGTTGTGAGAAGTGTCATAAGTTTGGAGCGAGCAGTCCGACCCTCCGGCCTGTAAAAGTGTGTTGAGATCCAGAGTAAACAGTTTAAAGGTCCGTGTCCATTAAAGCAAACCCTGAGAAGGCACAGCAGCTGAACAGCTGGGGCTCATGTATCCCGGGTGCATACCTCATTTCCATCCTGTGCACGACTGCATGGTGACATGTGCGCCTGGTGTTTCATGCTGCTTTGAAAATGTCAAATCTGCAGCCAGTTTCGCTGTTATGTTACGTTGGGAAGCAAAGCAGGAATGTTGGAAACAAGATATTTGTTAATGCAACATTTGACCGGATTTTACAGAAATATGCATTGTTTGTGGACAAAGGAAATAATTTACATATCCTTGTCCTGGAAGAAGGAAGAGGTTTGGGGTTTTTTTATTATTCAAATTTAGGGTCTAAGGATACCGAGTGCCGTATGTTTTACAGATTGTTAAGTCCTTTGAAGCACATTTTTGATTTGGGATTGTAAACATAATTGACCTGAGTCAACCTACAGTTTATTAGTCTGGGTTTCAATGAAGAGTTTATGTGTCCACCGATGATTTAAAGTCTTAAAAACTTCTAACTCCAGTTGCTCTAATTGAGCTCTAATGTGGTGAAAAACACAAAAACAAGCCAAGTTGAAACTGGCAGGAATAGAAACAAGCCAGTTCCCAAACCCTAGTCAGCATTTTTAGGGAACATGTGTCATACAGTATAATCTTTCAAACACAAAAACACACATATCCTCAAATCTCAGCACAGTGTGGCAGCAGAGCTGCAGAGTCTAAGTCTGGACTTGTTTCTGCAAAAATAAAATCTTCTTTTTTACTAAGAATCGCTGTGTTATCGTTAGCTTACAATGAGCCCTTCATATCTACATAGGGAGTGGGTCCTCTTTCACAAAATCCGCCATGTTGCATTGCCATGTTTCCACAGTAGCCCAAAACGGACAAACCGAACACTGGCTCTAGAGGTAGCCTTTTGCGTTTTTACGTTACCTGAAGGCCACCGTATAGCTTCTACTACGTGCTTGGAAAAGGGAGGGGTGAGGGAACAGCGTGTGGGATATAATAGCCCTTCTACTATATCCCACACGCTGTTCTTTTAAAGTGTCCTGAGACTTACGGCCCTATCTTGCACCAGGCGCAGCGCAGCACAAAGCCCAACGCAAGTGTCTTTGCTAGTTTAAGACTGACATAGTTGTAAATTTCCCGTCCAGCGCCCACGTCGTGCAAATGCACCTGCACCTGCGCCCATCTGTGCACCCATGGGGTTTATCAGTGTTTTAAGCCCCCAACGTCTCCTTCCAGGCAGCGCTGCCTTGAAGGCACTAGGATTAGGCAATGGTTAGGTTTGGGTTAAAACGCCCTTGTCCAAGGTTTAAAAAAAACAAAAAAACATTTTAAAAACAAAATAAGAAAAATTAAAAAGGTGGGTAAAGGGTTAAGGTTAGGGTTAGGTGCCTTGAAGTCAACGGTTGCAGCTCTGCCTGGAAGGAGACGTTGGGGGCTTAAAACACCATCTTTGCGCCCATGGGCGTGCTGGTCTTACAGGGAGGTGTGTTCAGGTGCATCCTTGGCGTATTGTTATCTTGGGGCAGCGGGAAATGATCGCGCCATTGACCAACAAAAACCTGCTCTAAAGTCAATAACGCAGCATTTCATTGTTATTTTAACAGCACATTAGTAAAATGCGCCTAGGCTCGTGCACAGCGCGCGCACACTATGTTTGTTACACACACAGGGACGGGACAGCAGCCCACACACACACACACACACATGCGGAAGATTACAAATAACAATATTACGGTGCAAATCCTCCATCATAACAGCAATGCTCCAAGGTCCAAACGCGCCTGACTTTTAAAGGGAACGGGAGATGACACTGATTGGTTGATTGCATGTTACGCCCAAAACACACCTCTGATTAATGAAGACACTAAGAACAACCCTTTAGAACCAGACGCCTGGCACACGGACGGATTTGGACACACCCTAAACGCACTCGCGCCAGGCGCTTCACGCCGTGCACTTAGACCGTTAAAATAGGGCCCATAGAGTGTGGTCCACAGTCCTCTACCTGCAAAGTGTCTTCAGATGACTTCTGTTATGATTTGAAGCTGAAATAAGATGAATTGAATATCATTTTGTCCAACCTAATCATAATTTCAGAGCATATATTGAAGCCTTTGATGCTTTTAATACCTTCCAGTGTGCAGTTTGTCCCGCCTGCACTAAAAAAGGGACACAGCAGATCTGTAACCAAATAAAAATATTACAATGTGAAATAGTATTATGATATGATCTGCTCGCACGCTTTCACATCATGCAAAAGCTGATCAGTTTGTTCTCCTGAAAATCTCTCCTTCCTGCTCAGCAAATCCTCCATCATAATAGCAATGTGCCAAGGTACAAACGCGCATGGCTTTTAAAGGGAACGGGAGATGACACTGATTGGTTTATTGCATGTCACGCCCAAAACCCACCTATGATTAATTAAGACACTAAGTACAACCCTTTTGAACCATGCGCCTGGCGCACGGAGCCTTTTTTCCACAGTTAAACTAGCAAAAGTGGATTTGTACACGCCCTAAACGCAGCTGCGCCAGGCGCTTCCCGCCGTGCACTTAGATCGTTAAAATAGGGCCCTGAGTGTTACGATTACTGTAATTAGTTTATATGGATAAATAATGTACAGTGCAACTCCCTTCTATTGTTTAAAGATATAAAAAATAAAAAATAAAATACATTTTCAAATCATGAATTTATCACGTTATACACAGCAGGAGCTTACAGTAAACATGAGAAAGCAGTAATGCTGGGATAGTATAAACATTAAAATGCCTAATATATTTGAAAAAAAGAAGGCTGTAACACTTAGCTTGGGTTTCCTTTGCCATCATCAGTATTGACATAAGAACGTTGCAACCTCTTGTTCTGTGTTCTGTTTTTCCTGGTTGGCTAATAAAGTCAAAGATCAATGAAGGACAGTGGACTCACAACAAGGATTTTAAAAACGGGCTCATAATGTGCTATTCCATAAATCACTAACAGTAATCATGAGGCGATAATTCACTCTTCAGTTGTCTTGATCTTGACAGCGCCTTGAACTTTTTTTTGCCAGTTATAAGAGAAAATAATGGAAGTGGAAGAATAAGAGTTTTGAATAATTTAAGTTTGGCCTCATGAGTCTGCAGGCCTGAAGCTCAACTAGCGCTTTTGATTCTGCTTGTCTGTTTTATATTCATTTAGATTTTGTTTTTTGATTTTTAGTTGCCTCATCCGTGACTTTACCAACATGATCTTGTTTGATTGTTTCTCATTTTTATCTGCATTTTTCTGAGCACTGCAATATGTTCCTCACTGACGGCTCTGTACACCTCAGTGATAAACAATTATGATTTAGAGCAGAGCAGCAGAGATTATACGACTCCAGATGTTGCTTTAAGGGCATTACTGATCAGTCAGCCTCTCTTCTCACCTACAGCGCATAAACCCTTTTAGTCATGTGTCCTTAAACTGCATTATCAGCGTGTGAGTACAACCAAATGTTACTTGATCTCGCTCGTATTCGCTCACAGCTGACTAACATCTCTTCAGAGCCTCTAAAAGCTGTTGCAAAACTGAAGGGATTTTCTTGAAACCCTCCAGCGATTCCCAGTTTTACAAACAGGAACCATTTTTTGGATACAGTTTTATAGCGAAAAAACAATATTGCCAAAAACTTTGCCTTCCAGCTGGAACTGTGTGTTTTATTACCGGATACAATATTATCTGATCAACAATTCTGTGAGGAGTACTTGCTGTCTCAATCAGAAGAGTTGTATACACAGTTTATGATTCATGTCTCTGCATCTAACACATGCCTTTAAACCTTTAACCTTCTTAGAACTGTTTCACTTTTGGGCAAAAAAGCAACAACTAAAGGATCATTTGTCTGCCTGAATTATTATATTTCTATTAGATAGAAATCACTACACAAAGTTCACCAAACCCAAGGAGCTACAACTAGCTTTTAAAATGTAAGAAGAGAAGAAGTACATGAGCTGCGTATAGATGCTACAACGTTTGTTACTTTGGCAACGAGTTGGCTAAAATTCTGCTTTCTACATCCCACAGCAAGAAAAAAAATGTCCGAATCATTCACTGGATTCACGGTGTGTTTATTTTGAGTTTCAATATGATTTCTAAAATGTATGACCTAAACACTATGTGTGGCGCTCTCGTACGTCAGCTGGTGATTAACAAGCAGCCAAAATGTTCACTGTCTTTGGCTGCAGTTGCATCGTTTTGACTGGGGTTATGAAGAAGAGGAAAAGTGATGCATGAACGAGCCATCAGAGGGAGCGCCAAGCTTGGACCGATGGTGTCCAAGTCCAGATGTGATTTTTGATCTTTATAGTGATGAAAACAAATCTGGACGTTACTTGTTTTCATTTGTTGCATTCAACATTTGTATCCATGTTCTGCACTGCAATGTACACTCTCTTTGAGAGTCTTGGAAAAGGGAATTGGAAATTGAAAACGGTGTATTTTCCACTTCTCAAAATCCTTTCTTTTATTTCAGATTTCACCTCTGAGGCTACATACAGGCTGTTCTACCTTATTGAATCAGAACAAATCAGAATCAAAAATCATTTATTGCCAAGTAGGTTTTCACATACAGGTACAATGAATTTGTTTAGTTGATTTGGTGCATAACAGTCACAATAAACATAGTAAGAGAAAAGAAAAAAGTACTGCAAAAGTCAAGAATTAAAAATATGTAAAATATATCTGTTTTGAAATGAGTGTTAAAAACAAAGAGGATGGAAGGTGCAAAATAATGACTAAAATTGTCATTTTTTACTCATGAAGGTTGTTATACCTGCAGACATCACTCAGCTGACACAAAAAAACTACTGCCAGCTACATGCTCGGGTTACATGGGTTAAAAAAATTGTTTAATCCATGATTTTATTTACAGTTAATCGTCCTAAAAAAATACGTGAATTGAACACCAGTAAAAATAAAAAACATTTAAGCACATTAGAGTTCTTTAAAGGTCCCATATTGTAAAAAGTGAGATGCCATGTCTTTTTCTATTATAAAGCAGGTCAAGGGGCTAAATAAATACAGAGAAAGTATCAAAACGCTCAATCCATGGAGAAATACACACAGCCCATATTCAGAAACTGTGCCTTTAAATGAGTCGTCTGGACTTCTGTACGGTAGGGATGTCACAACTATACTATATATTGGTAGAAAGTGCCGCTACAGTGCCATTACTGTCATTCCCCGGCTGCAATGACGGTGCAGAGAAAATCAATTTTGTACAATACAAAGTATAAATTCTTTCCTACTGTCTGTGCAGGTACTGGTCTGATCTGGATGGATGATGTGGCGTGTGCAGGGACCGAAGACACCATCCACCAGTGCAAGTTTTCCGGCTGGGGCAAAACCAACTGCGGCCACGTGGAGGATGCTGGTGTGACATGCGCCGTCTAAAACTTTTATGATCCTGACCCTGCTGCAGCGGCCCGAGCATCTCCTCCCAAACAGTGCCTTCGACTTTTAAGTAGCGATAAGATGCACAACGTCCTGCCATCGCCAAGGGTGTCACATTAGCAGTATGTTGTTTTTTACCTGCGAAAAAAAAGTGACAAACCTCCATGTTCTGCATGAACTATATCTGCAGCTTTTCTTTAAGCTCATGGTTAAACATTTGATGGTTTTACCTACAAGACTGAACCATGGGAGCAAAGAAAATGCACACATTTTCAGACTTTGAGCAACCATAAGAGCTAGAGATGATCACACTTCATCAGGACTGAATTACAGACCTCATGTCTTCAATGAAGCCAAAGGTCAGCTTTCATATAGTCTATATCAACCGCCTGAAATTCTGCCGGATGTCCCTCATTTCGACCAGATGTCCATCATCTTCAGCTTTCTTTGTGTTGGCATTTTAAACTAAGGACTATGGTTAACTGCTCCTCAGATCTCTGCAGGGTAAATCCAGACAGCTAGCTAGACTGTCTGTCCAATCTGAGTTTTCTGTTGCACGACTAAAACAACCTTTGAACGTACGTACACGTTCCACCAAAACAAGTTCCTTCCCGAGGCTATTTTGTAACGGCACTGTTGCTCTGTCTGGTGCTTAGCGCCGCCCAGGACAATTGTGATTGGTTTAAAGAAATGCCAATAAACCAGAAAAAGTTTTTCTCCCATCCCAGAATGCTGTGTGGATTAGCCAGACCCTCCTGCGCAGCGCTGTGGAGGGTCTGGCAATGCGAGACTAGCTTTCATAGGGTCCATCTCTCCTCAGAGGCTCGTCTCCAGTGTGGATTAGAAGCTGATCCAACATCTTCATCAGCAGAGACTTCATTTGTCTCCAAGTTTCTGAGGAGCTGAAACGGCACATAAAGAAACTGACAAGACTGACTCTTTGACAACTGATTTACAGGCAGCTGCTCTTAACAGTATTATGTAGAGATGGCTTTTGAATGATGCTAAACATACACAGTTTTGACATATTATATATCAAATAGCATTACCTAGTAAGTCGTAGTAAGTAGTAGTAAGTCGTTTGATGATTTGCAGGTCAATAGCTGGTGAGTTAAAACTGGACTTAAAGGTGCCCTGAGGAGTTTTATGTACAACAAACAACAAGCAGTCTTCTTCTTCTTTGCCTTTTTTGGCAAAAAAAGTTTCTTTGCCAAAGCTGCAGTTTTTAAAGTTTTATAAACTCTCCTCTAATCAATATTTTTACATTGCATACACATAATTATTACCCACAGTAAATCTGTACAAAGCTTATTGTTTTGGGGTCATCAACCTTATCTTCAACTACAACAGGAAGCTGTTTTCTGTCATAAAAGCTCTGATAAACACACTTAACGTTACCTGGACAGAAACAACAAACAGACAGACAAAAACAGTTAGTGACTAGTTGGTGAATAGAGTGGAACATTTAGCAGTTAAAGAGACAGATATTTTTCTGAGCAGTTGGTGGAGGCCAAAAGCACGTGGACAGAAACAAGGCTCCACACGAATGCTGTTCTGTGTCTGCTGGATGTGTAAATTGGCAAATGTTTGCTGGCAACCTTATGAGGAGATAATATATTTTAGGGCAGCCACGAGCAGAAAGAAAAGTCATTTCGGCAGCTTTTAGCGCAGTTTTAACTTCAATATCTAGTTTCTTTAACCTGCAAATCACCAAACCAGTTTAGGGTGTGCTATATTTTTTTTATGGAAATAAAAAAAAAAAGAAGAAGAAGCAACTAACAGAATTTGGAAAGTGCTATCTGTCACTGCATTTGACAGATGAAGTGATTATGAGGAAGAGAGAAAAGATGAGCATAAACAGATGGATGCCGGCCGTGTACAATTTACAACTGTCGATATTTACTGCCAGAAGTTCGGATGTTTCAGCATAAATGCACATGTGTATATGCACCTCACATACACACACACACACACACACACACACACATGCCAAACCAACCATAACAGACAAGCTTTTTCTTCAGTTTTATGTCTCAGTGGGGTTTAATCTTTACGGTTGCTCTTGAATCCAAAAAGGTTGGTACCTCACAAGTGTCCTTGCAGGAATCTGTCTCTTTACCCAGTCATGTTTTATATTTGAAGAGGGGAAATATTTTTTAGTGCACCTTAAAAGTTGGCAAACATAACAAACCTCAAAGGGCTGTAGTTGAATACTCTCCGCTTCTATATGCTGTAGTTAAATCTGTCTGTGTAAGCTCTCCTTGTTTAAACAAATCAAAAATAGTCTGGCCCACTTTCTTTTTAATGGAAATGAATGAGCACACATGAGTTTGTGTTCATGTGACGGAAAAATGTTGAATATGAATTTGAGTTTTCAAGGCGGCTGCTGCCAGAAATTACTTTCTCTACCTCATGTTCAAGTGCCTTGGTGTTTGTTGAGGGTTTCTGTTTTAAACCACAAAAAAAAGACAAATTAGAGAGGGAGTCTGGGAAAAAGTGAAAAATGAGGTGAGAAACCAGACTCAATTGACTGATGTGTCTCAGAAGACGCTATAGCAACATGAAGGGGCATTGCGGATGGGTATGATTGGATAACTCACCCAATAGCTTGTTATACACAAAAATCAAGTGTAATTGTAATGTAAATTGTAATTGTAAAAGTCTTGTCTTTGGTAAAGAAAGCTGTGATCATTTTTACCTTTTGGCCAAATAACAATTACAATTGAATACAAACATCAGGGATTGACAACTCTGCGACTCACCAGAAGCTAGTTGGTTATCTTTTTCATTTTCATTCGCTTATCCTTAATGCTGAAGATTTTTCACTTTGTTCACAAGGTTTGGAAACTGTTTTATAAAAGCAGTAATGCCCCTAAATGTTTACTACTGCGTTTATTGGGACATAAAGCTTTAGTGCGCAACTTTTTGATATTAATAAACGTCCGTTACATTCAAGCCATTGCCAAATGAGTTGCTACCAAGCTAATTAAGACTATCAGCTCCACGCAACTCTCTCTGGATTTGTATATATTCGTCCGGGGTCTTTCGCACGCAGAAACTCAAGTGAAGATAATGACCTCTTCTGAAGAGTCCATCATGTTTTTTTAATCCTCCGTGTCCTCCTTAGCTACCAGCAACTGTGTGGAGGAGGGGTGGGGGGGTGCGCGTTCGCGATCACGTAAGGCTTGTATAATGTGGACGCGCCGATAGTGTTGTTGTCATTACTTAGAATTCCTCATGGGAGCGAAATAAACTACACACTATAGCTTTAATGACACCAACACTACAAGATGTAGCTGCCTAATGTATCCCAGTTGTTTTTTTAAGATAATTTTTTCAGGAATTTATTTCCACAGGACAGACAGAGACATGAAAGGGGAGAGAGAGGGGGAATGACCTGCAGCAAAGGGCCGCAGGTTGGAGTTTAACCCGTGGCCGCTGCGTCGAGGAGTAAACCTCTATATATGTGCGCCTGCTCTACCAACTGAGCTAACCCGTCCGCAATCCCAGTTGTTTCTTTCGCATTATTACTATTATTATAATATAAATTAGAGCTGAAACGATTAGTCAATTAATCGATTAGCAGATATATTCAGTCAGATTGAGTTATCTTTTAATTTTTCCAACAAAAACACTCAATTCAACTTCTCAGATGTAGTTGCTGCTTGTTTCTGTATTATATAATTTAAAATGGAATATCTGTTTTTGGATTGTTTGTCTGACAAAACAAGACATTTGTATAATGATTTCACTTGTGTGCATAATTTATGGACCAATTTAATCTATTCATTGAGAAATGAATTGGCACAAAATAATCAATTATGAAAACCCTAAAACACATACATGTCTTAGTGTCTTACAATAGAGACACGGTCAGATTTGAATGTAAAAATACATCTGCATGAATCCAAAAGTGGCACTTCAAAGATAAAGAATATCCTTAAGATTCATGCAGCACACTCATTTCAAATTCTTCTCTGGCAGGAGGAATTCTTTTCTCCGCACAGAAAGCAATAAACTATAATATGACATGTGAAATACAGCCGCTGACAGTGACAGAACTTCGTCTGACACCACCTTAAAGATTTCTGGGCAGTCAAGTCCTTCAAATGTAAAAAGAAACAACAACAAAAACAATAGATTAAAATACAGATGACAGTTCTTTCACTGCAACTTGAGGCTGCCAAAGTAAAACGTTTCCCAGTATGACACAAATCAAAGGACCTACAATCCTCATACAATCCTCCATAAACCAGTCAATATACATTTCATTTATGGTATTAGCAACTTGATGTAATTGTCATTACACTTTTATGTCCAGCAGTTTATTATTTCTGTACTCCGTGAGGTGGTTTCACTTAAAAGAAGTGAATGGAACAAATTAGAAATGCACAAGGTTATAGAGTTCAATACTTACCAACTAATGTGTGCATGATTGAGTGTCATACTCACAACACACACACACACACACACACACACACACACACACTTGTACATCTGCTGTGGTTTTCAGTGCAGCACCACAGTGTAGCTGACAGTCTGACTGAGTGGCAGCCAGTCTCGTTCTGATGACCCTCATTCATCTTGTAGAGGCGTCGCGTTCAGCACTTTGGCCGTGGAGTTATTACTTTAAAGCTCTGCCTTTCAAAAACAACAGCCAAAGATAACACCCGGAGCTTCATCTGTATATTTTCACTCATTGGCTTATTTGTCATCTCTTTTAACCAGAGAAGCAAACAAAATATCACTGATTGGAATTCCTGTGAAGTGTTTTCTCAAAAAATACTTTTGTATTTATGCAGGTTTGAGTATGTGTTATTCCACAGAATTGATATAGGCACTACGCAGCAGGCCTTTAATATTCATTAATGTTGCACAATAAAGTATTTTGATAGAAGCAGGAACTATCAGTGCAGCTAAAACATGGCAGTGCTCCCAGCTTTTGTTTTCTTTTTTTGCCATTTCCTTTTTAAGTAAGAGGCGGAAAGTGGAAGAAGTTAAGACTAATGTTAAAGGGATAAATATTATCTTATCATATAGGTATTTGCCAGCAGATTGGACTTTCATAAAAGTTTCTTAAAGCAGAGTCCCAGTTATATCTCAGTGAGCAGAGTCAAGTATTTACAGCAAAGATTATTAGCAAAATCAGCCTGGTCTCACCGAATATCGTGAAATGATCACAAGTTGTTAACACCGCATTACGCCACAACGGAAAACAATGCCAATGTAAAGTCAACGAGAAGATGACGTAGCATTAGGAGCGACTACGGTAGCGAGTAGTATGAAAGCCCGAAAATCTGCGTAGGGAGATTGGTTGGGATGGTGGATGGGTCAAACACAGAACTTTCACCCAGGAGACCGGGGATCATGTCCCACGTGTCACGTTGTTTCCTAAACCCAACCGTAACCATCCTGTTTTTCTTTTCCTACACCCAGCCGTCCCGTTGTTGTCCCGCATCCCGTTATTGTTTTCCTAAACCCAACCATCCTGTTCTTCTTTTCCTAAACCCAACCATCCTGTTCTTCTTTTCCTAAACCCAACCATCCTGTTCTTCTTTTCCTAAACCCAACCATCCTGTTCTTCTTTTCCTAAACCCAACCGTAACCATCCTGTTCTTCTTTTCCTAAACCCAACCATCCTGTTCTTCTTTTCCTAAACCCAACCGTAACCATCCTGTTCTTCTTTTCCTAAACCCAACCATCCTGTTCTTCTTTTCCTAAACCCAACCATCCTGTTCTTCTTTTCCTAAACCCAACCGTAACCATCCTGTTCTTCTTTTCCTAAACCCAACCATCCTGTTCTTCTTTTCCTAAACCCAACCATCCTGTTCTTCTTTTCCTAAACCCAACCGTAACCATCCTGTTCTTCTTTTCCTAAACCCAACCATCCTGTTCTTCTTTTCCTAAACCCAACCATCCTGTTCTTCTTTTCCTAAACCCAAAAATCCTGTTCTTCTTTTCCTAAACCCAACCGTAACCATCCTGTTCTTCTTTTCCTAAACCCAACCATCCTGTTCTTCTTTTCCTAAACCCAACCATCCTGTTCTTCTTTTCCTAAACCCAACCGTCCCATTGTTGTCCCGCGTGTCATGGAAACGTAAGCACCCCCCCGACCTTTTCCTTAACTTAAGGGGCCGTGTTCATTTCACGGAATTCTTCCGTGGGCCCATCACAGAATTTTTGGGGATTCCATGAAACTGCCCCAGACTTTGAGTTAAAGGTCCCATGACATGGTGCTCTTTGGATGCTTTTATATAGACCTTAGTGGTCCCCTAATACTGTATCTGAAGTCTCTTTTATATAGACCTTAGTGGTCCCCTAATGCTGTATCTGAAGTCTCTTTTATATAGACCTTAGTGGTCCCCTAACCCTGTATCTGAAGTCTCTTTTATATAGACCTTAGTGGTCCCCTAATACTGTATCTGAAGTCTCTTTTATTTAGGCCTTAGTGGTCCCCTAATACTGTATCTGAAGTCTCTTTCCCGAAATTCAGCCTTGGTGCAGAATTACAGCCAGTAGAGCCAGTCCCACAATGAGCTTTCCTTAGGATGTGCCATTTCTGTGTCTGTAGCTTTTGAGGTGGATGTTGGGGGTGTGGCCTTGACCAACTGCCACTTTGCTCATTTGAAAGCCATGATGTCTCTCTCTCTCATGGGTGGGCTAAATTCTCTGGGCGAGCAAAGCAGAGAAAGGGGAGGTAACCTTGGAGCAAGATTACAGATCGGCCCATCTGAGCTTTCATTTTCTCAAAGGCAGAGCAGGATACCCAGGGCTCGGTTTACACCTATCACCATTTCTAGCCACTGGGGGACCATAGGCAGGCTGGGGGAACGCATATTAATGTTAAAAAACCTCATAAAGTGACATTTTCATGCCATGGGACCTTTAAGGGGGCATGTTCATTTCACAGAATTCTGTGATATCAGGTTGCAGCTCAGGTTGAGCAAAATATAGTTAGAAAAAAAATTATGTCAGTGGCTTCTCTCATCCATGAGCCTGGCATTTGTGATCTTGGATGGTCATTTACATATGTAAGATATTATGGCTAGTTTGCGCAATTAAAGTCAGTTAGGACTTTTAGTTGCAGATACATTAGGAGAGTATTGGTTGGAAATTGGCAGACCAAGCAGCTATAGTAAATCACTTCTTTTCTTTTTTATTTAGGTTTTACACACTTTTGTGTCCTACTATCAATCATCAAGAGCCAACAGGCATCCATACCTAAAAATGAATAAACTCTGAGGTAGCATGTCTCAGTGTCACCTCTAGGTGTAACATTGCTGCTTTTCGGAGGAAGGCACAGTAGATATATTCATAATAATCATGTAGGATTAACTGTACTGTAGGTTTATGCTTTATGCTTTTTAAAAGTAAAAACACACTCGCTTTGTCCAGTTTTGTTTTTTTTACTGATTTTGGTTAGTCTAATAGTTTTTCTTCTTTAAGTACATGTAGCTTTCTTGTAATGTTCAAAATCCCAAGAAATTACCTTTCTCATGCTACAAACTCTTCTTTATCCAAATAGTAGGAATACTATTCCTTTAAGAGAAATCCAACTCAAACTAACAATGTTCTGGTCAAAATGGGTTCTGGAGACCGCAACATGGGAAATTAGTGCAGACCAATCACATATCAAAACCTTATGCGCACAATTAAACCAGCGTGTCTCCTCCAGTTGATCTTCTTCTCACAGCGAAATGTATTTTGACTGGTGTTCCTTCCTGGCGAAGTTGCAGCCTATCAGATGTCTAACCTGATTGGTTAGAGGCTCCTCTGACCTCAGATCAATGCTTCAGCTTTGCGGGGTCAAATAACTTGAATACTTTGACTTTGAAAATGTAAAGCAGCCTAATGCCATAACTTTTGAAAGTGAGAACACATTGCAAAGTGCACTTAACCACTAAAATGTGTCATTTTATAAATGTATACTTGGTTGTACAAAGACCTTACTACGCTATACTTTGGCATAATGGCTCTAAGCATATAGGCGTATACGTGTGTCTGTTTTTTTATTACATTGTGCTGGTCATGACTCATATAAGGGCATATACAAATGTCTAAATCAAACATGATTATGTCAAGAAAATACTCAATACATTGCTTCACGTTTCCTTTGTGTTCTAAAATGCTACTAAAATGCTGTACATGCACTGCTGAAGTAATAAAATGTAGATTTGTTTAAACAGGTGAACTTTGATATTCCTGATAAATAATTTGGAAACAGGCACTTTTGAGACGTCAAGAGGTGAAGAGAGAGGCAGGAAGTTGACTTATGTGTGAGCAGTGGTGGAATGTAACTACGGTAAGTACATTTACTTAAGTTCAAGGTACTTGTACTATAAATAACGGAAGAATTGGAGAGCTTCTTGGAACAAGTGTTGGTGAACAAAAGATGGTGCTCATTGGTAGGGGGCTTTAATAAACCCAAGGCACGCTTAAGAAAAAAATTAAAATGCCTTAGATGCATTAAAGGCATTTTACATTTTTTCTTGAGATGAGTACTCATACTTTACTTGAGTTTTTCCATTTCGTGCTATATTATCTTCTATTCCACTACATCTCAGAGGTAAATATACTTTTTACTCCACTACATTGATATATTTCCCCCCCCTTTCCTGATCAGTGAAAACCATGTATCTCCAGATGTGTTGATGTTGAATGTTTGTGATAAACTGAAGGATTAAAGTGATGGTTCGGAGTAATTCACCCTAGGGTCCTTTGCACCATGACCTCGAGCCAAACACCCCCCAAAAGCTTTTTTCACCTGGGTCTAACATTGGGAGAGTTAGCTAGAGTAGCGTTATCAGCTGAATAGCTTAGCGCAGGGGCTAATGGACCCACGTTTGTATCTTGTAAGTTACCCCACTAATAATGCCCGAAATGATACCAAACGTCTACAAGTAGTACAAATAGGTTATGCTCTCATAAAACGATGGATTGGAAAGTTTGTAAGTACACCAGAAGTTTATGAACACTTGCCTGCTCTCTTCTGCTCTCTCTAACACAACAAGCTGTTAACACGACACTGACATATTGTCACCTTAAACGATTGATGTGGTGAACTTTTAGTTGATTATTTGCAGACCGAGGAGACGCAGAGAAGCATTCATTTGGAGTTGTGCTTATCTCCGCTTGATGAATGTAAGCCATTATTCACTCTCTTTTACCTCTGTTTTGGTCTCCACTGATCCCTGAGAGAAATATGTGGTTCTTTAGCTGCTAAATGCTTCACGATGTTCAACAGCTAGTTGCTAAATGTGTCTGTCTGCTGTTTGGTGCTGAGCAGGTATAGTGTAACAGTGTGTTTTAACGGAGATTGCCCGCTGCAGCTGAAAACAGTGAGAAATGTAAGACTGAACCAAAACAGTAACAATGTGAGCCATAAAACCCAAACAATGAGCTGAAAGAAGCTAAATCACTACTTAGAGCCAAATATTCTCTGTGCATTCGTTGCCACGTGTGATCCCTTTCACGTTGACCCATTGTTGACATAAAAGTATTGATTATCGCTGCTCTAAAATTGTGATAAACTCTTTGAATGTGTCCAAACGTCTTCTTTATTTAATCCCTAGTGCTATTTAGTTTCAATGTTTAATTTGAGTGTGAACACTAAGTGTAAAATTTATGCAGTGCCCTCAATGAAAAATGCCATGTCCACAGTACACTACTCAAGATAATGCACAATGCAAGTCCAATTTTATACTGACTTTTATACTGATTTTATATAGAATAAACTATTGAGTATTTATTGTGTAGGGAGTAGTTTAGCAGGGGCTCACCTGGAACACCCCCCAATGTCCCCTAATCCCATTTTGTCAACCACTGAATTAAAATAGAACAATAGCAGCGTCTGAATCTTTACATGTGAGGGTATGTTGTTACAGATTGTTTCTCGCTCTGATTGTACACTCATTATACAATCAAATGTTTTCTACAGGGCCCTGGAGAACCACATCCAGAGATCCGAGGCATGAAATTAGCCAGAACATTGTTCCAATTCCTGCCCCATAGAGAGAAGAGAAACAGCTGTTTTTTTCTCCTCAGCATCAGCTCCCTCCCTCCGTCTTCTTCATCCTATCGTTTGGCATTCATGATCACTGGTTAGACTTTAGAGTGTCATATACAACTGTATTTTGTTTTTTAGTGTTTTGAAGTGTCAGGACAGATGCTGCATGTTTGCACAAAAGCAAAATGTCTTTCATGGGCTGCAGTTCTGTGTGACTCCAGATGTAAAAAGAAGCCACATTCTCACCAGTTAAAACCGCAAACCAGATAGAGAAAAGAAGTTTTATCTGTGAATCTTGACACATGAATCCCAGGTGGTCCTGCACTTCAAGCGCTGTTGTATTCATAACGTTAAAAAGTCTGAAATCTGGGATGTTTAAAGTATTCTATAGTCTATGTTCCTCAATATAAAAAAGGTTTTATTAGGTTAAATTAAGTCTTCCCAGAAGAGTGGAGACTGTTCTAGTAGAATATTAATGTCCATGACTTTAAAATAAGATGTTCAACAATCACATATGGGTGAAATATTTGGGTATCCACTACCAGAAAGTCATTGATTCATGTGAGTTCTGTTTTTTTTTTTTCTTGTTTTTTTCACATGAATGTGTTTGAAAAACAATTCTGAAAATGTGATTTGGATTTGTGTTTGTGTTGTTTAAATGGTCTTTATGTATACATATTCTGTCCCATGATATGTGAGCAAAACATATGGCTGTATCTTATGATAGTAGTAAATTGAGAACAGTACATGAAATTATTTATCTGTTATTTACTTGATCATTACACTAAGCATCCTCCTCTCTTTCAGTTCTGGATGTTTCTCTGTGGTCTGACCAGAGAGTAACCCATCCTTATTCTATAAAATTGCACCACAACATGTGGCAGCATGAGCCCACAAACATGAGCTCATTTCCCTTCAGGGGAACGAGAGATGGGGAGAATGAGAGAGAGAGAGAGAAAGCAATAGTCTTACCATCAGCGTCCAGTTGTCATTTGACCACATTCCTGCTATTCTTCCTCATAATGAAATGGTTATCCCTCCACACAACGAGAGGATAGAGCTAGGAACATCTGCACTATGTGAAGGAGATGAAACAATAATGGGATCATGAGAGATGAGAGGTCGAGGTCAAATTCATCGTCTGAGTGAGTGAAATTCTTTCGGACAAGTCCCCGACATTAAATAGAGAACAGACACATGTTGTGATGAAGATTTAACAAATAAAGTACTGTCTCTCAAAAGCTAAAATACTGAATTCTGAAATACTGAACTCCAAATAAAAGCAAGAAAAAAACATTCTGTAAGTCAGGGAACAATGTTGATTTATTTGGAAATATGGCCTGTCATCTTCTCATTCAGGATTTCAATCACCTGTATGCTGGCATTATCATCATCATTATAGTCAGAGTTAGTATGGTATCTATCTATCTATCTATCTATCTATCTATCTATCTATCTATCTATCTATCTATCTATCTATCTCTCTTTCTCTCTTTCTCTCTTTCTCTCTCTCTCTCTCTCTCTGAAAACTAATTTTGCAGTCCAACGTGCAACCTCCTACCATAATATAGGGTCCTACCGTAATTTTATGACGTGACTGACCTCAGGTGGTATAAAGCTGTATTACAACTCAAACTGGTTTTAAAATCATGTTGAAATATATTTACGGTAACGCTGTCCCTCTTTATAATCACAGTACAACAAATACCGCCTAAAGTATTTCCAAACAAATGGAAACAGGCGTGTAGTTTATATTCTGCTGTTGTCTTTTCCAGACGCAAACGACCTTCGTTCAGTTTGTTCCTCTGCGGGATCCGTGCAGCCTGGTGAACCGGAAGTAACATTTTGAATGTTCGGCGCGTTTAATTCATATGTCAATCGTTTAATTCCGGCAGTTTTGTTGTGACAGTGAAAGAAAACGCAGGTAACGTTACATTTACTCATAATAGCATTATTGAAAAACAACTTCAATTGGACTGTTGTCACATAAGCATCAAATAATTTGATGTAAAAGCTAACTTTGCGGCTGAAGTTAATTTTAGCTTTCTTTACGTGAAGTTTGGTTACTAACGTTACCGTGTCTCCGTTGTCTAGCTAGCTAAATGTTCACTTAGCTAATGATGTAACAGTTGATGTTTTTTTAAAATTTTAATTGCCACTAATTTAGCAGCTGCCAAACGTCGCCACTCTTCATTTTTCACAACGCCATTATGCCAGCCTCCATTGCATTTTTGGCTTTTTATTGGCGTTTTACGTAGTCTTCGGCAAATATAACTTTATACATAGCTAGTAAATTGAACATCAGACAGTAAAGATTTAAATTCGGCTTGTATCACGTACATAGAAAAATAGCTTAGGCTACGTGTGTAAAATATTAACTTTTAGAAATCAGATCATGTTAAATAGTAACTTATAAGCCTCCCAATTAACGTTAGTACTCAGTATAGTTAAATGGTATGTGTTTGGGTCAGTAGCTGTATCCCCGATTTGTGTTTTAGCCTGACAACCATCATGTTGTTTGTTTGCATTGCCAGAATGGCTTCCCCTCCCAAATGCATCAATGAGAGCGCATTCAAGACCCCTAAAAACGCCCGAGTGAAGAGCTTCGAAAGCAATGGAGGGACCCCAATCACAATCCCGGCTTCCCCCTTCATGAAGAAGTTGGGCTGTGGGACTGGAGTCAGCGTTTACCTCATGAGCAGGTTTGTAGTGTTCTCCGATTACTAAAATAAATTGGTTTACGCTCCACTCGCTGTACCAATTTATCTCCTCACTTCTACCCTACCCTTAATCCTAGCCTAACATAATAATGAAGCTTAAAATATGTAAAAGGTTCAGTTGCAGTTTTATCGTACAAATAGTTCACCAAAAATCCGTTAATTTAAAAATGTCTTGGTTCTTAAGAAGTAGTTCACCATGGTCCCTTGATGTCGTTAATTTAAAGTATAGTGTAGAGTAGCAGGACAGCTTCTGAAATGTACGTGAAAATAAGGTGCTTAGTGTATTGTGAATGCATACTGGATGACAGAGGAGACCCTAAACATTTATTAAAGATGATTAAGTCATGACAAATGAGTGAGTTTGTGATTTAATTAGCATGGCCCTATTAAAGTACCAAATGCATGGAGTTGCATGCATTAAAGTTAAAATCATTTAAGTTCAAATATCTTTACAATGGCCTTGTTCAATACAATAGTAATGTTTCCTAAGCTACTGCATATTAATGTTTTCATGTCTGTGTATAAATAATATCTATGTGTTGTTGATCAAATTAATCCTAGAGTGGGGAAGTTAAATGCTTCTCCCTGGGCTGTCAAGAAGATCAACAGCAAGTGTGCAACCAAACAGTTGGCGGTTTACCAGAAGCGCCTGAACGAGGAGGCGAAGGTCCTGAAAGGAATCAATCATCCAAACATTGTTGGTAAGACTTGTTCAGCAGTACAGTACATTCACTGGGATGTTACAATGTCCAGTGTAACAGACATTCTGCAGAATATAAACACGTAGGCAAATGACTTAATGCTTCTTTGTGTCACTAGCATCATTGTAAACCACAGGAATACTTTTAGTATTTTTACAGACATTTTACACTTACAAAGATACAGATACAAACAGCAGAGTCACAGTTAACGATAACATTGATAGGCAATGGCCTCACAATTTTTACTCCAAAGTAACAGCGAAAAAACTGGAGTGCATTATTCACCATCAACTTATTTTTTTAATCTGTTTTCAAATTTTTTGAAACATGCAGATAAACAAATGAATTCAAATTCAGTTGCTAAAGATACAGGTCGAGTGGAAAAAATGCATAAACTGTATAGCCATGAATGTTTCCATGGCTTATTACAGCAGCCAGCTCATTTCAATTTCCCACCAAGCACATCAATCAAGTTTACGTCTTTATTGTGTTCTCCAATATTGTGTTATATTCTGCTTTGTTAATTCTGTGTCTTTGTTATCCCACCATCATAGGGTTTCGTGCCTTCGCCACAGCCAAAGATGGATCAAAGTGTCTGGCGATGGAATACGGAGGAGAGCAGTCCCTTAATGACCTGATAGAGAAGAGGAAAGAGGATGGCCTGAAAGCTTTCCCTGCTGCCAACATAGAAAAAGTAGCGCTGCATGTTGCTCGTGGCCTTCAGGTAAACCATGGACTGTCCTGGTATTAACATGTATCATATCTGGATTAAATTTACACCTATGTTCCTGTATGCCCATGGAATTTGAGTTCACATGACAGATTACTGCACACAGTAGTTGCTCTTCTTGTAGTTGATACTTCCTCCTGCTTATTAATCATCCTCCATCATCCTGGCAAAAATGTTATTCTGTTACTGAAATATTATTGTGTACATCACTTAGGGACCACTAAAGCCTCTCAACCGATTATATTACATCCTCATTTATTTGTTGATTTATATTTTTTATTAATTTATCTGAATCTGCAAAGTAACTGAAGTTAGTGGAGTAAAAAGGACAATATTTGCCTTGGTAATGTAGTGGAGTAGAAGTATAAATCAGCAGAATATATAAATCAGTAAAGTACAGTCACCTAGTAAATGTACTTAAGTTACTCTCCACCACTGCCTACCTGCATGCGATTGTAGGTTGAACCCATGTCTAAATGTTTATTTGTGTGGAGCTAATAAAATATGACTTTAATAAAATATTCATGGGAAACTGCAGACAAACCCGCTCACATCAGTGGTTCGTTCTTTCCCAATTCATATTTGTTTCATCTAAACATCAGCCATCTTTTTAATTTAATTTAAAGAATGCGGCTTGTTCAACAAAACAAAATAAACACAGACGGACATTGTTAAGCCTTTTGTTCTCTCCACAGTATCTCCACAATGAGAAGAAGCTGCTGCATGGCGACATGAAGTCATGCAACGTTGTCATTAAGGGCGACTTTGAGACCGTCAAGATCTGCGATGTTGGTGTCTCTCTGCCGCTCGACGAGAACATGAAAGGTAATAATTGGGTTCATGTCATTCAGGATAAAAATCAACGAGTAGCTTTGATGTGAAAATGCAGCACTCTGTACTGTGTGTGGGTGGGGAGAGGGGTAGTGGGAGCTCCCACAGTGCTCACTGATTGTACACAATTTCAGGGACAACAAACCATATTTCCTAGGTCCTCAAAAGAATTAGAAATTGAGAAACCCTGTTGCTGTGTACATAGATGAATAGGAAAAATATGTCACTTGATTGTCTGCCTTTATCTACATTTTTATTTACAGCAGGTCACAGTCATATTGACAAAACACTATGGGCAGTTGACCGACTAATTTCTCTACCTGGATTTTGTTAGTTTTGAGTCTTAAATAGTAAATTTAGATTGAAAGTCAGACGTGAGAAAATCGTCCAAATATGGTTACATGGTGTATATATCAGTACAAATACATCAAATGTAGAAAAAGATATGGTAGTATAATGTTATGGTAGGTATTAAATTCTGATGGGCTAGTGAGTGCAAAATACTGCGTGCACAAGTGGGATTAATCATGGATTAAAGCACAGAATTGGCAGAAAACACATTTGGGTGGAAACAACTGTTTACAGCAGCTGATTGACTTTGTTTCTGTGCCCGGGCAGAAACATAAAGTCTTTAGTCTCTCATGCTTTAAATCTATTTGTACACATACATGTCCTCCGCCAGTGGGGGTTACTCCTAATTTGAGGTTAATTTAAACTAATTGCAAACTTCTGGATCTTTGCTTTGTTGATGAAATTGTAAAATGGACCAGAAGAACATGATCTTTGTGTTTTTAATATACAAATTGAATGCTTTTTTTATATATATATATATATAAATGAACGTAATTAAATTGTTATCCAGTCAAATTATCATTTTATTAATAATGTTTTTCTTCTCTCTGTCCTTAGTGTCAGACCCAGAGGCGGAGTACATCGGCACAGAGCCGTGGAGACCAAAGGAAACTCTGGATGGGGAAGGGGAGATCACTGACAAGGCTGACATCTTCGCCTATGGTCTGACTCTGTGGGAGATGATGACGCTGGCCATGCCTCATCTGGAGATGCTCAAGGATGATGACGAGGAGGAGGAGGAGGAGGAGGAGGAGGAGGATGAAGGTGAGACTCTCAGTGGCAGGAAGCCCTGAATTCCACACCATTTGTCCTCACTATCTGGCTGAATTGCGTTCTGTTTATGCTACAGCTCCATTACAGTTCTGTTGCAGCTTCACTGTCTACTTTTATATGATTACAACCTTCAATACTATGACTTTTTATGACATACTATACTATGACGTTTATTTTATCAGTTTCTTTTTTCTTGACATACTATACTATGACTTTTTTTTATCACTTTTTCTACATACTATACTATGACCTTTTTGACATGAGTTTTTTTTCCGACATACTGTACTATGACTTTTGATGTGATTTAAAAAGTCCTAGTATGATTTATTAAAATGTATGACCTAGTATACTAGGACTTTTTATCACTTTTTTTCCCGACATACTACATTATGACTTTTTATCACTTTTTTTTCGACAAACGCTATGACTTTTTCGACATATACTATGACTTTGTCGCTTTTTTTTGAAACACGTGACCATTCTTAAACCTTTCTACCACCGATGTGTTGGCCTTTTGATGTATACCCTCCTGTTTTTAACTCTTAAAATAGTATGAATTTTGTATCACTTTTTTTAACGTGCTATATAGTATGACCTATTCCTCATACTATACTATGACTTTTTTATGACTTTACAGTGACTTTTTTTTAATCCCTTTTTTTAACATACTTAGTATGGCTTTTTGACTTTTTTCGACCTACTATACTATGACTTTTTATCCCTTTTTTCTACATACTGTTACTTTTTCTACATACTATAGTATGGGTTTTGTGACTTTTTTTACATACTATATACTATGACTTTTTATTATTTATTTTTTACATACTATACTATGACTTTTTGGGCATACTATGCTATGACTTTTTAAAAAAAAAAATTCTACATACTATACTATTACTTTTGTGACTGTGTTTTTCGACATACTATACTATGACTTTTTATTATTTTTTACATACTATACTATGACTTTTTGGGCATACTATGCTATGACTTTTTTATAAAAAAAAAATTCTACATACTATACTATTACTTTTGTGACTGTGTTTTTCGACATACTATACTATGACTTTTTTATATAAAAAAAATCTACATACTATTACTTTTGTGACTTTTTTCAACATACTCTGCTATGACTTTTTTATCAAATTGAGTTTGAGTTTCTCCGCAAAGAGTCATGCAAAAGCGCCACTTTAATTCTTGTGTTTACCAGAGATGTGCTCGTACATTTCTTGGAAATAAGTCATTCGGCATGAAAAAAGCATCAAACATGACTAATGGACTAAAGAAATCTAAGTTGTCTAAGACCAAGACGACCGATTAGTCGACTAATCGACTAAGAGGGAGCAGCCTTAGAAATTTGTATAGCTTTTTTCGACATATACCATCACTTTTTTTATCGCTTTTTTGACATATGCCTTTTGTGACTTTTTTGACATATACTGACTATTTTCGACATACTATACTATGACTTTTTATTACTTATTTTATACATACTATGCTATGACTTTTTTGTTATCAATTTTTTTCTACAAACTATACTATGACCTTTTTGACTTTTTTTAGACATACTATAGTATTACTTTTGTGACTTTTTCGACATGCTATATACTAGTATGACTTGTTATCACTTTTTTTTCTACATACTATAAATTATGACATTTTTTTTAAAACTTTTTTTCTACATAAGATAAGATAGACTTTATTAATCCCACACTGGGGAAATTCCTGTGCTACAGCAGCTCAAAAGAAAAACAATGTACACACATCAGAATAACACAAATACACATAAAGTAGACCTAGGAGAAAAATATATATATACATAAAGTATATGAACAAGAAACAATAGAATCTGTTATAATAAAAATAATAATAATAATAATGGTAATAAAAACAGACATATTTACACAATAAACACTCTTATATAGACAGACAGTATATATACACAGATATACAGATGATGTTGCATTAAAGAGTCTGACTGCTGCTGGAATGGAGGACCTGCAGTAGCGCTCCTTCTTGCACTGAGGGTGCAGCAGTCTGCTGCTCAGGGAGCTCACTGTCTCATGTGGGGGGGGGGGATGATTGATGCATACTATACTATGACTTTTTTGACATGCTGTAGTATTACTTTTGTGACTTGTTTCGACATGCTAAACTTTTTTAAAATATTTTTTTTCAAAATACTATAACCTTTTTTCGACATACTAAACTATGACTTTTTATTACTTCACTCTGATTTTTTTTTTAAATATATTATGAGTTTTTATGACTTACTATATTATGACTTCTTCCAAAATACTATACTATGCCATAAAAAAAGTGATAGTATAGTTTAGAGTTTACATTGCTGCGGTGTCTTAAATTGGACTGTATGCAGCTCTAATAACAGATGGAGTATTTATGGAGCAGTGATTCCTAACCTGGGTGTCAGCACAAGAACAATCTGAGAAAGAATAATTACCTTTTAAAAAATCCTGTCTGCTTAGCCTGTGATAATGTGTCATTATGCATTCAAAGTTTGGGAGCCACTGCCTTAGAGCACTGCAGTTTGACAACTTCTTTTCTTCTGACATTACAAGCATCTACATTCACACCAGTATTACCAAGCGTGTTAAAATGTTGCGTTTGTGTTTCAGAGGACTCGATTGAGGAGAGTTTTGACGAGGACGCTTACTACGAGAGGTTGGGGACGAGACCAGGGCTGGACGTCGAGGCTCTGGGCAGCTCTTACCGGAGGATGGTGGAGCTTTTCTATCTTTGCACAGAGCAAGACCCCAAGAAGAGACCCTCAGCCGCCCAGATCCTCCAGGCTTTAGAGAGCAACGCCTCGCTGGATAAAATGCACAGTGAGGTGATTGTTATCGACTGATTGTGAGGCAATACCAATCCAGACTGTTTAATGACTGGGTAAAGTATCTTTTGTCAGGGATTTAAAGAGATAGCAGACAATATAAACACAACCTGCATCCCATGCTAGTGCATCTGTTTGACTAGTTTGGGATTTTGTTTCTCTGTAATTTCAAAGCTCCAGGAAATGTCGAGAGGATCCAGCTTAGACGTAGAAACACATCTGTCACTGTAATCTCTTCACTGTCCATGTATGCTGACACTTTCACTAGTACATTTGTTTGTCATTTATTTGTATTTTGTCTTTCCTATACAGTATTTTCTTTCCATATATGTAAACTATTCCTTCAGTGTAAATGTGTTTACTTTTCTTCTTAAAGTTTACAGAAGTGCAGAAAGAAACTTTGATATTTCTTGATGAAACTCTTGAGTTGTCCTGATATTTTTACCTTACATATTCGCTGATGGTGGAATTGTTTAAAAGGTTTAGCAGTAAGATTTTACTACAGCAGTGGTTAAGAAGAATCTGTTAGAGCTTAAGTAATTATAGATTTTTGTAATTAAAATATGCTTACCAATTATTCTTAAATTTAAGCATTTTATTAAGTGAACTGTTGTGTACAGTCAGTACAGAAAACATTTCAAAGAAACAAGTTTAAGATCATAAAACACAAGGCAAATGTTTATTGAATGTATTTACAAACTAGAAAGCCCTTAGAACAGTAATGGTTCTTTCAACAGGTCTATGAACATTTTCCTTCAAAAAATATAAAACCGGTAGTATGGGGTGAAAAAAAAAAAAATCATCTGAACAGATCAAAATGGAGGCTCTATTTTTCTTTCATGCAAAAATAGAAAATATTGTCAGTCATTGCAGTTACAAGCTACTTATTAAGCAGAATATAAACATCTTGAGTCAAAAGCTCTGCCAATATACACATTCAACCGTAAATTAGGCCGGACTGGATATAAATACTGAGTGATAACAGGTGTATTGTGAACCTTTAAAAACTCTACACACTCTTCAATACAAACTAAAGCTGAGTCAACATTATAAAACTGAACAGTTGTTCCTTTGCATATGAAAGACAATTTTAACAATTGCCTGAAGAGCTGTCAATGATACCTACAAACCAACATCAGTTAAAACTGTTTTGCATCTTTTAATCTACGCATTTACTTCATGCTACGAAGTTGTAAACCAGGAATGCTGGTGTGTTGGAGTACTTTGTTGCGAACAGTTTTCCGTCAGGCGTTGGGTCAGAGAAGGCGATTTCTTCCTTGGTTAGATGGCTGCCGTACGTAAAGGTGCTCCTAAAAAAACAAGATGTAATTTTTTCCCACATTCTGCAGTACTTATGGCTATGCTGGAGTAAAGACCTTGACATTGTAAAGTTTAGGAAATGGACTGCATTTTTTTTTCAACTTTTACGTTTTAGCAAATTTACATTAAGTAAACATCCCACCTCCAAGACAAGAAAACCACATTGAGGCTTCTCTTAACATTGCAAAAGGATCCCCAAAAACTATCAGAAAAAAAAAGGTAAGTTTGGTGCTGCTCGCTATTAGTCAAATAGAACATTAAATGGAAGTTTAAATAAGGACATTCATAATAAGTGTTTCAGAAGCTCACTGGTAATTGATCCGATTACACATTTGTAAAAACTAGTTTATTTCTGTAGCCTTGGCAATCAGTTTTAATCGGTTATAACATAGTTTAAAAGGACAATTCTGGCGCACCATGAACCTAGGGGTTAATAATGTGTACCGAGTCGACCGTTCTCTGGGATCTGTTTTCATGGTAATCGAATGAGTCTATAGCTTGAAACAAGCTAGCGCAAAACTACCTTTCAGGGCAGAGGGTAAATCGCTATTTCTGCACCACACTTCAACGGTAGCATAATGAGGCTCCCTACATGCAAACTGAAGCATTGAGAGCCGTTTAAGTGTACAGACACTGGGAACCGGTTACCCAGTGTGTCTATTGTAAACATCCCCTACCACCACATGGTTCAGCTTTGATTTTACTCATGGTCTTCCTCTGTAATGGTGGTATTAGTGACATTTTATGTGCATTCTTTTAGTCTTTTCCTCAAAAGTACAGTGTTATGACTGGATCTGTGAAAAAGCAAGTTGTCACGTCCTGAAGTTTTGAACATCATCTTTACCTGAGCTGATCTATATAGTTTAGAAGTGACCACAAAGCCATGTTAACAAAAAAACAGTTGTTGATGTTTTGTTATGGTAATTTCTAAACATTACAGTTTCAAATGGTTAAACTGAGAATATCTATCTATCTATCTATCTATCTATCTATCTATCTATCTATCTATCTATCTATCTATCTATCTATCTATCTATTAAGAAAACAATGAGATTTTTGTTGTTGTTGAGTGTGACTTTGTACCTGACGGTGTCCAGCATGCGTGTTGCGATGCCCTGTCGCCGGGCCAGACTGAAGACCCAGATCCGACTGATCCCACACACAGCTTGTTCTGGGACAGTGGAGCAGCACCAGGCTCGGTGTCGCTCCATGAAGTCGTCCTTTGTCATGTCTTTGCGTCGGTCCGGCTGCTCGAGCACTCTGTAAGCCTGCAGAGACAAAAAACATCGTCAATAAGCGCAATTTACTGTCAAGTGTCTAGGTATACAAGTCCCAACACCTACAAGCCCAAGTGACAAGCTGACAATCCATGGAGGGGAAATAGGCTTGTTTAAGTTCCCTGTATAAATAGGATGCAAAGGACAAACACATGCATGGCACTGCATCAATGCTTTTTCTCAGTTTGTCCCAACACAAAATAAACAGAACTGTTTTTTGGACTACATCTGCAACTTCAGCCGTTCGCATCAACTTTTCCTGCTTGTAAAATCTCAGGTTCTCCTTTTTTTTTTTAATGCAACATGGACATGCTACAGCAAAGCAGACGAATGATGCGATCGGTGTATCGGCTTCACCTGCTGAAAAGATATATACATAAATATATAATAACATGCATGCAGATGATGTAAAGTAGAGAAAACAGTTGACCCTAACAACATCATGTCTATGAAGGCAGGGGTTCCTAACCACGGGGCTCGTTAGAAACAAAAGACATTTCTGCTTTTTTTTTTATGTTTCTATAATTTTTGTGTTTTGTTTTTCCTTCTTGTCAATTACTGGACTTTTTGGTGAACTAGTCACAACCTGTAGACATTGCTTGTTTTAAGAGGCCATGTGGCAAAAAGGTCAGAAATGGCAATATGAGGTCTTGATGGACAAACACCAACAACAACAAAAATAGAATGTGACTGAATCTCCCACGCACACATGCCAACATGAGCACACACTTCCCCAGCCCTACCTGGCGTATGGGCTCAGCGACGAGGCAGCCCACCACCATGCGGTCGGTGTTGATGAACAGGTAGGTCTTGGCCTGTGTGGGTCGGCTCAGAGTCACCTGCTGGAAGCCCAACTCGTTGTCCGCGACGCGCCGCACGTCCTCAGCCTGAAAACAAACGCACATCATGACGAAGACGTTGACACCGGCTACTGGTCTCTCGCACCATCGCTGAACATGACACTTCAACAGTGATATGTCGGAACTTCAATTTTTAATGACTAAAGTGAGGACACACTTTACAGCACATGTTCACTGTAAGCGTAAAGCCACACCTTTTTAATGGCGTATTTGGGATCATCTGGCATGACTAGGAGGATTTTTCCATCCCAGAACTCGGCCACCACCCGCTCTTTCTTCCAGCCCTGGAAGGACAACAGAGAGCAGACGAAGCTGCAGTTACGAGCCAACAACTGAGAACAAACTCACCTCCCCATGAAACAAACTAATGCCCGCAGCCTTGGCAGAAGATCTTTGCAAAATACCAAACTACTTCAAATTAAACCAAGTCACTTCATAATTTCAGTGGCAAAAAAAAAACAAAAAAGGGAAAAAGACTGAAGGCACAGTAAGTAGTCAATAATGATAGACTATGATAGCGCTGTTAAATCAGGATTATTAAAGAACTACTGGAATGTCATATGGTTTCATAAATTGATCATCTGTACACTTCTACATGTAGGCGTCTCCGTACTAGAGTTCAGAGATTGAAGGAACGGCGTTTTACCACAAATTTGATGGATTCAAGGAAGCGCTGGTGGAACTGGTTGTGTTGGAAGTGGTCCTCTGGGTTGTCTGCGCTGTAAACCATCCCACATGAGCTGCAGGTCATCGCTCCAAACTGCTTCTGACCTGCGTCCTGATCGGGAAGACAGAGAAAAACTCAAGTCAAAAACACACATAAGTGACCTACTCATTTCTAATCTCCCTCCTTTCTGACACACTTTTTAGGTTTTTGCACCTGCTGTAGTTGGCATTAAAATCCTAGTAAGATTCAATATTGACAGGCAAAATGTAACAAGCTTCAGTCCAAAACATCTGTATCAGCCTTATTATAGAATACATATATTCTGGGTCCACTGATACACGCAAGCCTCAAATTTGTACCAAAATCTAGCGCTCCACCTGGCACACCCGAGAACATAAGCATTAACGTACGATGATGAGCTGGTCGTCATCCTGCTTCTCTTTCCTCCTTCGGACAGGTCGCTCTTTGACTGCAGAAGTAGTCTGTAGGGATGGCGTCGGGCCAGAGGGGGTGCTGCAGGACACCGGCAGCTGCAAAGCGCCATTCTTGAACCTACGTGACAACAAATAACAGAACATACTGTAGCGTTAAGCGCGATTCATGCTTCGCACGCCGCTCGGCCACGGCTTGGTAGCGTTGCACCTGCAGGAAGAAATGTTTCCGTCTTCTTTTGTCAGAACCTCACGGTTTTATCTTTTTATATGCTGGAAATACAGTGCCAACTTCCCAATTTTGTTTCGTTGAGAGAAATCTGTCGCTCTAACTGTTGACATGTTGACAACTAAACCGAGCGTCTCACCTCTTGGAGGCAGAGCCAAAGATGGGATACACTGCTGCAGAGTCTGTGGAGAAAAAAAACAAAAAACAAATTCAAATAAAGCTTAAAAAGAGGGATATTTTAAAACGTTTGGAACAGCAAAACAAAATGAGTGGACTGGATAAAGCCGATTTGATTGGTGCTAGAGTCAGCGTTTCAGTGAAGTGGAAGCAGCTACTGAACTGGGATGCTGGAACATTTAAAACCGTGTGTGTCCGTGTACCTGTGGGTGGGCTGGCAGCAGCGCTGGTGGGACTTCGGTCACTCAGGTAAAACATGGGCTCAGAGCCAATAATATCCTGGAAGGAGTAGAGTTCAAAATATGAGCAACAACCTAGGAAATTAAGGTTTGCTAAATAATTAGAGGTCAACATATTCAGCCACAAAATGTCTAGGGATGATTAAGAGTAAAGTAATGCTTTGGTAAACTGAAGATAGATGATCACATTTCATAAACATATTAAAAGACCAGATGAAACCCTATCTATGTGTGTGTGTGTGTGTGTGTTCGTCTTCTGTACCGGAGAACTGAGGGATCCAGCTGTGGATGCAGGACTCGCTGTTGGAGTCCTTGACAACACAATCGTCAGCTCCTTGGTAATCCCATATTTCTCCGACAACATTTTAGGAGAGCTGCAGGAGGAAGAAGAAGAAGAAGAAGAAGAAGAAGAAGAAGAAGGTGGTTATTGACGACATGGAACAATGAAAAATTGCTCCACACACCAAAAGTTTAGTTACAAATTCGTACACAGGACACCCAAATTAAATATTGTCTTTTGTCTCTTAAAAACGTCCAGAAATGTGTCACGTAACGTTAAGTTTCGTCTAAAGGTTGGAACAATTCCTTCTCTCAGATTCAGAGGGCGGCTGAACTTGTATACAGCAGAGCACCTGAATGGCTGCGGAGTTTCAGGCTCTTCATTATCCGAGCCCATCAAGTCTGCTGCGTCCATCCAGTCCGACAGATCAAACTTTGTTCTCCGTTTGGTGCTCGGCTGCTTCTCTGCCACACGGGCCGGCTGGACAGCAGTCTGCAGGGCAGCAACCACAACAAAATAACATCAACTTTAAAAGAACACAACAATGATGGTTGTTCAAGTTAATTATAAGGTGCTCTAAGTGATGTCGGGTGACGTCACTTCTTGTTGACGTTCAAAGTATTATACAAGTAAAACGGAGGCTAGCTCGCCCCTCCCTCCTCCTCCTCATCCTCATCCCGTCCCCTCCCTTCCACGCACTAACCCCCACCCCCAAATCCTTCTTGTCGGTTATTGGCTGGAAGGCTGTTTGTTATGTTTGGTGGTGCAGGTTGGCGCAGTTGGTTTTTGTTGCTGTTTGTGGAGCCTGGGCTGTCTACAGAGACTGCGGTTTTTACAGTGTGTTCAGGGGACAGGCAGCTAGCAGATAGTGAGGAGATGTTTGCTGTATGTGACAAAATGTTTTTGTCACATTCACTTAGAGCACCTTTAACAGTTGGTTAAAAGGTTTAAGGGGTCCCCGAGGACCCCTTAAACTCCCCCTCTGGGCTGCAGAGTATAAACACATAGAATGGCTCCCCCCCTCACCTCTTCAGGAGGTTTCTGCTGTTGGTTCACCACCGGAGCAGTTGGCTTTGGTTTCTCACTCTTTGTCTGCGGCGGGACAGCTTTGCGTTTTACTGGGACTAAAGCTGGCCTGGTTGAGGATTTTGGGGCAGATTTCTTGTACATGGATGTAGGTTTCTTCCCTGTGCCGAAGAAAGCAGCTCCCACAAAGAGCTTTGGTTTGGGCTTCATGCTGCTGAAAGTGATGGAGATCGCTTTCTTGGCCTCTGCTGGCTTAGTGCTGGCGGGAGCAGCAGTTGTAGTGGATGCGGGTTTAGCAGCGACACTGTTGATTGCAAAAAAACGATTGAAAGATCAATTATACCTGGAACTACACTTATGGAGGAAAAATTCAAGCGCCTATGGTGTAGAACATGGTGTCAGAAAGTCGCAGAAGTACAAACAACACAGCTGTGACAACAAACAAACCTGCTGTTGAGTTTGGGCAGCAGGATCATCTTTGAAGATGTTGCAATGGTTTTGGCAGCCATCTTCCCCGCTTTACCAGACCCTGCAGCTACCTTTCTCTTCTTACTGCCTCCTCTAACATTCCTCTTGTTCTTCTTTTTCTCCTGGGAAGGAGGGGAGGGAAGAGGACGAGGAGGCAGCGACTCCTTTATCGCCTTCCTCTCTAGCGGAGTGAGATAGATGGACTTCTTCTGGCCATAGAAGGAGCTGGTAACCATGGAAGGTTCGAATGGAGATGTAGGAGGTGATTTGACCGCAGAGCCTAAAAAAAATTAAAAAAATAAATAAACATACTGTATGTGAGAGAAATTATGTGGAAAAAAGGAGGAAGAAGAGTCATTGGTCAACATGTCCTAACTCTACTAATTCAATCCATTGTTTCAGACTTAAAAGCCAAATGTGCTGACCCAAAATGACCTAAACCATTCATTTCACTAGTCCACCCTACCTTCTGCTCTACATGGAGACTTCTGTGGGGAGGGACAGTTCTCCTTGAGCAGACGCCCGACTGGCTTCTTCTTGGTCGGAGTCTGTTGGGGCTTCCTGGGGGAGCTCCTCTTCACGGGGGACACCTCCTCCCTCGCTCTGTTAGTTCAAGTAACATAAGATAAGTCACAGTGAGAGATAACAAAACAGCAAGCGCCACAGATCCAACTACATTTCACTAGGTTTCCCCAGACGAAAACCTCTTTTGATTAGAATAAACTCCCATGTAATTTGTAGTAAAATTGTAAAACCAACAAAAATACAGCATGGAGCCAGACGGTGACGCAAATATTAAACCAAATGAAACCAGAAATGTCAATGCCAGAATACTTCTAATGAATATGAATCAAGGAAAATGACAGAATTCAAATATGATTAAGGAAAATACACAGCATATCAATAACAACGGTTTACTGTTGCTGGGACTGAGAACTGTTTGAGATTTGTCCTCACTAGCGTGTCGATATGACACCAGAGGTTTGGTCCCATTATCAACGTGAGGTTTCATTTAATAAACAAAAGTCACACACAAGAACAGGCAGCTGTAGAAAAAGTTGCTTAGTGTTGGCTAAAATGTCTGAATTTGGCAAACTTTTGACTTAAATCAGGAAAAACTACCAAAATGAAGTAAATCAAATTACATATCGGACTAATTATTCAAACCAGATTTCAGACATTGATACCTAGCCCTATTTGTCCCACCTGAACGTATTGATGTACCATGTGTGGCACAAGGACAGTACATTTTGAGAGTACAATAGCCAAACAGTTTTTTTTAAATGCTTAAACCCAGTGTTCACAACTCACCTGTCAGAGTCCAGAGAGGAGAGCTTCCTCTTCCTGGTAGTAGTGGGAATCATTTTCACAAACCTCACCTACGCAAACACAAACACAAAAACACACAGTAACATTAGCAGGTCTTCCATGTTAACATGGAATATCACTACTTACTCAAAGACACCTTCACTTTTTTTTTTTTAAATAAAAAAGGGGGAAGCATCTAATTAGGAGATATTTGTAATTTCACAACTTACATACAGTAATACTGAATGTTCAGGAAAACAAAGAGATGGTTAGTATAAACTATTATAATTAATATCCATTTTTAAATCACTGGGCCCTAGCCAGAGTGCAATTTGAGGGTTGCAACACGTTTTGTTCAAGATTCTTACTTTTTGGAGAGAAAAATATAATTTGTTAAAATGTAAATTTGATCTTATGAAAGTAAAAGTGTTTTTTTAAACAATAACAGCCTCCCTACGCAGTGCCACAAACCGTACTGTGGGGTCCGCAGGAAAAGGTCAGACTGCAATGCATCTTTCTGTAATCTTTGTGTTTTGATGTTAAATCGCCAGATTTTTAACAGAAGTTTGGCGTGACCGTCTCAGTGCTAGTGCGAGCAGAGTACGGGGGCTACCCCGGTCAACTAACGTTATACAGAGGTTATTGGTAGCTTGATCTGGATATTGGTCTGCGTTCTCAATTCACCGTATCGCCTGAAACGACAACGAATATCATCTCGTTTGTGCACAAATGTGAACGTATCTCAACATGAACGTAACGTTAGCGTAGCAACCCGTAGCGTTACATGTTAGCTATTGCAGCGCTTATTTAACAGCTAAAATGGAGATGAATGGATAATTGGCGGGATTACAAGCTAGCTTGTACAAAAAAGGTGACTGCCTCGATACAAACTAACTAACGTGTCGATATAGATCACATTTTACCTGTTTGTTTCCATGTTTATCTGTGTTTTAAACCTTCTAAACATCAGACACTCGTTTAACGGGACGCTTCTTAATATAACGTTACTTTTACGTAAACGTCTTTTAGGAGAGAAAGACGCAGTGTATCAAACACCTAAAACACAACCATGAGGCACATATAATGTTTCTTACCGAACACGGTTCTGTCGTGCTACATAAAACGATAAATGTCGGTAAAAAGTTTGAGTCGCTGCTTCTTCTGCCCGCGTTTCTTCTCTGTGTTTTGAAGTGCGCGCCAGACTCTAAAAAAATTGCACGACCGAACCGGAAACGGAAACACTATATTTTCTTTATCAAGTTACCACAGTCAAAGCGTAGAGGAGGGACTTCTGGTCCTTGCCTTCAAAATAAAAGATAATATCCTTCCTCTGACGTTCGCTGGCTGTGGCAAACAACGATTTGTTGCTGGCAGTAATGGAGTGTGGATCAAAATATCTACAATATGTACAATATTCAAAAAATAAATTGCAAGTCCTTGTCAAAGCAAAGTCATACAAACTAATAGCCAAAGCATTTATTTTCTGTATATTTTCATCATTTGTGAAACACATTTTACTTTATTTGTACAAAATTTGTTTTTTTTAATCATTGTTGTCATTAAAGAGCCTCTTTTAGGCAGTAATGTACATAATGGTGATCCCAAAGGGGATAATAGTTAATCTTCACTCAATGACAGTAATAATTACCATACAATTAAATAATTACATACAATATACAGTATATAGCCGATTTAACATAAGACAGTTGTGAAAGATCATTGAAGTTTAGGTCAATCTGTACAGCTAGTCTGTTCTTATAATAACCTGTTTTGAATTTTATTGTACAAAAATGTGGAAAATTATCTTTGACGTCACCATACAGCACTTAAAACAGCCAGTGTTGTTTTTATCTCTCTGTTTCTAGTTCTGTTTTATATGTCTTGCTACTTCATTTTGTTGTACTTTGTTGTGCAATCACAATAAATAAATAATTTATGCTCCCGGACCTCCTAGGTTTGGGCTGAGCATGTAATGTTACAACATCTGGCTCTGCCCCGGGTCTTGTTTGTCTTTTTTCATATTCTAAACTTCCAGATGGGAACAATGGCCAATTTATGGGATATGTCAAGCTTTTATTTTGTAATACAACTGTGGGTACTTCCTTTTAGGTACATGCTAAATCTTTGTAGCTTAGCGCAGCTAGCTATTAACTTCCCGGGTCAACTTGTACATGCGAAAAGTGACAGTAGCAACGATCACTCGGCACACAGCTGTTTATATTTCTTTGTGTTCATATTTAGCTGTAAGCTTTCAAACTATATACACTTAAAATTCATTTTTAGTGGCGAGTTTTAATCCACGTAAAATGGTGTTTTACTTCACAAGTGCCGGTGAGTAAAACCACAGCTGAGCTAGCAGTACTGTTAGCTAGCAGCCCTGATTAGCCAGTATCCTAAAGCTTTATTTCTCATTTAATGCGACTCTGTGTGTTGTATGTGCTTCGTGCCCGCGTGTATTGCTGTTTTCGTCCATTCATTTTCGATTTGTTGTTTCTCTCTCAGTGGTGAACCCTCCCCACACAATCTACATGGGAAAAGATAAATATGAAAGTAAGTTTGTTATCGTTCGGTCACACACAGACAGCCTTTTTCACACACTTGATGCTCTCTGTATAACTTTAATCTTGTGCTGTCTCTCTGATTATTGTGTTACTTTGTTGAACTACTATTTGTAATATGCCATAATTAATGCCACATCAACGCTTAACTTGCTGAGTTTGTTTTTTGCAGATGAGGATCTAATAAAGTACGGATGGCCTGAAGACATCTGGTAAGGCTTTCTTGCGTTTGTAAGTGTTTGTTTAACAATTAAGGCTGCAGTGCAGTGGGTAGAAAGAAGAAGCTCTGTCCGTGCAGCCAATAGGAACACACTCTCTCTCTGAAATGGCCTGTGATTGGCCAAAGTCTTTTGTCACAGGCTACATTATCTAAATCCTGAAAACATTCAGGAGCCAAGTGCGGAAGTCTAGTTTTCTCTCAGACCACTTGAATTACAATATGCTGAAAGATTATTATGGAATTTTTGCCAAAGGACTGCCAAAATGAAGTGCCTACCACAGCCTTAAAGTGCTGAACAGATGTAGTTTAATATCTTGTAATAAATATTTTGTTGGCACAATTAACAGAAATATAAATCTGAATATTACGAGTTAATGTTGTCTTGTTGCTTTTCCCACGTCCAGGTTTCACGTGGACAAACTGTCTTCGGCTCACGTTTATCTGAGACTGCCAAAGGTAAAGAGACAAACAATGAACCCAGAAAACAAAAACAAAAACAAGCATTGGTCGGTATCAAGATCATTCTTAGGTCAATTTATATGTAGCCTTGTGCAATATGGCACAAGTGAGACAACAATGGTGCTCAGGTTGATGAAATATGTATTTTAGCTGTTGAATACAGCAGACATTTTCCAGAACCGCTTTTAAGGTGTCAGATCTTGTTGACTGATCTTTGAGCACCTAAACTATGATGTAAAATTCCTTAAAATACATATATTTCTATGAATGTGTTGTCTAATGCATTGGGAATCTGCAATGTAGAAGAAGTCCTAGATCAGATGTAACATTGAGGCCGCCGGGATATGCTTGAAACAAACTAGTTTGTATGATATGCCGTTTGACTGACTGGTCTAGAGACAAAAGTGTTTACACCAGTTCAGGATGGCAAGTTCAAAAGCAAGGTGAAAAGCCTGTCGTCCTAGAGAGTGGTGAGATGCAGAGAATCATACACATGGGGATCATGTGCCACACTTTGTTTCAGTTAGTCTCAAGTAAAGAAGGCGGGATTGTCAGATTGTCAGCTTTGGAGAGTTAAAAAAAAAAAAAGAAGAATTGTCTGACAGGTCAGGGGTTTCAGACACTGTTCAACGATCCACCGAGCGCATGTGCACTGCTGATCACTGTGTGTCTTTTCTAGGGTAAATCCATAGATGATATTCCCCCTGAGGTGCTGATAGACTGTGCACAGCTGGTAAAAAACAACAGCATCCAAGGTAAAGATGTGCTTAATGATAAAGTCATGTCATATGTAGAATGATCGGCATCAGGTATCAGCCACGAGCGATGGGTTTCAGAATAAGAGCCTTGATTATCACAGCTGATCGAAGTGCATGAGATCTGCTGTATAAAAGAAAAGCTGCATGCTACAACTGCCCTGAGAAGTCATCCTGTCAAAGCCTTCTGTTGTTTTTTGTGAGTGACACATGTATGATCAATTAAACTGTGCTGTCTTCCGCCAGGCTGTAAGATGAACAACATTAACGTGGTTTACACGCCGTGGGCCAACCTGAAGAAAACCAGAGACATGGACGTAGGACAGATCGGCTTCTTTCGACAGAAAGAGGTCAGTAGACCAGCACTGAAATGAAAACCCTTTTAAACTTTGGAGAAAAAAAACAAAGTTAGATTACAACCGGTGAAGGCTTAATGTTCACTGTGATGAAATTGTTTTTCACAGTTCCATGTAGGAATGGCAGCCAAGAGAAATTCACTACTTGTTGCTCAATATCGGGTTCTGCTGAGCAGTGTCGAGACTATTTTATTTATGTCGCCCAATATCACGAGTCTTTGTTTTTCTACTGCACACCGTGAGTAGGGTTGGGCATCCAGAAACGGTTCCAACTTTCAAATATTACGATTCCAATTCAGTCGTTTTCTTATTGGAATCGTTTTGAAAATTTGGTTTTGAATCCGATCATCGGTTCCAAATTTAACACGCGCAAGTTTTGGTTTCCGTAGCGACCCCCATACTTCCAGGCTGTTGTTGTTGTTGTTGGGTTGCAGCCATGGAGCACAGTAAGCAGTTCTCTAAAGTGTGGCTTTATTTTACGTTGAAAAATCCCGGTAAAAATGTACGTGACCATGAATTCTAATCACATTTTCCTCATATCTGTGAAATAAGCACGTGGCCCTTTAAACCACCCCTCAAAGAATCGGAATCGAGAATCGATGAGAATCCAAAGGAAGAATCGGGATTGGAATCAGAATTGTTAAAATCCAAACGATGCCCGACCCTCATCGCGAGTCCGTTAACGCCACTGACAGACCACTCTTAGTTGTCATGTTCGCCGCTGTGTTTTCGCAGGTGAAGATCGTGGCGGTGGAGAAGAAGGTCAATGAGATCGTAAACCGTCTGGAGAAAACCAAAGTGGAACGCTTCCCCGACCTGGCGGCAGAGAAGGAGTCGCGAGACCGAGAGGAGAGGAACGAGAAGAAAGCTCAGCTCCAAGACCAGAAGAAGAAAGAGAAGGAAGAGCAGAGGATGAGAAAAGAGATGGAGGAACTCAAGTACGTCTGCAGCTATTCTGCCCCCATGGCATTGTTTTAGTAAAGTTGGATTGAACAAGAAAACATCACAACATTGTCAAATAGTTTGCTCACTCTATTTATATCTTTTTTTCCAAGAGTTGAAGTGGCTTTTACTTTCTTATCAGTCTGTTCTGTATATTCTGGGGCAAATCTAGCTTTCAGTTAGTTTAATACTGAAAACAACCATCAACATACTTAAACACGGTGCAGGATTCACATTCACTGATGGAAAGATAACTATTTGTCATTATACAGTACGTGACATTTAAAGAAGTTGCTCTAAAAACTTTTTTTGGAAACATTTGGGTGGAAATGGTTAATGATGAGTGAAGTTCCTGGATGTTCCTGGGATCTTCTGCTAAAGCATTTAAAATAATGGCCACCTCACACTGTCTGAACATCCTGAGACTTCTGAATTACTGCTACTAAAGCCAATCATCTAGAGCCATACTTAGGGCTGGGCGATATGGAGAAAATCAGATATCACGATATTCTTGACCAAATACCTCTATCGATATTGCGGGGGATATTCTAGGGTTGACAACTGGGGCTCTAACAAAATATCTTCACACTTAGATTTTAGATAAATAATCATCAGTAATGTGGACATAAGTGCGAAAAAGGCAAATAACAGAACAGCTAGAACAGTCTGGTAAGTTCAGAAAAGTATATCACTTTACTGTAATGCAGCCTTTAAAACCAGGAAAAGACAACACTTATGTCATATCACCATATTACGAAATCCAGAATCTAAGACGATATTCTAGTCTCATATCACGAAATCGATATAATATTGATATATTGCCCAGCCCTAGCCATTCTGCATACTTAAGAGTTTTTATTAAATCCCCTCTAAATGTATCAATTTGTTTCCTTCCCCAGGAGCTACACTGCACTGATGAAGTGTGAAAATATGAAGACTAATGAGGTGAGGACAAAAAATATGAATCAATATTTTGTTTATGAATTCCCGGGAAAGGGACGGTCGGGCGATCTGGTGTGTTTGATTGTGTTCAGGCCATGGCCGAGCTATGATTTCAAAGAGTTCCGAGATCATACAGAGAAGTCACGGTGGGGGGGGTCACCCCACTTCATTCACACCACATTAACTTGAGCTTCACTGCCTGTCGTTTGCAGGACGGTAATGATTCGGACGACTTCATGTGAGAGGTGAACACCAGGCAGCGAGCAGACCGAGCCCCCCCGCCCCTCCACCACTCTAACCTGCTGTCAGGATGCTGCCCTGCTGCTCTGCTTGCTCTAACTCTGCACTGACATTAACAGAAACAACAAAGACAAATGCTTTTGGACACTTGGAGCAGAAAGCGAGCCAATGGGGG
This sequence comes from Perca fluviatilis, assembly GCF_010015445.1. Classification (NCBI taxonomy): domain Eukaryota; kingdom Metazoa; phylum Chordata; class Actinopteri; order Perciformes; family Percidae; genus Perca; species Perca fluviatilis. Next base: position 26,890,964 of record NC_053129.1, on the reverse strand, counting down.
ACAGCGCTGGGAATTTATTCCACGTGCAGACACTTCTTTCAAACCAAACCAAGCTGCCTGGCTTCTTCATCAAGGGACTGTGGGAAAAAAAAAAACACAGGACAACAAGATGCTGAGGATAATTTCGGGGGGGGAAACACTCAATAGCAGAACTGTGTTTTCACTGTTGCTGATGTATGATATAATGATATAACTAGCGTTGGGTTGTTTTTAATACCCTGCAAACCCTTCTGTTCACGTTCTTTATGTGTTAATTTCTCTGCATGCCAAATTTTATTCAATACAATTCAATGTATTAAATTCAGTCATAGATGTTCATTGACAAGCCCTTTATATTATTTTACAAGGCACTATAAACCAGTCGCAGCCACTATCATCCAACTCTAGAACCATAGTGTTTGGAGCCACTGAAGTTCTGAAAGATTGTATTTTTTTAACACATCTCACAGTCGACTGAAAGTTTAGTTAAAAATTCCAGTAAGTGAGCCTTGAGTTTAAAAAATGTCATTTTGTCAAATAGGGCCAATACTCTCACGCATTCAATACTGGACCTGCAGTATGAAATGAGGAGGAGATATATAATAACTACATCTCATGTTGGTTGTGTTTGGAGGATGCGGGCATCGATCCCGCTACCTCTCGCATGCTAAGCGAGCGCTCTACCATTTGAGCTAATCCCCCATGAGACCCATTCTTGACCATTGCTTTCACAACCGGAAGTATGAAATTAGAATGAACTATGTAACAGCTGCATCAGTTTAGACCTGCAGATGTATGCATGCTGATTTATGTGCACTGTCTGCAGGCAGGGAAAGTCGCCTACAGCAATTTTGACACTACCAAGTATTCAGCAGATACAGTTCTGTAGTTAACAAAACGCTTGCATTTTGCAGGTTTACAATGTAAACTGTTAAAAACAAACAGTTTTTAAAAAAATAAAACAAAATGCAGTTTTCATCCAAGTGTTACTGTAAGATCACAGCAGCTATTCTTTCTCTCTCCTGTAGGTGGCGAAATCAACACATACAGTGCCTTGCGAAAGTATTCGGCCCCCTTGAACTTTTCGACCTTTTGCCACATTTCAGGCCTCAAACATAAAGATATAAAACTGTAATTTTTTGTGAAGAATCAACAACAAGTGGGTCCCAATTATGAAGTGGAACGAAATTCATTGGCTATTTCAAACTTTTTTAACAAATAAAAAACTGAAAAAGTGGGCGTGCAAAATTATTCAGCCCCTTTACTTTCAGTGCAGCAAACTCTCTCAGAAGTTCAGTGAGGATCTCTGAATGATCCAATGTTGACCTAAATGACTAATGATGATAAAATAGAATCCAGCTGTGTGTAATCAAGTCTCCGTATAAATGCACCTGCTCTGTGATAGTCTCAGAGGTCCGTTTAAAGTGCAGAGAGCATCATGAAGAACAAGGAACACACCAGGCAGGTCCGAGATACTGTTTGGGAGAAGTTTAAAGCCGGTTTTGGATACAAAAAGATTTCCCAAGCTTTAAACATCCCAAGGAGCACTGTGCAAGGGGATAATATTGAAATGGAAGGAGTATCAGACCACTACAAATCTACGAAGACCCCGGCCGTCCCTCTAAACTTTCAGCTCATACAATGAGAAGACTGATCAGAGATGCAGCCAAGAGGCCCATGATCACTCTGGATGAACTGCAGAGATCTACAGCTGAGGTGGGAGACTCTGTCCATAGGACAACAATCAGTCGTATACTGCACAAATCTGGCCTTCATGGAAGAGTGGCAAGAAGAAAGCCATTTCTTAAAGATATCCACAAAAAGTGTCGTTTAAAGTTTGCCAAAAGCCACCTGGGAGACACACCAAACATGTGGAAGAAGGTGCTGTGGTCAGATGAAACCAAAATCAAACTTTTTGGCAACAATGCAAAACGTTATGTGTTTGCGCGAAAGCAACACAGCTCATCACCCTGAACACACCATCCCCACTGTCAAACATGGTGGTGGCAGCATCATGGTTTGGGCCTGCTTTTCTTCAGCAGGGACAGGGAAGATGGTTAAAATTGATGGGAAGATGGATGGAGCCAAATACAGGACCATTCTGGAAGAAAACCTGATGGAGTCTGCAAAAGACCTGAGACTGGGACGGAGATTTGTCTTCCAACAAGACAATGATCCAAAAACATAAAGCAAAATCAAAATCTACAATGGAATGGTTCACAAATAAACATATCCAGGTGTTAGAATGGCCAAGTCAAAGTCCAGACCTGAATCCAATCGAGAATCTGTGGAAAGAACTGAAAACTGCTGTTCACAAACACTCTCCATCCAGCCTCACTGAGCTCGAGCTGTTTTGCAAGGAGGAATGGGCAAAAATGTCAGTCTCTCGATGTGCAAAACTGATAGACATACCCCAAGCCACTTACAGCTGTAATCGGTGAGCGGGCGCTACAAAGTATTAACTTAAGGGGGCTGAATAATTTTGCACTTGATCAATATTCAGTTTTTTTTGTTTTAAAAGGTTTGAAATATCCAATAAATTTTGTTCCACTTCATGATTGTGTCCCACTTGTTGTTGATTCTTCACAAAAAATTACAGTTTTATATCTTTATGTTTGAGGCCTGAAATGTGGCAAAAGGTCGAAAAGTTCAAGGGGGCCGAATACTTTCGCAAGGCACTGTATATACTAGTGCCCTTTATTTAAGTAAAATCTAAATAAATCATTATCATCATTATCTAAATAAAGGGCACTAATCTATGCATCCTGTTGATTTGTATTAAGAGAATCTGCAGGTCTAAAATGCAGATGCCGATACTCACATTTCTTTAACGTGGCACTGACGTGCGTTGGTTTGACAATGACTGAATTCCTCTTTTTTTGGAGGATTCTGCTGTCAGCTTAATGTAAGCAGGTTCTCAAGACCGTTCCATGTGGTGCTTTGAGTGTAACATAAAAAAGTTAAGGTGTTTTACACAATGTCTTCATACTAACTTTTGAGTTAACTTCTGTAATTTAGTTCATTTACTTAAATTGCCAAGATGTGTCTGCTCTCCAATGTTTAAAAACAGAATCATAACACAAAGGTATTGTTTATAACAATAAATCAGCACTCCTGTAAAGGGTACCAGCAAATGTTCTGAATACTATATTAGTAAATATAGGTGTTGGGAATCAGACATTTAAATATTTGAAAGGATCTGATGAGCTGCTCTGAGGGGGGAGGGGGGTATTGTGACGTGTTGTCCTGGACATCTGGGATGTGTGGCTGTGTATGTAGGACTACATGTCCTGCTGTCATTTGAAATAAAAAATAAATAAAAAAACTTTCCCCTTTATTCTTTTTCTACCTAAAACTCTGTAGAATGTATGTATTGTATTGTTCTCGGTAGATGGATGAATAATTAGACAATTAAATAGGGCTTTTATTAGTGTGGAACTTTCTGGGGCACTGCGTTGCTATCGGTAGTCAACTGCATTTATACTAATAAATGGTGAGTCACAGAGGTTTTCCTATGTATTTTTTATTCTCTGCAGGCAAAGTAACATTTTTCTTCATCTTTTCAGTACACGAAATGTATTCTTGAATAAGTACAGTTTAAGACACGCAGTATACTCGACCAGGATTCACATTTTAGAAACTGTGTTGATAATTCATACACTTTTGGGCGTAGAGTTTTGTTATATGATGAGAATTATATGAGCATATTAGCAACATTATGCTATCCTTTATGCCTCAGGCTGCACTATGTCCGTCTTCAATTAAAGAAAAAAAATACTTGGAGGATGCGGGCATCGATCCCGCTACCTCTCGCATGCTAAGCGAGCGCTCTACCATTTGAGCTAATCCCCCATGTTGCTATGTGACTGCCCAGACGTCAGTTTTTTACGCAACACAAATGTGCAGTGTATGGAAACAGCTCAGGGATGCATTAGTGGTCCGTTCATGGACCGCCCCGATGATTACGTTGTTTTTCCGACTGCCAGCGTTCATGTGCTTCTTTGGCTTCACTGTCTATGCGTGTTCTTCTTCGGTTTATATGGGCGTTTGGCATAACAACTTGTTGCATGACTGGCTGCCACCAACTGTTGGGCGTAGCCTAGAGCATCAGGTGTGTGAAAACATGGAGGCCACAATAACAACCTAAATCGATAGCACATTGTGGGCGTTGTCAAATAAATTACGTGCATGCGTGAATTTTCTATATTTAGGAAAGGTTTCTCACCCAACACATCTGAACGATCGTCGGCCATGTTTATGTCCGTCAGTTGCCAACAACGCCTCACCAACTGGGAAACTCTGTTAGCAAACTCTAGCCCCAGTTTCCCACCTCTGATTCCCACATGAAGTGAAAATGTTTTTCCGATGCCCATGAATGATGCCTCTTGATACATCAGTGCCATGCATGAACCACAGAAAGTATATAATAATAATAATAATAATAATAATAATAATAAATTGAATTTATATAGCGCTTTTCATGGACTCAAAGTCGCTTAAGAAGGCATGGACGCACGGTAAGAGTGCTCCATCTTGTTTGTCCCGTCATGTGAAAAACAAATATTATTGGAGGATGCGGGCATCGATCCCGCTAAAGTTAGCCCACATTAGCCAATCATGTTTCTCCCCTGAGGCTTACTTTTGACCAATCACGCTCACCTTTGACCAATCACGTTCTTCCTCTGTGTGGCTTACTTTTTCAGCGTTTAGCGTTCGGTTCTCCCGCTTTTCTTATCAACGACAGCAATCGGTTACTGGCCAGTCGCTTTGGTGTTGTCATGGTTTTTATCCATTTATCAATCATAAGGTAAGATATGCTTTTTTAGACGTGATGTACCACTATCGGACACATTTTCGGCTACATCCCTAGCTAGGTGTTGCCATTGCAGATAGCTTGTAAATGGTAGCTAGTAGCATTAGCAGCCAACGGCTTTTGTGTATCAGACACATTCGGCTGATAACGACAACTGGCGGTATATCATCGTTTTACACATGTCAGTTTGCATAGCTTTCATTTAATAGGGATAAAAAGTCAGTTTCACTCACATTCGTTTTGATGACATCAGACGTTTTAGATTAGATTACATTCAACTTTATTGTCATTGTGCAGAGTTCAAGTACAAAGACAACGAAATGCAGTTTGCGTCAAACCAGAAGTGCAAAAAAACTGAAACGTGCAACGTGATATACAAAGTATAGACAGGTGGTGCATAGACATGACAAGAAATATATTGCAGTGTTATAAGAGCAACATAAATATGGCTATGTAATATGAACAAATGTATGAACAGCATGTACAGATATGTGCAATGTAGTAGCAGTGACATACTAGTAGTAATAATAATAATACAGAGATAGATATATGCATTGTATTAACAGAATATATAAGAAAAACAGAATATGGATATTATGTATGAACCATATAGACAGATATGTACAGCTATGTGCAGTGTGGTAACATAAGAGTAGTAAGAATAAGTGTGTGTGCAGGATGAATAGTATGAAGAGCAGTAGAATATGGCAATGCATAGGTGTAAAGTATGTACATCTGTAAATAAATAGAACAGTATGGGTGGGATAGGGTAGTCCAATAGGGTTGTGACGTTAGATAATCACTGTAACAGAGGTTGCCTCCCCTCATTTAAAAAAAAAATTAAATTGCCCACAGACAAATAATGATTTAGGCTACTCTGCCCTGAGGGCAGGCAACATCTGTAACAGTTGAATACTGTATACAGTATCATGTACACATTTGAATATACAGGTATGTTTCAGATGGTGACAGTCTTTCTTATTTTCATTCAGAAAATGTATCCCTACCCAGTTTTTCGCCGCCAGTCAGCCAAGTCAACCAGACTTCTCATGGCACCGTCGTCGGAGGAGGCAAAGGCGGTTGAAAATGTGAAGTCTGGAAGGGCTAAACCCAAAGAGGAGGTGCTGGCGGAGGCCAGTACTTTTGTCACTGGCGTGTACCAGGGCCAGATATTTAGATGGCTCCTGGAGAACAGTCTTGGCTATGCACTGTATTTAGTGCAAAGTATTTCAAAGGAAAGAGCTCAGGCAGCCCCTCTGTCAGAAAATAAACAGCTGTTCCTGCAGTACACGTCTCAAATCAGAGAGATGACAGAGGAACTGGAGAAGTTTAGAAAGAAGCAGGAAATGCGGGCTAAAGCACGGGAAACTGGAGACCAGGGCTGTTTGATGGTGGAGTTCGGAGAATTCCATGACCGCTCCATGAAGGATGTTTATGAGGACCAGAGCAAGGAGGCCCAGGCCCTCATCAAGTACCTGGTTACAGCAGATGCCCGGTCCAACACCAACATGGCCATTTTCAAGGCATATGTCTTGAAGAGACGCACATCTTCCTCCAGCGCTTCTGCACGTCCACCTGCAGCCTCCACTGTGTCTGCACGTCCACCTGCAACCTCCACTGTGTCTACACCTGCAGCCACCACTGTGTCTACACGTCCACCTGCAGCCTCCACTTCGTCTAGACGTCCACCTGCAGCCTCCACTGTGTCTGTACCTCCACCTGCTGCCTCACTGCAAGCTTCAGTTTGGCGTGTACCAGGGCCAGATATTTAGGTGGCTCCTGGAGAACAGTCTTGGCTATGCACAGTATTTCAAAAGGAAAGAGCTCAGGCAGCCCCTCTGTCAGAAAATAAACAGCTGTTCCTGCACTACACTTCTCACATCAGGGAGATGACAGAGGAACTGGAGAAGTTTAGAAAGAAGCAGGAAATGCGGGCTAAAGCACGGGAAACTGGAGACCAGGGCTGTTTGATGGTGGAGTTCGGAGAATTCCAGGGCCGCTCCATGAAGGAGGTTTATGAGGACCAGAGCAAGAAGGCCCAGGCCCTCATCAAGTACCTGGTTACAGCGGATGCCCGTGTAACGTCTCTCACCAGCTGTCAGGACCGAGACAAGAACTTGACCGTGCTCGTTTCCCACATTAGTGCACCAGGCAGCTGTACCTGCAGCAGCACCAGCAAGTTTCTTGGTTAACTTTTTTTTTTGAGTCCATCTTGAGGACAGAGCCAAAGATGGAGGTTATTTTGGCCTCCACCTCATGCAGTTGCCCTAGAACATCCCTGGCATACACAGCTAACAGCCACTTAGGCTTGGGAAGGCCAGGTAAGAGGGGAGGCTCAGCGAATACAGGGGGACGCACAACAGAAAACTTTGTGAATGGTTCACAAGCTGTCCGGTACTGCAGGACACGCTGCATCCATGCTTCGCTGTGTTGTTCCAGCAGCTTTTTGTACAGCTGAGTCACACTGTTGCCCATTGTCCTCTCCCTCATCATTCTCAGCACCCGGATGTCACATGAGTATCTGAGGAAAGAAGAGTGTAATGTCTAAATGTCTGTTGTCTCTTTTAAAAAGAATCTGAAAACATGTTTATTTAGGAAAGCTTTTGGTTGATGGGTTTTCACTAGTGTCACTTTAATTTTACATATGTATATACATTTTATATTGTTTGTGTTACCTATTCTTTTGTACAGCACTTTGTGATTTTATCTGTGAAAAGCGCTTTATAAATAAATTTTACTTACTTACTTACTTACTAAAAAATAATACACAAAGAAACACACAAATAAAAGCACCTAATAATTGACATCCATTATGAATTACCTGTATGTTAGCAAAGCTGGAAACTGGCTGCGGTGGCCCATATCCAGCTGTCCTAAGATGTCCTCGGACCAAGAAGGATACTTTTTTGAGCAGCGTTTTCACTCCAGGTACTCCGTGGCAAGGTCATACCACCCGTCGATGTCCAACACCTTTGCGCACTGTTTCGGTACAGTCCTGCTGTTAGTCGGTGCTTGCCACAGGCTGGACGAACACAGACAAAAGGAAACCGCCACATCTTATGGGGCATCCATAAGAACAGCGGCCGCCAGAAGAAGTGGTCAGGTGAGGCGGGAGGCTGGGTGTGAATGAGGAGGATGGCGCCAAAGTTTCAGCTGGGCCGCTAGCTCTGGCTTGCCGGTTCGTGGGTTGGCCTTGAAGAATACGTGGCGAATCCACTCCTGCTGGGAAGGTGGAAGCTGATCCTTCCAGTGACTGGGAAGCTCAGCTGGTGGCTGATGAACAACGAGACCTGGTATCACTCCTGGAGGGCGGGGGGATCAGCACAGGCATCTACATGAACAGTGGTTGCAAGAGGTAATGAAGGAGAAATGAAGCAAACAGGCAGCAAAACAATATTAGGTTGACTGTTGCATTTGATAGTAATATGCCATGAAAGCAGCTCACAAACTGGCACAGTGCAGAAATACTACAGAAAGAAACCGCAAAGAAATGCTACAAGTGTTAAGAAGCAAAGAACCCAGTGGACACTTTTTTGAAGAAGTGCACTCAAAGAATGCATTCAGGTTGATTTGATATAATTCTGTATTGTGAAAAAAAATATAGAAATTTTCCACAAAATAATATTTCTTAGTATTGTCACTAAACATTTTCACAATATTTGCATTTGTGTCATATGCCACACCTGTATCTTGCTTTGTGCAGCGAGCGCTCTACCATTTGAGCTAATCCCCCACAATGATATACGATTGCCCAGACAGGACTTTTTTTTAATTTTTTAACGTAACGCAAATGACAGTCTATGGAAATAGGTTATGGATGTAGTGGTCCGTTCATGACCTCTGTAAGATTTACAAAATATTTATATGAAGTTTTTAGCTTGGTTTTGATTTCTTTCCTTTAGTAACCCCCCTGGCTCGTTTATGAACGTAGACTCTTAAGATGTACAGAGGTTGTTGTTTCCTGATGTACAGCCACTCCTTTCAATAAAGCTTGATTTAAAAAACAAATTCACAAAGTGCCTGTATTCACTGTAAAAGCTGCTATCTGCTTTAGCTAATTCAGAAAGCTAGTCAACAGCTCCCTCATCTGGGCAACGATATCTCTGACAACTTTCTTTCTGAAAAAGTTTTGTCTGAGGATGAGAGAGGTTTTTCTGAGACCGTTTTGTCTGAGACTGAGATCTCAGGACAGGGCCGGATTGGGACTCATTTTCAGCCCTGGAGTTTCATGCCTTAGACCGGCCCACTTTAGTTCACGACTGACTATATTAAAATAATGTAATTAAAAATATAAGTCTGCAATAGGCGCACTGTTCTCTACAGCCTTGTAATTCATTGTATTTTTGAAAAATATCATTTCCAAATTGGAAATGATGATACATTATATTCACTATTGTTTGATTAAAAACATAATGGGTAACTAGTAACACTTGGGCATATAATGTTGTTATATTGTAACTAATGTGATCACTGCAAAAAAAAAAAAAATGCTTTTCTTACTTAGTATTTTTGTCTCGTTTCCAGTCCAAATATCTAAAAAAACAAATCTTACATCAAGATGCATTTACTAAACAAGTATGAAAAAACACCTCAAAATTAAGTGATTTTTTGCTTAAAACAAGCTACATTATCTGCCAATGGGGTAAGAAAAATAATTGTTTTAGATTTAGCTTGTTTTAAGAAACGACAAAAAAACAAAATCACTTAATTTTTAGGGTTTTTTTTTTTTTCAGAAAACAAGACAATTTCTTTAGCCATTTCACTTGTCTAGTAAATGTATCTTGAATTAAGAATATTTAGATATTTGAACTGGAAACAAGTAAGATACTAAGTAAGAAAAGCATTTTTTTCAGTGATAATGTTTGCTTATTCACACACTATGGTACAACAGCAGCTGTGTCTTTCACAGTGAGAGCATGGCCCTGTTTCTGACACTAAATGAAATTTTTTACATTTATTTCTCACCACAAATATCCCCTTTTTACAAAGCTTTCAAATCAAGTCAAGTCAGTTTTATTAATGTATTGCTGAATCATCAGGTATCATTAATTATCTCAGGGCATTTTTCATTGAGCAGCGCTCTTCATTACCATTAGTTATTCTGAATGACCATCCTACCTGCCCATTCTGGTGTGTTGGGCTCATGACTGGAGCTTGGTAACGTTACCGGGCCTTGCTCTTCACTGTTAGCCGCAAACCGGACTAGACCGGCTGCTGCTGAAGAGCTACAAGAAAAAGTTTGATACATGAACGGTGGTTTGCAGACAACGTTGTTTTGCACGGTCGCTAGCATCTCGCACTGCTCTTAACTACCTTAACGTTAGCTTACTTACCGGCCTCGTCGTCTTCATTTGTTTTTTTGAGGAAAATGTGCTAAGTTTAGAACATTTGGCCGCGTCAGTTTCCAAAGCTTTTTTCTTTTTTATTCTGGCCTTTTCAGTGCCGCCTTTGCGCTTCCTGTTATCCATTTTGATCTGAATTTTTTTTATTTTGATCAACTTGCAAGGTGCCGTGTCGGGGGCGGGGCCAGAGAGTCAAACGATAATCACGTCATCATTAACCTGCAGGCTGCACTCTGCGAGAAAATATTAAATAAAAAGAGTGGGACTGCGGTAAAATAATAAATAAAAAAGTGGGGCTGCTGTAAGTGCAGGCAGCCTAGTGACAGCATCAATATTTAAACCCAGTGCAATCACAACAACGGCCCTCGCGGCCAAAAAAACAGACCGGCCCACCGGGAATTTTCCCGGTGCTCCCGATTAGCCAATCCGGGCCTGGGACTTATCTAACCCTGGGGGATACGGTGAATAAGCTAATGTCCCAATAAGTTTTGCGTGTTCCTTAAGAGTTATTAGTACACCGCTTGTACAAAACTGTATTGTGCCCAGCACTCAAAAAAAGCTACGAACTCCCCGTCTGGAAGGCAAGTAAAATAGGGCTGGAGGATGCGGGCATCGATCCCGCTACCTCTCGCATGCTAAGCGAGCGCTCTACCATTTGAGCTAATCCCCCATACAGCTTGTCTTTTCCTGACGTCTCTATATTAATGCACATGTTCCACAATGAAAGTAATTTATTTCTAACCGTAATAGTGAAAAACAATAAATAGCGTACCTGTATTGTAGCAATAAAATCATGCACCAGATTTAGAAGGTAAAAGATCAGTTTAAGGTTACAGGAAATTGTTTTCCAACGTTACCTTAAGTGAAGAATCAGCAAAGGATGAAGAGGGGTCCGGTGTTAGTTAGCTAAATTATGTTAGCGTTACCTATCCTATCCGATCCAATTTAGCTAAATGTTTTTAGAATTGTTCACCACATCTAACACAATGATGTTGCCAAAATATACAAGCACTATTGTAGGAAAAACACAACACAAGTCATCTTCAATGTAACAGTTATACCCTTTGCGTCTAAAACACTAAAACTCTGGACCCAACCGCTAACTTTGCGCAGGTGCTCAAGCTATCTAGTTAGGGTACAGGTGTTGCTAGCACTAGCAGACTAGCTACTTCCGCTAGTATTTACGTGTTAAGAACACGAAAATGTACCTCCTTCGAGCCGGATTTGAACCAGCGACCTAAGGATGTCTTATGTTTACACTCTACAGTCCTCCGCTCTACCAACTGAGCTATCGAAGGGGCTGAAAAGATCCGAATAGAACCCGAACAACTACCTCACGTTCATTATCGACAAGTTAACAATCACAGAGATCGGTTTTTTCGAGACAATTCGCTTGTAGTGCAGCCTAAAACGAAGCGTACGTAGTTGGTTGTGAAATGACTTAGACATTTGATTTGCTGACAAAAGATTGAACACGCCCCACCACTGCTTATTAAATGATTGCACTCGCGATGTGATTCGCCTAGGCCTAGGGCATACGGGCAAGCGGCTTCCTTCAAAAAACCGAGACATTTAAAGTCATGAAATCCGCTAATATTCCAGGACAATGCCTTAGTTCAGTGTGTCTCAAACGGGGGTGCACATACCCCTAGGGGTACTTTAGAGTACTGCAAGGGGTACGTGAGTTAAAAAATATTTCATGCATAATTCATAAAATAATAATAAATAAAAGACATTTAGTGATGATTCTAAACATTTGAAGTATAGTATTTAAATGTTGTTCAGTCACAACATTGCTTATTAAATCCATCATTGACAGCGCTTTATTGCACCCCTTACAGATTTTTTTTTCTAACAAATATGTTTTGCGTTGGTCAGGGGGTTCTTGGCTTAAAAAACATTTCAAAGGGGGTACATTACTGAAAAAAAGTTTGAGAACCACTGCCTTTGTTTATATTGTGCTTGAGTGGTGCTGATCAAAGTTCAGTTAAAATAAATGACCTATAACCAATTGGGGGGAGTGGGGGCTTCTTTATCTAGTTGATAATTCTGCCTTGCTTGTCATTTATATGATGGAAAACAAAGATGCAGAATAACATTTTATTATTACTATTATTATTATTTTTATTATTATTATAATAGCCTACCACATCTCTTCATCAGCAGACTGAGTTTGCAGATTTGTCATAGAAAGTTCAGATTTTTACTTTGGATGAGAGACTTTACTTAAGACAAACAGATAAACAAACCAGTGGGGTTGAAGTCTTTATTATAAATCATTTACATTACAAATTAAGACATTAGTCATTGCCGTATCCATCCAAACATACAGTATTGTTTACAATGAAGGGTTAGTGAACCAGCTGGTCAGAAATGTTTGCCTTGGCCAGACGAGAGGGTTTATTCTTAGTCAAATTCTGGCATACAGGAGGACGTTGGCACGGGGTTAACCATGATCCCATTATTGAGAATAAGCTTGTTGATCCATGTAGACACGCACACAAACACACACACACACACACACACAGAATATCTTCAGCCTTTAAGTGTGAGTACACGACTGGCAAACAGCAGACAGATGACGAAGCAGCAAAGACAAGATGAGGAGATGTGCAGAAAGGACAAGACGGTAGCTTTCTCCTTCTGGACCTTTTAAGATGGATGTGAGACTCCTTAATGCTGTCAACTCTTTTTCTAAAGGAGTTAATCCACTGGTAGATGTGACCCTTTACCCACAATATCTTTCCTAGTGAAGGCTTTACATTGTGAGCTGCCCACTGGACAGATTCTCAGGTTTGACGAAGGCTTTACTGAGCCTGACACACACACACACACAATGTTTCTGTTTTGGTCTTTTCCCTGCCCTTTAAGTTTTCATACAACACTTTTTTTTATATATCTTTAAATAAAAATTGTTTATAAATCATCTACAAACCTACATTTTCTATAAATTACACAATCTGTTTAACCCAAAGGTTAAAAGCAACAGCTGAAATTTGCAGTAGAAAACTCAGGGGAGGGGGGGTGAGAGAGAGAGAGAGAGAGAGACAGAGAGACAGAGAGACAGAGAGAGACAGAGAGAGAGAGAGAGAGAGAGAGAGAGAGAGAGAGAGAGACGACCTCTGCGTCCAGCAGTGACAAAAAGATTGGTAGAAAAAAAAGAAAAATACATTGTACAACAGCAAACCGATTACAAAAATTGAGCCAAAACAAGAAATATAAGAGATAGAAGGGTCATTTTGAGTGAGAGTTTGTTTGTCTGACCCCACAGTGTCCAATCACGGCTTGAGAGGGGAGCCGACGCACTGAAAGGCAGCCTCAGATTGGGCCAGTGGGTGTCTGTAAATAACTTCATGTGTGTATATTGTGTGCGTTGCGAGTGTGTAAATTAGTCAGCATCTGTGACGTCATCACGCTCGTGTCAGCAGCTCCTGAGCCCACGTCTTGATGGCCGACGTCGTGTGTTGGAGCAGCTGCCACGTTGAGTTGGTGAAGGACAGAGCGTGTCCCTGCAGACACGACACAGACACCTCACCGCTGTAGGTAAGAAAAGAAAAACAAGTTTACTGGTTAAAAAAAAAAAAGAAAAACACAAAATGCAGCTTTTTGATTTGGATACTACTTTGTGTGTAAAGGTTATGTTCTCAGTAACTACTACCTCGTTTCAAACATTTCACATTACCGCTTCAGTCTGAACAAGTCAAATATTAGCAAGCTAACGTAGCTAGTTATGACTAGTTTACAGTATGTGTTGAAACCAGTTTTAATTTACTGACTCATACATCTCCATCTAAGTAAACACTGGCATTTTAATTATGCTAAATTTGAATTTATGAACAGCTAAAGCAACCGGCTCCTGACACCCTTTTCAATGACAGATGTAAATGTGAAAACCAGCTCTCATTCAGAGAAAAAAAACAAAACAGAAACCAATGTGAAAAGTAAAGAAGGATGCCTCAAAGTACTGACTTGCAGGAGTCCTGTAGGTGGGTCCACGCTCGTTGTAGCAGTTGAGATATGTAAGCCAGCGCTGGCAGGATGTAGTTCTGATGGAGGGAGAGGAGCAGCGCCTTTAAATACGCCAACACTTGGAACACACTGTCAGGAGTGTTGGTGTTCACCTGGGCAAAGATACACAAAGATAAGATAAACTAGTCAATGACATAAAAAACAAACCAAAAAAAACACATTCAATTGGTCTCTAACTAACTTAAAAAGGTCCAATGTGTAGGAATTTCTCCCATGTAGCGTTGAGATCATATTGCAAATCAACTCTCTCGCACCACGCAGTTCAAAGTACGTATTACAGCTACGGTAGCCTTCGCGTTCCTGAAATTTGGATTTTGAATACGTGTGGTCCTCCATGTTTCCTTCTTCAAACTTGCCGAGGCCGGGAAGCTACGATACCCGTTAGCAGCATTAGCAGCACCTGGGAGTTTATCATGTGACAGCGAAAACGCGAAAGGCGGAGCAGTATGTCCTGTATGTCCCTTACCGGCTAACGTATTTCAAGATGGAGCATAAATATGGAGCGTCTACCCCAGTTCATGTGAATGTAAAATGTCAAGCCAAAAGGAATACTTGGAATTGATGGTGGTGGTAAATATTCATGAATAGGGACAAGTTTGTAAACGGGCAACACAGATTTTGATAATGAACAACTAAACACGTTACACACTGGACTTTTAAGTGGGAGGTAAATAGAAATGATGTAAACCTCAGCGAGTGATGTTTTACAGCCTTACCCATTCTATGGCCTGCGGTGTCTTTTCTTTGACCCAGAGGATAAACTGCGTGGTGTTTTCAGAGATGAAGATGGCTGCTGTTTTTGTCTTTTCCAAACCTTGGTCCATTAGTGGCCCCAAAACCCGCGCACACTCAGAGTAATAATAAGGAGTATTGGTCTCCAACCAGCTACAGAGGATACAAAAACACAAAATAAGAAGTTAAATGATTCATTTTAATGAACAATAATTAAACATGCAGTGACTAGATGTCACTAGATGCACAAAGTTAAAAATTATTTAGAGCTCCAAAACCAAACCCTAAAGCGTCCGGTATACCCGCCGCAGCCGACCTGTCGTGCGCCAATGTGACGTCATGGGGGCGCCTTAACTGTTTATACTTGCGCGTGGTGATCACAACACTAGTTGCAGTCTTCTCCTGAACAGAAGTGGCGCTAATGAGGAAAGGCTACCGACTTTGCTATTTCTACGGACTAGAAGAAGAAGAAAAAGGTAAACAACGGCAAAACTGGCAGCGGCACTCACGTCAATGTTTCGATTTGACTCGATGACCTACTTCGTTGGATCAAGCGTTTCATTCACCATTAAAAGAACTCCTCTTAACCCAGTAAGTTTACAAGAGAGACTTGCAGTCACTCTGAGTCCTGGAATCTGATTACCCTGGAACTTGTCCATGCCTCCTGTTTCCGCTTTGTCGCAGAAAAAAATAAAAAATAAAAAAAACATACAGTGGTGCACGGCCTCTGGTCGCGCACTCAAAATCCTGGCGCGCCAGCGATATCTACGTCATTTTGACGTCACATTGGCTGCGGCGACTGTAAAAAGGCCCTTACACAGTTGCGTGCAGATGCCTGTTGAATATTTAAATGTGTTGTCAACCATTGCTTGCTATGCAAAGTAGTCTACTGTTCCAAACTACAGGGATTCAAAACAGTACTCTGGGGAAATGTTTCTGCTCACACCGAGACAGTTAAGCAAACGATGAACAAACTGCTTTACATACAGCAGCGTTAACAGGAAGTGAATCCGAAGAGTGCTTGAGGTATTTTTATACTTTGGTTTGACCTAGAGTGTACAGAAATCAGCGGGGGAAAAGTCTAAACAAGAGCCTGAGCTCAATATCTGGCCTACGGCAGATGGTAATTTGGATGGTTTGTATGGTTATAAGTCAAAGGCTTGCTTCCCATACACTTACACTGTATGTTAGGAATTAAACATGAATGATTGAGGGTGAAGTCATACCTGAAGGCCTGTGTAGAGTAGACCTTTACTTTGCTCCAGGCCTGCTGAGATACGGCTGTGACCCCCGAGTTGCGCAGATACATGGCTGTGGTGGAATCTGAAAACAGCCCACCCACATATTGTAAGACCTCAAAAACAAAAAAAGGTCAATGGACACAGCCTTGCAAGTTCTGATATACAGTAAAAACAAAAAGTTTTAAACGGGACTCAGACA
Organism: Perca fluviatilis; assembly: GCF_010015445.1. Taxonomy (NCBI): domain Eukaryota; kingdom Metazoa; phylum Chordata; class Actinopteri; order Perciformes; family Percidae; genus Perca; species Perca fluviatilis. Next base: position 26,874,629 of record NC_053129.1, on the reverse strand, counting down.
GACCTTTGAAGGAACCGTGAGATCTGACGTCATGTGCGATGAAGCCTGCAGCAAACACGAGCAGAACCATGAGCAGTTTGGACCAGGGGAACCCGCGACCGCGCATCTTTACCTGCAGATTCTGGAGACCGAAGATAAAATACTGAGCGGAAACTTTGCTGACACAAAATTCTAACTTCTGCCCCCACACTGCAATCAGATTATTTAATGAAGGGGTACCTTCCTGTTTTGCCAAAAATATACAGTAATGTAGCATAACTGTTATTATCATCTATTAACATTAGGCATATTTGAGCACAGCCCTGAAAGTATGCATTAAAGCTTCAAAAAAATAAATAAATTCAAACTTCTGTTTTTGTGTTTGACTGCCTACGTGTTAGGTACACTCATACATTCCACTCTGGCTTAATTCAGATTATACAGTGACCATTTGCCTCACCTGGCACAGGTTGTTGCAGTCCTGAAGCTCCTGAGATTCGATGACATCTTTCATCTCTTCGTTGGTCACTCTGAAAGACTGGATTGTTTCTTCAAGGTTCTTCCGAAGCTAAAGATGGAAAATAAAGTCAAACACAACATGATCCAAGATGCCATGAAGGAGAGATTACACTTTTCTATAAGAAACACGTTTACAGTTTACCCTTTATTCTTAATAAAAAAAGCAGGCTGCATCAATTTTTATTAATACAGCAAGTTTGCTCTCTGCGTGTAAACATGGCCTAATGCTCTAATTAAACTATCTCCAGGGAGGAGAGTTTGGTTCATCAACCATCAGACAGGCAGGTGTTAGGGCTGCTTGATTATGGGAAAAATAATAATCCCGATTACTCATTGACTTTTGAAAATATGTTGCATTCTTTTGTTATTTTAAAAACAGTGAAACCGTTAAACAAATCAACAGTGAAAACACCATCAACTGTGAAACTACCCGTTTTCCCGTTGAACTTTTTTTTCTTTTCATTCAGAACACGAGAGTTTAAAATAAGAGTTTACTTGCAAAATGTAATGTGCAAAATAATCGGTTTTCTCGATTACATTTTTATTGTGATCGTTAGAAGCCAAAATCATTTGATTAAATTGTATTAATTGCACAGCCCTAGCAGGGGTCGTACCTTTGGTGGCAGGATATTCCAGGACTTTAATAAATGGTTCAACAGCAGACTGAAAAGGAAGAGAGAGAGAGGAATGGTCAGCTCTATCAGTATATAAATAGCTGAAATCCAGAAAACATGCTTTTTTATATACAATTGCATTTAATTTCTGACTTATGTTTTTGCCACAAAGCATCTCCAGTTGTCAGTTTGCTTTCTACTTTTCACAGTTTAAAAAGAAAAGGAAAAAGCATGTAACTCACCTGGACTGGGGTAAGTGTTTGGTATAGAGCTGTCTCCACACTCCTAGACTCTGTACATCTACACACAAACACTCAGTCATACTGCTGAGAAGCTGCAAAAAAACAAAACAGAGAGGAAGAAAGGCTCATTGTTTAAAGCAGTAAATCTCCGGAATGCCTTCTTCCAACTCTCAGTGATGTTTTATAATAAATACTATTAATAAAGAAGTAGATTAAGACAACATCATCTCTCTAAAATATGTCTTGTCGCTACATTGCATAATTACAGGTACAATGGTTGATGAGGACAATGGTCTTTAATTGGTTTATATTTGTCAAACATCAGTGAAAAATGGCTAATACAGAAGTCATTGCTCTTTAATTCCGAGGGAAAATGAAATGTTTTCTGTTGACGTTTTTGAGAGTACTTTCTCTTCGAGCTTAGCCCATTTGTCGATATGTTATCTCGACCGTTTATGACGCTGGTCACCATAGATATTGCTATAAACAACAAACTGTATGATAAGTCACTTATCAATGTGCTGCTGCACTGAGCTAAACTACACTCAGACTCCTGTAGCAGCAGAATTAGGTAGAAAACATAAGTTTAAAGTGTGTGTGTGTGTGTGTGTGTGTGTGTGTGTGTGTGTGTGTGTGTGTGTGTGTGTGTGTGTGTGTGTGTGTGTGTGTGTGTTACCTCTCTCTTCATGTCATCTGGACAGTGTGGTGTCGCTCTGGACAGAAATGATGGCAGGTATGTATGTAATGTGCTCTCGGGTTTGGCTCCAAATGCGAGGGCCTTCAGTCGAGGGTACAGACGCCTCAGTTGCTCCTGCAGACTGAACACAAACAAAAAGGTGTTACTTTATTACTTTGTGTAAAGCAAACCGTCACTGGGAGGTTAAAAAAACAAAAACAAAAAAACAAACACTTAAAACTTGATTGGGAATCAGTGCATTAGGTTACATTTACCTTGATGACAGGGCGTTCTTGGGCATGAAGGCGAAATCCAGTAACGGAAAGAACTCCTTAGGACCCATGATGCCAAATCCCTTTGTTAGGTTCGCATGAAGTCTGGGAAAAGAAGAGCATGAAGAAAACATTTAAGACTTGTGTTATAATGATATCATTTAATTTAGTCAAACATTAAAAAACAGTGAGCCTTCATAAAATATACCTGTGAATTAATCACAAATTCAATTCAAAAGAAAGGCACGATATTTGGGAGCCGCACTTCACATGAATATTGTAGATAGGTGTAACGAAAAGAAAATAATTGCTTGTGTTTTACGTTACCTAAAGAAGACAATTTTTTTTTTTATATATAAGCCACATATTTCTCAAGACTTACAGGAGAAGTCTCTCCAGATATGCAATGGCATATGATGACAAGGACTTCACTCCCAGCACAGGAAGCATGATACCCAGCCACACTGAAACACAAATAAAAAGAACTTGATTCACATTATAGGAACTTTTAGTTCTGGCATTAAATGTAGCAACAGACAGCCTTTTCAGCTTTCACTTCAAAAACACCCAAAGCAACTGGAGCAGCAAAACATGGCTTTTATTCTTGCATGCTCAATTATTTCAGTAACAATAAAAGGCATTCATTCATTCATTCATTCAACACGGGTAAACTAAAGTTGAGCTATGCAAACACTGATTCTGTGTATTATCAAAGGAAAACAAATCATCCCAAAGATACTTCACTGTTATATATTATAAGTCTGTAATGTTAAATGCACTCAAAAGTAATTTTGTTTTCGTGATATTTACTAGTTACCATTTGAGATATCATTTTGTCCCCACTTCCATTGTATATCACATTGGAAATATTTCCATATTAGGCCAATATCTTGCCAAGTCTAATCTTATCAAAGTATTGGGCTAAAACGAAAAACTTTTTTTGTTTTAAAAAAAAAAAAAAAGTTTTTCCCAAAAAAAAAAAAGAAGTTGTTTTAAAAAAAAAAAAAAAAAAAAAAAAAAAAAGGGTTTGGCATTTGTAGCTTTGTAAAGGGCTCCGAATTAGCAGCCTTTCCTTCCCTTGGGCGATTCAAGTTGGTACTCAATAACCTTGTTTCTATTGTTTAAGGTTGTTATGTAATCCTCCAAAAGAAATGATCCTCCCCATGCCCACATACTAACACCCACCTCACAGCCTCGCCAAATACCAGGCAGCAGACCTAGAGCAGCAGCTGAGTTTTTGAAGTGACCATGTGTTCAGGCTCACAGAATGCGGTCAGTGGATGTGTTGCGGCTGTAATGTGCACTGTTGCTTCATTAACCCCTGACCCAGAATTTATGTCAGCACATGTTGTTGGGAAAGTGGGGGAAAGGGGAGACACAGAGACTGAGACTAATACCATGCAGAGGATGATAAAATACTGTGTCTACATATTTAAAAAGGGGGTGTGTGTGCATTTGACTGTCTATTACCTCGGAGTCCCTGGCTGAGGTCATAGAATCCAGCTTGGCCGAGAGCCCACATGATGGTCAAACACTTCACTGGACGATTCTGAACCGATCGCAGTAATTCCAAATACTAGAGAGGAGGACAAGGGAGGGTATTACAACATATTATTGCAAGGTTACTGCAAATATGTTGGACGGAGCAGACAAGGCCAGTGAAGCGGTAATCTGAAGGACTTGAGGAGACACACACACATACTCACTTACCTCTGGCAGGTTTTGGCTCGCTATCCTGGGTTTGTCCTGTAGGATTGCCTGGATGCAAAGTCTGTAGCCATGCAGAGATTCTCCTGGAAACCGAGAGAGAAGCTGTTTTTGTCTCTTCTTTACCTTTAACCCTTATATGTTCTGATCATGAGCAAATCAAATCAAGGTAAAATATGTTTTTGATTAGGTGTACTGGTAGCCTTGGGGTCTAAGATGCTATGACCATGTCATTACAGTGTTCCTGCTGAATTAATTGTAAATTTCACAAAGTAAAGGTAAACACTGGTGACAGCCGAGAGGAGAGAGGATGTGGCACGACAACAATTTAAACTCTCATTACTGCATCACTAATGTCTCGGTCCACAGCGCAAACATGTAAGCTCTTACGCCTACCTGACTGCCTGTCCATCTCCCTGAGCATGGTATAAACACAGTGGTCGAAGAAATCTGGCACAATGTCACTGCAGCGTCCGATGAGGCCTTTGATCACACCCTTCAGCTCTTTTCCTGAAAGGCAGTATGGGTAGTCTGGGGACAAAAACACAGAAAAAGTGGACATCAGAATCAGCTTTATTGGCCAGGTTTGCGTAAACAAACAAGGAATTTGACTGCGTTTAAACTTGCTCTCAAAGTACAACACTCACTTAACATATAAAGAATATAAACAGAAATGACAGTAAGAAATATAAAAATACTGTTAAGTGTACAGTATAACTATACAATAGAATTTACAATTTTACAAAAAAATATACAAAAGAGAGGGAAGGAACGGTGCAATATCAGTCAGTATAGTCTGAGATTTTATAGGACATAAAACAGGGTATATACAGAAATCCTGGAGTTCGATTCAATACTTTCTCAATATTTTTTAAAACCAACACGCCATTGAGTTTTATGTTTATACGGCAACACGTTTCTAATCATTAAACGGAGTTTGAGATTTATATAAAGCGTTGGTTTGGACAGTGGCACTGGTAGGCCTAACGGTAGCAGCAGCACAGAAACTGGAGATTGATAACCGTTCTCCGTGTATTCCAGATTTATGGCTGGTATATTGCATATGCGACCGAAGAGCGTTAACCCCCATCCAAGTTATACTGATGTTTTTTTTACAAACCAAACCGTAAGCCTGCCGGTATTTCCTCTCTACAGGCCTGAGCCAGTCTTTAAACGCTGGGTCCTCTAGCCATTTATCGGAAAATTTGCATTTGCCCATGTCTGTCCAGGTAGCCGAGCTGTCAGAGCTGTTAAGGAGCTTGACGTTCAGCAGCCACTAGTCATTCAGTTCAGCGCGCAAAATGTTTCTTCCACATTCCCGCGAAATGTTTGATGTCGACTTCAGGATCATAGGCTATCACCCAATGCGGGATAGGATATAATATCACACGAACTTTACAAGATCAACTTAAATAGACATAATAAAACAAATGGACAACTCACAGTTTGCAAAAAAAGAAAAGAAAAAGAATAAATACCTCGGAAAATGGCGATTAATACCTTTTAATAGCCTTCATTTTTACTAATTTGATTTACTACCTTTTAATACTTTTTAAAACCCCGCGGACACCCTGCAAAATAAGTATTGTGTAATTTTCCTGCAGAAACTATTCATACCAGACAGTTCGTTTACTTCGTACAAATAAAAATATAGTAGAAATCAGGGCTACAGTATATTGAATGTGGACAATATTTTCTTCTTAGTCTTGCTTAAAGATCAAATTAAGTCTGACTTTGACCAACCGTGAGCATAGCTGCTGAGTGTGGGCTCAGGCTCAGGCGCAGCCAGATTGAGGTTGAGGTATCCAGCCAGGTCTTTGACCCACACTGATGGGTTTTCTGGAAACAGGGTCTGACTGCGAGCCAACTGCTGCTTCAGGTCCCCAACATCCAACTAAAGGGAACAAGACAGAGAAAACTTTAAGGCTGTACACTTAGAAACAACACGTCCATTATGCAAAAACAAGACTGTGTTACAGCATGTGATAGTTTGCTTGCAAAATGCCACAATGCAGCATTGTTTCTGCGTTTGTATGAAGATATTTGTAGCTTTTAGGAGGTTTTGCAAAGCCGATTACTTTTTATTTTTCTTTCCAGTCCCTTGCAAAGATCAGCCCAAATTTGCATACCACTATTGCATATGGTACATTATCAGCGTTAATCTAAACTTTTAGCAACAAAAAATGTATTTTAGGCCAAAATGCACACACTAAATCTTCAAAATAGTCCAATAATCGTTTCTCTTCACATTAACAACCAGGCAGTTTAAAAAAAAAAAAAAAACTGATAAAAGCCGAAAACAGGGCATGTGCATTACTCACTGTTTTGAAGGCTTCCTCGAGGGTCTTGCGAGTTGCGGGGGTTACTGGACTGCTGGATTGTGATTTCTTAGACGCTTTACTTGATGAGGTCTTTTTATTTTCGGGCTCGGCTGGTGGTGGAACCTGCTCCTTGTTCTGTTTCTTTCCCATCTTCTCAAAGCCGTCAAACAGCGTTTCTGACATCTTCAGGGGTGCTGAAAGGAAACACGGCAGCTGTGGTCAGGACACGCCTCTGTGCAGATACGAGCGGCTGAACTTACTTTTTTTAACACAGCCTATTTTCATGTTCTTCTAAAACACTTTCTTATATCCACCCTGGGTCCTCAAGAAGTTAATCCATGAAACCATGGCATTCCCCTCCCCGCTTGCTGACTCCCCTCACATTCAGTGCTTCCTCCCTCCTTCTATGACTTGCATAATAGGCTGTTATGGACGAGAGCGGCAGCAGCCGGGGGGCGGTGACAAAAAGCCGCGGTAGAGTCGGACAGTTTCCAGCCAATTCCAGCAGCCTTCAGGCTGAACAGGAAGTCGCATAAACACTCACATCCTGTTAGGTCCGATTCCGATTTGATAAAATGTTATCAGACCCATATATCTGCTTGTACACAGTCTCCAGTTGTTTTTATTATGACAGAGTAGCTGTCAAAATGCTCTACATGCGACCTGTTGCTGATTTTAATTAACAACAGACTGTAGATGATCCGTAATCTGAACAGATTTCAGACTTCTAAACATAACTATCAGCCTCATAACATGATCTCTACACAATAAGCCTTTAAAATCAGACAAAGCAGTTAAAATCCCTCCAATTCAAAAATCAATAAAAAGTTTATGTAAAACGTCATCATGTTGAGTCGATTCTGAACCAATCAGCTGTTAGATCAGCTGAGAGGCTGGCGTTTCCCAGCATGCCCCTGGGTCCGCCTGGGTCTTGCAGTCGGTGAAAAGCAACTGCGCTGCCTGCGTCTCAAAACCTGCGGCCGCCTTGATCTCGTGACGTATTCGCTGCCCACGTGTGCGTGACGTCAGAGCAAGTCGGGATCACATCGGACACAAATCTAACCGGCGTGCAACGGGCGCCGATCGGCGCCGATCGATTCTGCGCCAACCTGGCTCATCTTGAACGAGCCTATTCACGCAACACTCAATTACAATCCACAAAGGAAAAGAGTTAAGCACCAGCAGCATTTCAAGAATTCCACCTGTGTTAGTCGCTAAGAACCCATTTGTAAACCAACTGTGTTCACTTCAACTCAGGTCATATTAGAGCTTGACCGGTTTTAAGCTTTGATGGCCAGCAACACAAATATACTTTGTGTAATGAGATAGCAAAGACCAGAAATATTTTAGGCCTGTATACTACTACTAAATATCTAACAATCATGTCTGAAGTATCTTGTATTCCCCGGAACTTTTATTTTTTATTTTATTTTTTTTACTCCCAGGATGTAAAAGCCTCTGAAAGGATAACACTGACATCATTATATATTTCATATATTGTCAAAGAATCCCATGAATAGACCAAACTCAACAAAGAGTGTCAGTCCGTCAAATCCTTTGCCCTCCCTTCCATGTCTGTAGCTCTCAGACCAAAGCTCATTATTTCCTAAATCTTTCGTCGTCACAAATACATAGTTCCTTTTTTGCGTAGTTATTGAAAACACAGGAAATAGTGCATTTGTTGGGGACTATTTTCAGTCGTGGAATAATACACATTTTGTGCTACAGGGAGTATTTCCGACAGTAGGACGGTGTATGTGGGATGACTCAAAATAAACTACAGTGCCAATTTTCATTGTAATGAAGGAACATGTCACCAAGTGGAACATTACAGCTTATTATTGTGTTTTTGGACAACAATAGAGGAATGCTGGCACAGAGGAATAAGATACATCAGGGTTGTAGGCTCATTTTATTGTTTGTTTTGGGCTTTTCAGAAGGATATTTTCAAAATAAGACTCTCACCGAAACACATACTGTTAATTCTAAAATTATTTCAGATCAATATGCTCTATGAGGCTACGTACGTATTAAAATTATGCTCGATTTGTATATAATTTTAGTGGTTTTAGATGAATTTCCATACATTATTGACATTCTATCTTTCACTGTTTCATGAAGTGCTGCTTGTTTAATGTTTTGTATGTCACGGCAGGGGTAAATCTTTTAATCTAGAAAGCACATTTTGCTTAATGCTTGAAAAGTGCTATATACATACAATTATTATTAATCCAAATGTATGCCGCAAAGACACTTAACAGAATTTAACTCCACATGACTGCACACAAGAATCCCAGTCAAACCCAGCCACAAACTAGAGTTGGTCTTGACAGAGGTCACCAGTTGTTCACTGATCATTCAGATGTATACGTTGCTGACAAACCTAAATCTATTCTGGTCTGCGTGTGTGTGTCGGCACAACATAGGACTGTGACGCAAAGACAGGACCGGTTTCATCACATACTGGAGTTCAGTTCCCTATTCAAATGTTGGTCAGTCAGGATTATTCTTCACTTCCCTGAAGTGAACACTGAAGCCAGTTGTCATCTCTGTGAATGTCTAAGCTTAGTAAGCATTACCAGAGCCCAACGGTGAGGAAAGTACTGAAAGACTGACGAATGAGGTAATCTGACCAGGTGTTTCATGTCTATTAATACTAAACTAATATCCTGATAGGGGTCAGGAAGTTGGTCATTTTACAGCAGCAGCTCCTGACATGAGAAGACATCTGCTCCGTACAGTAACAGGGCAACAACAAGCACTTGGCACCATCATTTGTTCACAACGGTACTTTCTATTAAGAGAAATCGAAACTACTACTCCTGCAGTGGCAGGGCAATGTGAGCCACTTGTAGTAAATGCATCAACGGAGTTTCCAAGAAATCTAGTCAACGTCACTAAATTAAAGAAGAAGAACCACATCACTCCAACACACCACTTGGAGATTTGCCACCAGTCCTTGTAAATACAAGACAAAGACAGGAGTGTTTTCTCAGAGGGGAACACGTTGGGAGTTAGGTAAAGAAGGTACGCATGCAAAAGAGAATACATAAAAAAATAGAAAGCAATATGGAGGAGTAATTAAACAGACCAATGTGCACCTACAGAATGGACACTTTCCAAACTTGGCCCAATTATTCTGATTGATTTATGTTGCATCTTTATACTGTTGCGGCTCTTATTCTGATTAAAAGTGAAATAAAAACACTTTGATGTTGTTTATTACTCATTCAGGAGAAACATGTACATTTTGTTACTGTATTGGTAGCTGCTGGCATGCTGAGGTTACACTAAATGAATATGAAGTAATGTGTCCCTGTTCCTAGTAACTACTTACATCCCAAAGTGTAGGTTGGAACGAAAACCTGCACAGTCTTAGTACTACTATATGTCCGAACATTGTACAAAAAATGTTTCCAGTGTTGCAAGTGTTTTTCCTCTAGTTCTGGTGAAACGAAGTTGTCATGTTGATGTGTAGACCTTTATTTGATCAGGAAACCGTTCAGGTCTACTATGTAGCGAGTATAGAATCAGTGAATCGGGGTGATTTTGGTACAGCCCTGGTGTCTGACTCAACAGAGGGTCTTGGTGGTCTGGTGGGGTGTAATCTGAGTTGATGTACCCAACATGGCCCTCTTACAGGGTGGGTGGACTGGGAATGGATTCTCACACCAGCAGAAGAATAGCTGACGGGATGCTTCACATATAGATACAGAGCAAAGCCCTTTCAGACACTAATTCAACGACACAGAACAGACAAGGCACGACGTGCTTATGTGAGCACATCTCTTTCTCCTTGTATATGGTCATAACAGTGCCAACTTTTGTCTGTCATTATTTTTAGGACAAACATCAATTGTGTTGTAAAAGACTATGCTGGTATTTACTGTAAGGAGTAGGGCTGCTCCCTCTTAAGCTGCTTACACATATAGCCGACGGCCGACCGTTGACAGAAAAGCGCCACAGAACAGACCAAAAAGACGAGACGTAATACATCTCTATAGCAGCAGGCGGCGCTAATCTGTAATGTTGCCCAAGAAATGAAAACCGGCAGCTGATTGGACGAACGAGTCACATGGGTTTGTTTTCTCCGGAAATTCAAAGCCAGACTGTCATGGCGGCCGTTCAGAATACGATCTCATATTGTACTAAAATAGTTCACTGAAACATGTTTCTGAAAACATTTTAAGAGAGAAATAGGCCGTGCAGTTGCTGAATCTGTCTTCATTTCAGCTCAACAAAGGTCAGTTTAAAAGATTTTCGTCAGATTTTGAGAGACTCTAGTCACCTCATTCCGCTCGCCATTTCCGGGTGAGTCCGCCCCTTTCCCGACTGAACACTTTTGAAAGAAGCTGACTGAAAGAACGACACCGAACAGACTCGAGTCACTGACCTCGCCAGACTGTCCAACGGCCGATAATCGGCTAAATGTGTCCCGGCCATTAGTCGACTAATCGGTCGTTTTGGTCTTAGTCAACTTAGATTCCTTTAGTCCATTAGTCATGTTTTATGCTTTTTTTCATGCTGAATGACTTATTTCGTAGAAACGTACAAGCACATCTCTGGTAAACACAAGAATTAAAGTGGTGCTTTTGCATGACTCTTTGCGGAGAAACTCAGATTTACAGATCTGTCGATTAAATCAACTAATCGATTAGTCGAGACAATTGAATGGGTGTTAGTCGACTAAGAATTTCTTCAAATCGAGCACAGCCTTAGTAAGGAGAGCTGAAAAACTGCTCAATGCCAATACAGATATTAACCTATTCTCCTGAGATCATTAGTGTACATCAGATTGGCATTTTTAGGTGGAGAGAGACCAAAAAATAAACTAAGTGGTCGCAAACAGACTATTCAACAAAGCTAATAAGCCAATAACAGCTGGGATGATGTCTGCCATACATTGTTTTTTTTTACCCGTCTAAAATTAAGGTACCCTCAAATATGTGGCATGTAAATGACATAAATAACATGTTGGACTTGACATAATCACTTCTGTTGAAAGAAGAGCTCTCGTCAGATACCCTATAACGTGTCCAGACATGTAATGTGAAACAATTCCAATATAGGCATCAGATCAGCTGTCTTCAATATGACCACCTCAAGGTGATGGTATGCATGTAACATGCAATCTCACATAAAGAGATATGAGAGGAAATATCTTGGCTCAATGACAAATAATGTGTCTAATTTATTTCAAGTCAAATCAGGCATTTTATTTGTAACACTTTTAATTTTCTTGTGAAGACACTGCCCACTAAAGACTTTGGAGCCTGCTCCAACAGATACAAAAGCCTCGAGCTGAACGTTTTGTGCCAAAACCACAAACTCAACAGTAACAGTCTCATGATCCAAGTGTTTGTAACCTTTAAGAGAATTAAATGAGATTTAGCAAAAGGCCCTTTGATTATATCAGTGATCTTCTCCAAGAGTTCAGTATTGATCTAATTATTTGTAGAGTCTGGTAAAGTGAGAGCACACTTTCAGAGTAAAGTTTGACGTTGATTACACTATGTCAAAAGCGATTTAAATTAAATACTTCACATAAATACTATGGTGGTTAGAGAGTTTATACACCAGAAATAGAAGTGTATTTCTTTTAGACAAAACCTTTACACCACCTCCACAGCTCAGACAGACTTTGGACCAGCTGAGTCGATGATCAGAACTGGTGCATAAACAAAGAGTAGTGGCAGAGGGTGCGGTAGTTGTTGCCAGGTTTATTGAAAGTAAAGTATGCTGAACATAAAAACAAACAAGCCATTATGTTCTACTAAGTTGGCCCAAAAAGGAATCAGCACACAGTAAACTGCCAGAGTTAATGAGGTTACTGTGACATTTTCAATGGGCAGAATATTAACCTGCTCAAAGACAGCTTCTTTCCCCGTGCAGTCACTCTGTTGAACGCTCAGAAACAGCCCCCACCCTTACACTGAACAAAGCCAATCAACACTGTTCTGCTCATCTACCTCATGTATATTTCAATCTTACATTACAATATTGTTATTAATATATTATCATTGCACTGAACTGCCTTGCACTATATTTAAATCTTAAATCTCAGACTATACTCATAGTCATATTGCACTATTCCTTCCCTCTCTTCAAATTGTTATTGTATATATTCTGTAAATTTGTAAAGTCTATTGTATTGTCATACTGCATACTTAACAGTATTTTGTATATTTCTTACTGTCCTTTCTGTTTTTTTATTCTTTATATGTTAAGTGATTGTTGTACTTTGAGAGCAAAGATTAAAAAGGGAGTCAAATTCCTTGTTTGTTTACTGCTGGGGTAAAAATGTGTTGATTAGCTTTTTAACCACAAGTTATTCACACTTTCTGAGCAGTGTGCACATTTTTTTTTTATACAAGAACTCTACCTGGCCCCAGTTTAACCCTTGTGTTGTCTTCCCGTCAACCTTGAAAACCAACGTTTTGGCACCTTTATTTCAGTTTGTTTTTGCTTTTTCCATTATTTTAAATTGTAAAATTGTTATTCTACACATTTTCAGCATTTCTACGTCCCATATTTTATGATATAAAACAAAAATTGAAAACGGGTCAATTTGACCCAAAGTCAACACAAGGGTTAAACACAAATTAATTCAGGAATTTGCAACACCTGAGCAAAAAACTGATATGAAGTGAGACTAGATTTTTAACACAGGCTTCACTCTTCAAGACAGGACTTCCGGTAATAATCCATGACAGACCTATCAGCTGACTATCACGCCTATCATCAGCTGATACTGTGCCTTGTTTGTGGTGGTAAATTGGCTCAAACTGATTTACACAGAGTAAGCCTGGGGCTTTTGAGGCCCCTGGACTATGGGACTCCATGTCAGTTGCCCACTGTACCCTGTTGGTTGACCAGCCTTTGTGTCTTCCATAGGGCTGCACGATACGAGGGAAATCTCTAATTGCGATTATTTTGACTGATATTGCGATTGCGATATGATTCACGATATTGGAGGGAATGATCTTTTTTGTATCATTATTCACATTTTCATTGAAAACTCTTAACATTGAAAGAAATTAAAATTATTATAGTGTGATTTTAGCGAGGATCTGTACCAAACTAAGAGTTTTTTTCTTGAGTCTGTAGGATAGGATTTGTAGGTCGGGACATCTCTGCAGCACCACAACACTTAATTCAGAATAGTTTGACACATATTTTGCCATTAACAAATATTGGGCCTCATTGCGATTTGGTTATTGCACTAGTCCATATTGCGATTGCGATTAATTGTGCAACCCTAGTTCCAGTCCCTGCTCTAGACCGGTCACTGTCACAGGACTGGCCAGATTTTTTGTCACCACAGTGATAATTGATCACTCAGCACAGTGTTAAGATTTATCACAATTCATTAACTAAACGTTTTACCGTTGAACTACAACGTAACGACAACATAATGGCGATGCATTTAAAAAAGGTGTTACAGCAGCAGCAGAAAAGCAAAAAAAAAAGTCACAAAGCTGCTAAGAAAAGCTTCAGAGATACAGCTCCTTAGTGATGACGTTGCCTTTGTTGACACATTGCTGGAAAGGATGCTAGCATCAAGCTAACTGCACAAGCTAGCGATTCCTTCTAGGACGTTAGCTACATGTGTGGCAGGAGTACACTCCTGAAAGGGCACTTAGCTTTCATTTTGACGTCAATGTTGTCAGCAGATAAGCTAAAGTAGAGCAACTTATATGAACTGGTGGTAAAACCCCAAATCAGACGGACAAAATATTTTACTTGAGGAAGTATGGTTACTGCGCGATGCGATGGTAGCTACAGTGGCTAGCTTCAGATGGCAGATATGAGCCATTGACGTTAAGATACCGAAAAGTTACTATTAAAAGAGATAATTTAGCTCGTAAGAACAAGCCGCACATGTATCTCCATCCTTTATCTTTTATATTTTCACTTCTGCAGTGAGGTAAATGGGTGACGGAGCAGCTAGCAGGGCCGTGTTCACTTACGTCTGGATGGCTGGTTAGATTCGCCCAGGGCTTTCCTTCCCCCGACGCCGCCGCCGGGTTTCTTGTCATTCGGGTTCTTGCCTCCTCCTGCGCTGTTATTTTTCTTCCCTTTCTTCACTACCTCCCATTTACCGACTGAGCCATTATTTGAAGCCATGTTTCAGTTTCAGATGGGGTCTTATTAGGTCGGGGATACCGCGACTGCCTCCTTCCTCCCTGCTGAATGAAACAGGACGACTCTACTCAAAAGATCATTTAATGCTGCATTCAAGTGCTCCTCGGATAGTCCAGTCTCCTGAGTTGGGAAGTCGTTCAACTGACTGACTGAAACGTGGACGCTATAAAGAAGATATGTTGTATTTTATTGCTCAGAGCGTTCAAACAGTGGCTGTTTTCAGTAGTTATTTCCAGTTTGAAGTGTTATATTAGTGATTGTGTCCCAGACCTGATGCTGCACCAGCTATATTCCCCAAAACACTAAAATTGTGCCTGACTTGTTATCAGTGTTACAATTACAAAACTTTTCTAACTAATCTAAGTCACTATGTGGACAGCGACAGCATCTAACGGCTATCATATAATACTATATTACAAATTACATATGGGAAGAAAACGCTCTTATCATTAACCCAACATTTACACAATATGCCGATTCGGCAATTCGTGTAGAAAACATTTGGCCGACTTTCCCAGTTGAAGGGGCATTCCATCTGATAGGCTAACAATACATCATGACCATGGGGCACTTAACGTGAATTTTCCCAGTCGAAAAGTAATTTTCCGATTATTCCGGCACCACTTCAATGCAGCACAACAGTCCGCATGCCACGTCTCTTTGTCAAGGACCTCTTCAACCACTGCGCATAGCTGAAATGATTGGTAATTAACCGACTGATCACCAACGATGTTTATGAATAATTGTTTGGCATTAAAAAAACAGTCCTGCTGTCATCAGTATGTCCGTGCTGATATTGGTATACTAAAACAGTGTTATCTAGGCTATAATAAAACTGGAGTGTGTAGATGTGTCCACTGTAAATGTCTATTTTTTATCATTTCAAATTAAGACAGTCAACAAAAAGTCAGGAGTTTGTTTTTGTTTTAAATGATGGCCAAACGTTCAAGAAAGGGCTAACATTTGGACATTAATTAATACAATTAGCCCTGACCAAGCCCAAGGTATGACTTTTTATGAACCCAAAGCTGTTCTGAAAATAAATAAATTTTGCAACAATCAGCAAAACAAGGAAACTCTTTGGACAGAAATGTAAAAGACCTGTAAAGTCTATTCCTGATATAAACCGGATCTGAGATGTGAACAGGATATCACAAAAGATAATGATGGAGAGCAGGTTGAGGTTTCCATTGGGAGTTTTGAACTTCACTAGAAATCATCCCTGTCAGCTCTCTGCTGCTGGCTCTATCTTTGATGAGTGCCGGGTCTAGTTAAACCATCGGGCCGTCTGCAGTTTTCTGTCTGGCTGCCGTCTGTGGAACAGACGGGGATTTTGGCTTCAGTGTCTCTCAAAAGAGGCACTTAGTGTTTGGCACAAACCTCCTGGATCTCTTTCAAGGCCTCAATTGAATATGAGTGGAGGCTTAACCACTGACCACAGTGGGCGTCCTACTGGGTCAATATGTTCAGCTTTTACAAGTCAATTGTACTCGTTTCCTAAGCAATACATCTCTCTCTTGGTCCCAAAATATGTTTTCAAGTACAAATCATTTCTCTGCAACATAATGGCAAGACTTAAAGGCCCAGTGTGTAACGTGTTTAGTTGTTCATTATCAAAATCTGTGTTGCCCGTTAACAAACTTGTCCTTTTTCATGAATATTTACCACCACCATCAATTCCAAGTATTCCTTTTGGCTTGAAATGTTACATTTGCATGAACTGGGGTAGACGCCATAGACAGCATATAAACTGGACCAACAGATCCCGTGTCTCTGGACGGAGACCATGCAGGGAAGGATATTAGAAGCACTTTTCCGGTGAGCGCTGAGCGTTACTGCGCAGCCTCCAACTGAGAGAGATGACGTAAATGTGACGTGAGCAACCTGTCGGAAAGTTGTAAGTCTTCTGGTAGCTGTGCCAAGAGAAATCTCAATCATTCCCAATCTTACAGAGACGGAGAGCTTAGGTATATGTAAGGAGATAACATAAGCACAGGCTAATTATTGCTAACTAAAATGCTAGTTAACATTAGTAATTAAACTTAAACAGCTCATGTAAGTCGAAACTGCCTGCGAGCTTCTCCTGTACTATACGGTAATTCCTCTACTGTGCGACAGTAAGTCTTTAAAAAATTTTGTTTTGGTTCCTTTGGAGCCATAACGTGAGGTACAAGGTAATGGAGCCTTTTATACATCGTCGTGTTTCTTTAGAAATAAACAAAGGACAAATAGAGTCTTTAAACGCTTCAGATGTAAAGTTATTCGCAGTCAAAGTGACGTCAAAATGAATGGCAGTCAATGGGATGCTAACGGGAGGTGATGGCTTTGTAGCATCAAAATGGCGCCATAGGAGGTTCGAGTTCTGAAGCGAAGCTTACCCTGTTGGGGTAGACGGCCCATATTCATGCTCCATCTTGAAATACGTTAGCCGTTAAGGGACATACACGACATACTGGTCCGCCTTTCGCGTTTTCGCTGTCACCCGATAAACTCACAGGTGCTGCTAATGCAGCTTTTTGAAGCGAGAAGGCCGCCGTAGCTGTAATACGTACTTTGAACTGCGTGGCGCGAGAGAGTTGATTGCGATATATGATCTCAACACTAGATGGGCAGTCCCTCCAGAAAAACGCGATAATGCGATCGCATAATTCAATGCATAATCAGCCAAAGTCCGCATATTTATGCGGGGGGGGGCGCATTTTTTCCAAATACGGCGCACTTTCGCCGCATAAATTCCCGATTTCCACGCAAAATATGCGATGCTTGCATGATTTCATTGCAAAAAAAGTCTCATAATATGTCTTAGCAGAAAGTTGAAAAATGTTACGTTTACTTCACACAAGAGCAGCCATTTTCCCCTGTTGCCATGGGAACGTTTTGAAGTGACATAATTACGCGACGTGAACATCATCGAAAAGCAGCGTGTTGGGGGGGGAATCACTTTTTTTACTCTTTTTCATCAAACCGCAGTTTTTGCAAGTTCCCGCAATTTCATCGCATAAATATCATATAGCATATTCCATCGCATTTTTTAAGAAAACGTGCCGCATAATCAAGGATTTTTGCCCGCAACAATCACAAAAAAAATCCGCTTTTTTCTGGAAGGACTGGATGGGAGAAATTCCTACACATTGGACCTTTAATATCGCTATGGTTACACTATATGCATGTGTTTGTGATGTTATTTGCACGGGGAATTATTGAATACTGCTCCTGATAAATACAGCTCCAACGTGGCAAAAAGCACAGCCAACAAAAAGGTTTTGTTACTTTTCTTGAACATCAGAGCTTTATTTCATTCCAGCAATTAACTGCAGTAAGTTTATCACATGGCTGCCATGGCAACAAACGGTGAGCGAGGGTTTGAGGTTTGTTCTCTCAGACTGGAACTTCAACTACTGTCAATCACGCTCAGTCTGGCTTTCAATCACAATAAAACACACCAATAGTTCCTTGGCAGCCACTGCGGCGTTTTAACGCTTTGCAACAAAACTCTATTAAATACGGCAACTGAAGAATAATGATAGCAGCTAAAATGTTTAACTCAATGAACACAGTCAAACATTAGTGTTTAGTAGTGTCCGTCTAAGTCTTCTTACATTCTTTTTTTTTTTTTTTTTTAAACATTTGTTCATTCATAGAATTCAAAGCCTGATAAATAACTCTTACACCGACACCGCTGAGGAATTCAATGCAAATAAAAAACAAACCTCTTTAAAACAAATCTACAAAATATAAAATTGCATCTTTCTGTATCTTCACTGCATGTTGGCATTTTGGATCATTTCAGTCGGTTTGTTTTGCTACATTTAGTGCAAGAAATCCAAAACCACTTAAAAACCGTTGCAGATTAAAAAAAAGAGATAAATAAATAGAAACATAAATACATCATGCTGTCTCTTAAACAAGCTGTCAAAACAGTCATGAGAAAACCCTCTCTGGTGGGACACCTTCATGACTAAAAGCAGACTGTGATATTTTCACCTCGGGAATGATGACTTCTTTATGCTTGTACATGTGAGCAGTTCAAAGTCTGTGATATAGGGGGGCAAAATGTACGTTCACGTGTCATCGTATGCAATAAGATCAAAATATATGTGCAGGCCCTTCTCCTATGGGACTTGACACCATTTATAATCTCACCTCGTACAATTTAGTCACATTGTGGGGAAAACATTTTGGTTTCATATATAAACTCTTCAGAGAACCCTGGTGAATGTGTGCATCTGTGTGCAGTCACCAATCAAAGTGCATGGTGAGAGAAAGTGACCTTCCGTTTATCAAAACAGATAGCACTGTTGGCTTCAGGCTGTGATCTATCTCATTGTTATTAACCTAAACATTTTTAGCAGGCTAAACCAGCCCTGCAGTGCAGCTGTCCCCTTTGGTAACTGGTCAGAGCAAGTTCGAGTGAGCCACGCCAGGCTGCTGGGCCCTAGTCCAGACAGCTCTGGGTTAAGTGTCCTTCGTAAGAGTTTGGGAAGCGAGGCTGTGCAACAAAGTCATCATGGAACAGGACAGTCGCAGACAAGATGGGAGAAGTAAGGGAAATAATTAAATTAAAAAGGGGAAAAGGAGGGGGATTATGACAATTATCAGGAAGGTTAAAGGGTGAGAGGTTGGGGGAGGATGATGAAGAGAGGAAGAACAGTTCAGAACTCCTCCTGGTCTCGCTCTGCCCCTTCCTCAATTTCATCGTCGTCTGGCGGTGCAAATCCGTCCTGCGAAAGAAGGCGGAGGTCAGTGTACGTCAGGATGAGAAGTCATAACGTTTGGAGGATTTTTGAGCCACTAAATAAATCTGTTTGTTGGTGTTTTTGATAACGTCTCCTTTTTCTTCTTCTTAAATATGTCCACGTCATATTTCAGACGTCCCCCTCCTGGCCACGTTACATAATTCTGCAGTGCTTGGGCCCAATGGACCTTTTTCACAGCAGACATTTTGACTTGTCATTGTAGGAAAAGCACAGCTGAAATTGATAACCTTAACGATGGCTCAGTTCCATCAAGTGTCCCAGTGAGCTATTTCAGTGAGTCAGCACAATGGACCTTTTTCCACAGCTGACATTTTAATATTTCAGTGAGTCAGCATGCACAATACCAGGGCCTCTCCTAAGTGGATGGTTTTGAATACACCTGTGCTTTTCCTACTATGACATGTCAACATGTCTGCCGTGAAAAAGGTCTATACAGCAAGCAGTGAGTACCTGGGGTCTTTGTATCTCACCTTGACAGTTCACTTTTAATTTGGTGACCATCGGAGAGCGTAAAGATACTGTAGTCACAAACTCTGCAAAATGCTGTGATGGACCAAGGAGAACAGTCTAAAAAAAACAACAACAATATTATGGAGAAATTTCAGTCCAGTCAGGGTTCAGGTCACGCCACAGCATGAAGCCAACTCTACTTAAAGTCTCCAACAATCTACTGCTTCGAGTTCGAGACTCTGTCTCGAATGCCAGGTCGATATCCAGGGTAGCATCCTCCAGTGGTTCGCCTCCTAGAAGTGTGCTAGAAGGCGCAGACCTCTCCAGTCCCCTCTCCGTCAGCTCCGCTAAATTTATCATAAATGTATGCTAGGATAATAATAGTGAAATCAGCTTGCCAGTATTCCTGCCCACTCTGCTAACCTGGCCGGCCAAGGTTATCAAATGGAAACCTCAGGGTGAAGGTGGAGAAGATGAGCTCCAGCTAGCAAGACCATCTCTAACTTCTCTACACATCTCTACATCTAACATCTCTATCCTATGACTACGAGTCGCTCATCAGCATCAACTCAAGGAAATCAACTCGGCAGCCTCCTGCAGACTCTGCTAGCCGGGCCGGTCACGGTTTTCAAATGTAAAGATTAGAGTAAACACAGTGGAAACGGTGAAGATGGCTATCAGCTACCATCTATAGCTATGATACCGACTACGTGGACAAGCAAGACCATAGCTGCATACATCGCCATCTCTACATCACAGGGGTCACCGAGGCGAGCGTGGTGGAATTGAACAGAGACCGCAATCTTCTCTGCTGGGCATCCTGCTGGCCAGTGTGCAGGCGCTGGACGGTGAGCTGGATGGCCTCCGCGCCCGCGTTGGTTTTCAGCAGGATTTCGGGAGCTGTGGTGTCCTTCGCCAAGACTTGGCTGGATTCTGGAGTGTCGGTCCAACTGTAGGACTTGAGTTCAAGGCTCTTTTATTTGTTTTTAAAGCTTTACACATCTTGGCGCCCCAGTATATCATTGCAGCTCCTGTGCCCCCTTTCCAACCCAGATCTCTCAGATCCTCAGACCAGCTGCTCCTAGCTGTCCCTGAGGCTTAGGAGTAAGGGGCAATCGTGCATACGCAGTAGCCGCCCCGAAGCTTGGAACAGTTTACCCTTTTCAATTAAGTGTTCCCCCCTCTGTAGACACTTTTATGGCCAAACTTTAGACCCAGAGGTTTCCTCAGGACGAGGCCGCATGAAAAAAGAGAAGCGAGGAAGTTGAACTACCTGGTACATTCTGAAATTCTGTGTCTGTTGTTGTGTCGATGGAGCAGCTACGATGTTAGCCTAGCCATCATCGATCCTAACTCCATTCAGGTAACAAGCATTGTAAGAGTTGTTTGCTTGTTGTCTTGTGGACAGACCTGGCAAAGTATGAATTCAGACTTTCTACAAATCAGCATCATGTAGTTTTTTTTTGGCATACTTTTGATCCGTTTATTGCAATTAAATCGTAGCAAAACCTTTACCTCAAGAGGCGCTGGAAGCCTATCTGGGACTTCCACAACAGATACAAAGCAGTTGTTTTAGCAATAATGATGACGGAAAGAAACGTTGCCCGTGCCTACAGCCCTACACCAGCGCGAGTAACGCAAGTAAACACAAATGATTCCAATATGATCCCGCCATCCGACTCCCACGAGTAACACAATGCGAATATTCTCTTTGCGACCAGTGTGAAAACAGCATAATAATTGTATAGCTTAAGTGACCTCTTCCCCTACTCTGCATTAACCCAGTACGTTTGTCTGCAGTTGCGTATTTAATGGTATAGAATCATGGGTTAAAGCTAAATATTATGAGCAACAACAACATGACGTGATAAAAATAAGTTGAGGATGAGTCCCTCATGACTTTTGTCTAATGTTATAAACAGTGTGCTGGTTTCTCTTAGTATAGGGTCAAGACTAAAATAAAAAACTTTAACTGATGGTCTGAAGATGTTTAATTTGCTGTCTTACACTCAACACCGACGTAAGTCTAAACAGAAAAGTACAAAAGGCAAAATAATACATTAAAACTCCATTAGCACTACATTACATTCATAATTCATTAGCACCAGAAAGTTAGCAAACACATCACATAAACTCAACATTATCATGTGGAGAAATAACCAAATAAAAGCAATATAACAAATATAGTGAATAATGCAAACTTTACAAGCATGAATATCACTGTATTGTGGTCACTTACACTTAGCTTTAATGATAAACTTGCAGGGTTGAGTAGTAATGGATTACATGTAATCGGGATTACTTAATCAGATTACAAAAATAAGTAACTATAATCTGCCCAGATTACATTTTTGCAATTACATTATAGTAACATTATGAAGGATTTCCTGATTACATACTTGATTACATACCGTTATTTAAAATATTTTGTTTTTTATTAATGGTTTATCAAAAATGTGGAAAATGGAAGATGAACATTTTGAGTAAGTGCTCCTCTTGTGTTACAAGAGCAAAGTCCTCCATGTGGCCTTTGATTAAAGAACAGCACCAACAAAACCTTACACAAAACAAACAGCATCTCACATCTTGTAGAATACACACAGTACACTTGTAGTTTGTGCCAATGCAGTTTTTGTAAGTGTAATTTGATTTGACCAACCGTAATGCAATCCTGAATATGTAATCGATTACGTTACTAATGACAAAAAAGGTAATGTAATTTATATTCAGTAACTGACTGCATTTCAAAGTAATCTGACCCACCCCTGTTAACTTGATAGTTAGTCGCTGTAGGCCTAACAGAACTACTTTCAGGTTGTGGGTAAGTGAAAGCTCGGCACATCTTCTTCATTGGAATTTTAATGTCCGCTGCAACAATAGGGACAAGAACACCAACAACATGTGAATCTCACAATGAGCATTCTGCAGGCTATGCACAGTTCTCTAGAGTTCCCAATCTACACAGCAATAAGGACATTTTAACATATATAAAACAGATGCTGAAGGACTTGAATTCAATCAATAAAGTTGGGGGGAAAAGTCAAACTGACGATGGTGTACAGGTGGCGACGTACCTAGTGACGATGTAAGGTGATGTACCTACTTCAGATGTGCTTAGGTGTATATTTGTACGGTAAAATTCTAACATACGCCGCCGCTGGTAGACGTAATTTCCATTCACTTGCCGTCAATGTTTCCTCCACGGTCTCTCGTCTGCAGTCCCAATCAAATCCATTCAAAAATCCACACGGTATAGAGGCAACGGGAAGGTAGACTTCTCCTTTTCCTGGTAATCCTTCAAGTGGCACTATCCACCCGCCACAGAGAGATGTTTTCTTTCCTTAAAACTGACTGACCCGAACCAGAGAGCCTGCACACACTCCACGGCAAACGGACTGCATTTATATAGCACTTTTCTAGTCTTAGCACAGACACACACACACAGACACACACACAGACACACACAGACACACACACATTTATTCACTGGTGGCCGAGGCTGCCACACAAGGTACCACCTGCTCAGCAGATAAACATTCACGCACCGATGCCAACAGGAGCATTTGGGGTTCAGTATCTTGCCCAAGGACACTTTGACATGTGGACTGCAGGGATCCAACCACCGACCTTCCGCTAGACGGCCACTTTACCTCCTGAGCCTCAATCGCCCCAAAACACTGACATAAACAGTACCTGTCGTATAACAACCAAGTCACACCAAACAGAGTACATGCTAACGTTACACACAAACACAAAAACATTTATTTATGACGTTATGGTATTTATTTTATCCTACGAAAGGACAAGACGTTTTTTAAAGAACTTTGTAAATGAAATTGAATATTTTTAAGGCCTAATTTTGAAAGTATCAAATTCAATGCTTTTTAAATACTTTTAAGACCCGGCGGGTACCTCGATGTAAGTAAACATTGTAAAAGTGTAAAATCTTCCGCCCTGATGTATGTGCTCCGTGTGTGTGATATGTTTGTGTTTACCTCTGTAGCGTACAGTACATCCATGATTTTGCTGATGACTTGGCTGTCACTTTCGCTTTCCTGGCAGAGAAGCTCAATATCTCTCAGCTTTCCAAAGTAGAAGTCCCTCTCCTTCTCCAGTCCGTCTACAGTCAGCTTCAGATCCAGCAGCTAGGAACAGAGAGAGGCCGGTCAAACAGCTTGTGGGTATGAGACAAATACTGTATATAACAACAACAGATAAACAGCTGAAGGGTTACTGTATACTGTAATATAGAATCAATAACAATGCGCACTTAACAACAGTAACAAAAGAGTATTTGGAGGGGCAACTGTTGTATTACAGCATCAAACAAAGCTTAATTCGTTGTTAAGCTACTTCATTTATTCTATTAACAGACCTTAAAATGATCAACAGTCTGTAACAGTGTAACAATAATGTGTTGAGTCAGCCAGACAGACCGGGCACAGGGACCTTGTGTTGAACAATCATTATGAGAGAGCAGTGTTGGGCCAACAGAGACCCATTTGGTATTCTCAACATGACGTTGCTTATGCTACAAAGAGCTCTCAATGTGAAATGAGTGTCACGGTGCAATTTTGAGAAAACTTCATGAACAGTGAAGGGTACCATCAATTATGCAATTTAATGAGACACCTGCACCGATACCTTGGTGGGGTGCCATGATGGGAAACTACAGGGTGTTTTCTAGAAATGGCTGAACAGATCAAAGCAGTTGGTACCTGCTGGTTGAGCTCTAGAAGCTCAGCGTCTCCTCCATTGCGGCTCACAGGAGTTGTCCTGCGGGCTGGTGCTGTGTTGGTCTGCCTCTGGGGGGGAGGAACACTCTTTGGTGCTGTGGGAGATGTTCTCATGTGGCCTGGAAAACAGAAACACACACAGTCATATATCTGCACTTGTTTGGATGGATGCGTTTAGGCTGGGTTGACAGATTTGCTTCATTTTAACCAATGCAGTGGTCTACACTGGGTTTGAAATAGCTCATGCTTTACTTGCATTATACGCGTGTAAATGTGACCTAAAGCATTTTCATGCTTTCTTTTATACAAAGAAAAGAGACGAGACGAGCGAGACATAGCGAGTGCTTTGTTGTTGCAGGAAACCTTCAGCTATTACACAAACTCCCGGGCAGTTCAGAGCTTGTGTTTCGTTGTTTACCCTCGTAGTGTTTTAAAACTTTCTTGTGGCAGCGCTAAAGGCTGTGATGTTTCCTGTTTACTGTACGGGACTCTCACAAAAACAAAAGTTCAACAGAAAACACATGCACAAACACACACAGATTCATCCTTAATAGGATGACTTTGCAGTGTGCTTTAAATTGTATTAGAACAATTCTATTATTGCAGGTTGTAGCCCATTTACTGCAAACATGTATACTTCCCATCACTGCTAGCAATGTTTGTGTAGTGTGTTGTTTTAGATTTTGACGTTGACAATTGTGAGGCACATATATTTGTTGTTCCCTCTTTTGCCACTTATTTAGATGCAGCAATTCCAAATTTTGATTGGCTCAAAAGTGAATGTAGGATATCTTGTAAGGTGTACAAGGCTGCTTTTGGAGAGTCAGGGTGAGATTGTGTAAAACTATTAAACATTTATGTTATGTTTGTTGTATTTTGTAGGGTGCGCACAATTACAGAGTCCTTAATACCACCCACAACCAGCCAGAATAGACCAATCCATTAACCAAGTAACTCAAAGTTTGAATGGAGGTGGAATGGAAGACACTCTGCAACACAAGCACACACACGCACAAGCTCGATGCAGGGGATGGTACCTGAGCGAGAGGCTCTTTTCGGTTTGTGAAGAATGGGTTCACCTGGGTTAGAGGTGGGGATGTGTTTGCATGAAGAGGTGACAGCAGTCAAATAATGAAGCCTTTGAGTTCACACACAACTAATAGTGACAAGTGTGTGTGTGTGTGTGTGTGTGTGTGTGTGTGTGTGTGTGTGTTGTACCTGGGTTGGGTGGAGGCGGCGTTCCCTCATGACCCTGCCGTGACATTACAGGGTCGTAATCTTTCCCGTCATAGTTGGCATCAAAAAACTTCTTAAACCACTGAAGGAACTCAAAGTTGTCCTGGAACTTGCCCTTCACCAGCCTCTCCACAGGAATGATCTGAGAGAAGGAGAGAGTGGAGGACAGAGAGATGAGGTGTTGATATCGTCTATATAAAGTCATTTTAACAGAAAAGGAGGCAACCCTTGGATATGGATCTAAAAGAAATGCTAATTCTTGCCAGAAAAGCACCGCAATGGGGACAGTTTGTGATCAAAGTGTCGCTATTTGAAATTACAAAATCTAAGGATAACATGATAATTACAAACTATTATTTTGGGGCATTGTGGCCACGTTTAAGATGCTGAACATGTAATCACAACATCCCGTGTGACTGTTGTTGCATTTCTCCCTCCTCTTACTCTCAAAATAAAAACAGATACTGTATACCTTAAAAAAATAAACTATCTCGTCAACTATATTAAAAAACTATAATTTCTTTTGTAACTCAACAGCTACAGTATGCAGTATGTGGTTTGAGGGGTCTTTGACCAGTAGGGCTGGGCACCGAACGTCGATACTTTTATGGCACCGCAAAAAATTATCCGATCCTAGAGAATCGAAAAATTATTAATCTTTCGGTGCAAAATTTTGGTTCCAAAAGCGTCTGGACGCGTAAGCGCAAGCTTATCTGTCCTCTCTGCATATTGACAGAGAGCAGAGCTCCCCCACACACACACACACACACACACACACACACACACACACACACACGGAGAGGTGCGGACCAAGTAAACTACGTTGTCGGCTCTGTAGTTTTGTTGAAGTCACAGTGAGTCACAGCAATGCCGATAAATGGGTTTCAAGTGTGGTTACAGTTTTTCAAAACTTTAATATCATATCGCAGCGTTTGCTGCGATATGATATTAATGGTGAGCCGAAAGCGGTCGTGGTGCTGTTGACGTTACACTTCCTCGTAGACAAGCAGGCACAACGGTGGTTTCTCTGCCCTGATGACTGACTGACAGGCTGAGCTTGGACAACAAGGCAACTTTATTAATGTTACTCTGAGTGAGCAGTGTTACCAGCATTTTTACATTTTGATAACTGTTTTAATTCACAATTAAGTTGGAAAATAAAACCTTTGTGTTTAATGGATTTTTGTTGATGTTGAAATGGATTTTAAAACATATGGTATCGAAAAAAGTATCTTTAGGAACCGGCATCAAAACTGAGGTATCGAAATTGGCAACGGATCGAAAGATTCTGAACGATACCCAGCCCTACAGACCAGAGAGCTTCAGTGTGAAGAAGGATCGAGAATGACCCTTTCTTGATGGATCTTATGTCAATTTACATATTTCAACAACTCTGTTAACCCAGGGGGACGATTTATTTAATCACAACTAGCCTGAATATGTGTGTGTGTGTGTGTGTGTGTGTGTGTGTTGTGTGTGTGTGTGTGTGTGTGTGTGTGTGTTTTCTCACCTTGTCCACATTCATTCTTTTGAATGAAGCCTGTAAGACCTTGAAATTGTGGATGTATTCATGCTCCAGTTTAGCATTGAACTTCACTTTCTTCATTAATATGCATCCTGGAAACAGCATGTCCATTAACTGACAGTAAGCACCACCTACGGGGAAAAATACATATTTACTTTTAGAGCTTGATACACATTTTGAATTGAATTGCAAGCTCGAAATCTTTTTAAAAAGTGTGCCTTTACCCGAACAGAGCTGCTCGATCTTTGTGTATGCGAGCTGCAGAGAGTCGTTGACCCATGCCAGCATGTCATGACGACTCAGGTTCTCAATGGTCATTGAGGTGGAGTAAACATTCACCGCCATCCTACTGATTCACAATAAATGCACACAAAAGCACACAGATATCACATTCAACAGTTGAACGATTGATTTCAGAAGGCTGATAGATACTTAGAGTCTACAGTTTGATTAATGTGTGCAACTATATTTGTGGTACGGCTGTGCTCGACTTACTATCCACAACGTTTGCTAATGGAAAACCAAAAGCAAGCCATACCATGCAGTGGAAAACAGCATAAGGAGCTAAGTTCAGGTCGCAGTTTCCCCTGGAGGCATAATAACTTCTTTAAAATGTAGCCTCTGGGGATCAATAAAGGCTTATCTAGGGGCTGCTGTGGCTCAGGTGGTAGAGCGGTCGTCTACAGCCCTGCAGTCCCATATCAAAGTGTCCTTGGGAAAGACACGGAAGCCCGATTTTCGGTGTCTGAATGTGTGCGAATGTTTATCTGATGAGCAGGTGGCACCCTGTATGGCAGCCTCAGCCATGTGTGTGTGTGTGTGTGTGTGTGTGTGTGTGTGTGTGTGTGTGTGTGTATGGCCCTGTACTATGTAAAAGCGCTTTGAGTAGTCTTAAACTAGAAAAGCGCTATATAAATGCAGTCAATTTACATTTAAAGTTTTTATTATTTCACAAATGTAAGAAAAGTATTTATGCTAATACTGCTATTAAATAAAGTATCATGTCTAATAATATGCAAGATTTGCTTGCTTGACTGCTTCATGCCCAGGCTAAAAAATGTAAAAACAAGGACAAACAGACAGACAGACAGACACAGACACACAGACAGACAGACAGACACAGACAGACACAGACAGACAGACAGACAGACAGACACAGACACACAGACACACAGACAGACAGACAGACAGACACAGACACACAGACACAGAGACACACACACACACTTTACTCACCTGCACTCTGTGTGTTTGGTGTGAGCTGTTTAAATGGTTGTGGTGGTGGACCACCTTACAAAAAGGCCTGAAGACAAAAAACAGAATCATGTGAGATATCGGTGTTACTACCATTCATACTGCACCCTAAAGATAAGCATACTTCAAAGTTATTTTACTGGTAATTCTTAAAACCTGAATCTTGTCTTTGTATATCCCCTTTAAAACATAACTTCCTCTACACTTGCATTTCTATCAAATGGTCAGAGTGGTTTAGTAGGTGTCCTGCTCAAGAGCTCCCCCGCGAGGTTACAAAGATAAACACCACAGAAAAACTAGCAGCCAGTCATAGCTGTCTCACTAGGTCACTAATCTCTGCCTCAGTTAATCCTTTTAGCCTAGGTTGAACAAGCTGTAACTCATCGTGGTGTACAAAGGCAGCTGAGATCACCAACGAAAGGATCCGGCAACACGCATAAAAAATCCACACGGCTACATTTCATCACACTTACAGCTGGAGATAAGGAAAACATCCAACAATCACAAGGCATTTCCTGTGAACTGACTGCATTCAAATCAACACCGTCCACCAGGGAAATGCAGCCGCTCTGGTTGTGGCTGGTGAATATGCAGGTTATGCCACTGTGTCCTCTGGGCCCAGAAATCTATTTTGACTAGTTTTGAAGGTTAGGAAATGCAACAATGTCGCTAAAGGCCTGTTCATTCTGGAGTTTATTTTGCTGCCTGACTGCCTCGTCTGCACACACATTTAGACAACCATCTATCTGATCACGAAGACCTCTTTATGTGAAAGACAAACAGTCCAATAATAGCAAATTAACACAGAGTGACAGTGGCACTACAACCAATAGCTGTGAGCGGTTAACTTACTTTTTCATTAAATAGCTACCAGTAAGGGAGAAACAATTGTTGAAATGATTAGTTAATTTTTTTCAAAACTAAAATATGCTGTTCCAGCTTCTAAAACGTAGATTTCCTGCTTTAGTTTGTTTGAAATGATAATAAAACAAGACGTTTAAAGACATCACTGAGGATTCGTAAAGACAATTTTCCTGTTTTGTTAAAGACCGAATAATGAATAGATATATGAATATAACCATTAGTTGCAGCCCTCTGTGACTTACAGACAAACAACACCAGCTTGGTGTGTCACTTATTTATATTAAGATGGATGATTAGACCTTAATGTAAGAGTGCAACACTAAACCTGGACTTTCCCAACTTACATACCCTGTTTCCAGAACATGTCAAAACTGTTACAGGGTCAGGCCATTCCATTTACAGGTCTTTAACAATCACAGCAATTTTTTTGTTTAGTTCTTTGCACATGACCCTTTATTTAGAGGAAAACTTTTGTGCAGCAGTTGCAGAACAAAGTAGGCAAGAGTGCAAATATAAAAATATCAATAAACACACAAAATCCAACAAACCACAAAATATACATAGTGCCAAATACAAATGTACAAATCAAATCTCAAGTACAGTTAAGGGTATATGGTTAATTCAATTTTTTGAATGATTATTTATGTCCATAATGTGGTACCCAATGTCCCCATTATTGCACATGTCAGAAAGGTGTTACTATGTATTGTGTTGTTTTCCAAATATTAAATGTTGTTTTTTAAAAGCACATCTGGCCAACATATTATTGAGTAGCAGCAGTTAGAAAACATGTTTACTGCTGATCAAATTTCAGGTTTAGAAATATATATATATGATGTATACCCAAATAATAACTGATGAAAGTCATGCAGTATTTTTAAGTGAGCCTCATTTACTTTATTGATTTATTATCACATAAAATACATTTCAGGTTGACAGTAGGCTACTTTGTGATGGTTTTTCTCTTATATTCATCTCATATCCAGTCGGTTTCATGGGTCAACCGAAGTGTTTTGACAGTTAACGTGCCAGCCGCGGTCAGTGCGACAGCCACTGCTGCCACTGTGGGACGGTTTCGTCATGAGGCTAGCTTCTAAGCTCACACTGCTAACGTCGGTTGCGACTGGCTGATAGTTGTTGAATTGAGAGACTTTTCACCAAATTTCAATTTCACCGCAGCGACATTAGCGAACTAAAATATATCCAAGTGAAACTGAGACGAGACTTTTTTTTCCCCAGCCTAACGTTACCTCTGAAGGCCTTTTGGATAACACATACGCACATTATCAATGACAGAATAACTGTCAGCTAACGTTACGGGACGACACAAGCACCTTTATGTGAGACGTAAATGAAACAAGCAGTTAAATCAACATATTTCATTCATTTAAGCTGAGTTAATATTACTCACTGAAGTGCGACGCGTTGCTCTCACAGCCGCCCCGTTGTGTCTGATGATGGGCTTCTGTTGCTATACGCCCGACTGTTGCCTTAGCAAAGACTGCGAGACTGGCCTCGCTCCCACCTAAGCTGCTTTGAGCAGTGCGCATGCGCAGGGCAGTTGCAGAATTTTCTCATAAGTTTTAGTGAAACTGGTGTCCCGATGGAAAATCTGCTATATCCTAGGACGGAAAAGGCATGACCCGCCCTACTCTGCCTCTGATTGGCTAGTACTCGTTGCCTTGGTTGGTTGGCTTGGTTGAATTTAGGCATGAGGAGTGAAATTGGTTAGAGTTAGTAGTAGGGTAAGTTCTCTTAAAACTTCCATTGGTAAGACCTATGGGTAAGACACCCAAATACATACAACATATACTGTGTAAATACTTAATATAAATCAATCTTAATTTTGTGTTAATGCGCATTATACTGTTTATTGTGTATCGTCCGAAAATATGGACACATTGTATTGTGATGCTTTGGCAACATTGTTATTGAAACTTTCATGCTATTAAAGCCACTTCGAATTGAATGGAAATTGAAGAATGCCACAGCCAATCAGAGACACAGGCAGGGCGGCGCATGCCTTCACCATCCTAGAAATGCAAATTTGCATCGCCATGATGGAGAAAAAGTACAACTGCGGCCCATGTTTGGTGATTAACTTCAGCCATATAGTGGTGGAAGAGGTATTCAGATCCTTAACTTAAGTAAAAGTAGAAATACCAAAGTAAAAAAATACTCCATTACAGTAAAAGTTACGTAAACCTATAACCTAAATATATACAAAGTCAGTAATGTAAAGTAACAAAGTAAATGTACTCAAGTACTGTACTTTTGTAATTTGTAATCTGTTATTTTGAGGTACTTTTACTTAAGTAGTTCAATGTATTTCAGTGTATGTTTAGTCAGCTTTATATTCAGGTCATATGGTTCAGCACAGCAGGCTACCACAGACACATCTTTATTGTTATGTAATTATTTTACTATGTTTTGCAAGGATTTTTGTCTTGTAATGACTTATTTTGTAAGTATTTTTTGTATTTTGTACTTTACCTTATTTTTATTATCAGGGAGCCAAGGCTGCTCCTGCAGATGCACCTTTCAATGCTTCTAATTTTTTCATTTCATTCTTTTTATTTTAGTATGCATATTATAGTACATATAGGCCAGCATTTATGTTATGTATACAGAGCCTCTTGTGCACAAACGTTTCCCTCTAGATGAAGAGTTTCATATTGTCTTATTGTGATTTTTCTATTACATATTATTTTTTACATATTAAAACTGCCCAAATCTTTTGAGGCATTTTAGGAACAACAAAAAATGACACAGAAAGAATCAAGTTGATATTTTTATTATTAATTTTATTTTGCTGTTAACATGTGGTAAGAAACAAGCAGCCACTTACAGATTCAACAGGTTCACTGTCCAACACAACAAGAATCTACAAACACACAACCAGTCACAGTGCCTTCAAAACAACAAAACCATCCAACAGTTACCGTGTGGAAGGGCTCGGTGTACGTACGGTGAGTTAAGGAAACAGAACAACGACGGTGAACCGAAACAGTAAAGCTGTGGGCTGTGAAAGCAAAACAATAAGCGGAAAGACACTCAAACGCTTCGTGGAGCTGTTATTGAGGATACGTCACTTTTTCTTTATGTAAATGAGCTTGTTCATGCTCATTTTAATTGAATTAAATCTTTTTTATGCTCATGGGAAATCTATTACGTTTTGACAAATGAGGCCCCTGGTGTTTTTTAGCAGCTCCTGTTTTCACTCAGAAAGCTCCAAGTGATCTCTCCAGTGTATGAGAAGGCACTGCATTCAACTTTACTGATGAAAATCAAGCATTCTGTATCATCAGCAGCAAAGAAACAGAAAGCTTTTTCTTCTTGTTATCCTTCTCTTCAGTCTTCTACAGTAGTACTTGGCAAGGTCTATAAATACCACGCTTCCATGACAGGACTTCATCCATGATTTTGCTGATTGCATGTCTGTCATTTTCGCTTTCCTGGCAGAGAAGGTCAATGTTTGTCAGCTTTCCAATGTAAAAGTCCCTCTCCCTCTCCAGTGCGTGTACAGTCAGATTCAGATCCAGCAGCTAGGAACAGAGAGAGGCCGGTCAAACAGGTTGTGGGTATGAGAGAAATACTGTATATAACAACAACAGATAAACAGCTGAAGGGTTACTGTATACTGTAATATAGAATCAATAACAATGCGCACTTAACAACAGTAACAAAAGAGTGTTTGGAAGGGCAACTGTTGTATTACAGCATCAAACAAAGCTTAAAAAAATAAAAAAGGGCACTAAAATGTATTACCGTATTCGTTGTTAAGCTACTTCATTTATTCTATTAACAGACCTTAAAATGATCAACAGTCTGTAACAGTGTGACAATAATGTGTTGAGTCAGCCAGACAGACCGGGCACAGGGACCTTGTGTTGAACAATCATTATGAGAGAGCAGTGTTGGGCCAACAGAGACCCATTTGGTATTCTCAACATGACGTTGCTTATGCTACAAAGAGCTCTCAATGTGAAATGAGTGTCACGGTGCAATTTTGAGAAAACTTCATGAACAGTGAAGGGTACCATCAATTATGCAATTTAATGAGACACCTGCACCGATACCTTGGTGGGGTGCCATGATGGGAAACTACAGGGTGTTTTCTAGAAATGGCTGAACAGATCAAAGCAGTTGGTACCTGCTGGTTGAGCTCTAGAAGCTCAGCGTCTCCTCCATTGCGGCTCACAGGAGTTGTCCTGCGGGCTGGTGCTGTGTTGGTCTGCCTCTGGGGGGGAGGAACACTCTTTGGTGCTGTGGGAGATGTTCTCATGTGGCCTGGAAAACAGAAACACACACAGTCATATATCTGCACTTGTTTGGATGGATGCGTTTAGGCTGGGTTGACAGATTTGCTTCATTTTAACCAATGCAGTGGTCTACACTGGGTTTGAAACAGCTCATGCTTTACTTGCATTATACGCGTGTAAATGTGACCTAAAGCATTTTCATGCTTTAGTGTTCAATCACACCAACAACAACAAAAATAGTGATCTGCTGATTTTCCACAGGGTGGTGCGGCAGGAGGAGGGTCAATGAAACGGCCCATTTGTGGGACATCCTGTTCTTCTTCTTAAACCCCCTTACAAACCACAAGTAGACTTTATATTCCACAATTACTGTTTTCTATCATTTAGTTTATACATTGACGTTTCCAAACGCACTTGAAGGCAGCTTATTTCACAGGGAGAGAGAGAAAGAAAAGAGACGAGCGAGAGATAGCGAGTGGTTTGTTGTTGCAGGAAACATTCAGCTGTTAAATGTTTACTGTACATTGGGCAAGTTATTTCCAAAATGTAATACATTATAGATTACTAGTTACTGTCATTTGAGAGTAATTAGTTATTACAATATTATTGTCTCTGAATTATAATGCGTTACACTACTTTTGAGTTACTTTCACCAAAATAACAGCGGAAGTTTGACTTGGCAGCTAGCTTGTGAATTTCACCACCGGATCAATAAAGTCTCATCTTTATCCACTTTAATACAGCATAGATTATTCATAATATTTTGTATAATTAAAATGAATATGCAAAGTCATTAAAGCTATAAAAAATAGATAAGTAAAACGTACAATAGGCAAGTAGGAGAAAATGAAAATCCTCAATTAAAAAGTACCAGTTGTATCGAAGTACGGCATTGTTGTAAAATGCCGTATAAGACAATAAACAATAAGACTTTCATGTTTAGTTTAAAACAGTCTAAAGGAAATGGTCGATTATAGTGGGATTAAAACTCACCATTTACATTATTTACAGTACTTTATTACAGCTGATATGTGAAAAGGTACACAACCATATTTGTTTAACAGTAATTTAGTTTTACTGCGAACCATCACAGGAAGTGCTTTTATTTTGAAGTAGCCTACACGGAAGTTGTCCGTTGTGTACTCTTGCTAGCTTACTGAGATGAACGTGAGCCGCCAGATGCTAAACCTGTCCATCAGTATAATATAATATAATATAATATAATGAATATCCTTCCCAAATTCTTATTTGTTTCAGTGCATATTCCCTTACAAAAACATTTACAAAGCTTGATTTGTATCAGGGGAATTAATACACTTGAGGGTTTTTTATTGAACGTTCAAAAATATTCATGTAAGACAGAGGTTGACGTTTATGTTGTGTTTAAACCCCCTCCCACTAGATGGCTATGCTGGGACGCCCCACCAGTGTCCTCGCCTAGCAGTGCCTAGCAGTGCCTGACTTTTTGCTAGAAGCGAACAACGTAGCTATGGCTGAACTTTGGCCTACTTTAGCATATCAACATTTGATTTTTCTGTGTACTGAATTGTTTACCTAAAGTAAACTTCTTTGACTTTTATGAACATAGTCTTTTTTTAAATATTAGTTTTTCTAAAGTTCTACTTAAAAAAAAAAAAAAAAAAAAAAATCCCAATATAATCGCCTTACGCACAGTATCGGAATATATTGCCATATATTGAATCGTGATACGTATCGTATCACCAGATTCTTGCCAATACACAGCCCTACTTGATAGTCTTATTTCATCTTTTATTTGGAACAGCAAAACAGCCAGGATCAAGAAATTGTTTCTACAAAAGACCTAAAATGCAGGGAAGGTGGCTCTACCAATTTTTCAAATCTATTACTGGGCTGCTAATATCAAAAGCTTATTGTGCTGGCGGTGGGATACATCACCCCTGGATTTGCCTGGCTGGTTACAAATTGAGTCTAGTTCTTGCAATCCAATCTCACTTTCAGCTCTTTGGTGTTCATCCATTTCCTTACCTTACGCCAGACTTGTCAGAACCCAGTAGTTCTTCACTCCTTAAAAATGTGGTTGCAGTTTCGAAAACATTATGGACTAGTTTGTCAGTTTATTCTCCTATTACAGCCAACCACTTATTCCCAGCCTCTCTACTAGATAACACTTTTACTCTGTGGCTTAGAAACGGAGTGTTAAATATCAAGATGCTATATAAAGATGGTGTTTTGATCAAAACTGAAAGTAGGGTATCTTGTAAAGTGTACAAGGCTACTTTTGGAGTCAGGGTGAGATTGTGTAAAACTAAACATTTGTTACATTTGTTGTATCTTGCACAATTACAGAGTCCCTAATACCGCCTACAACCAGCCAGAATTAGTGGTGCACGATATATCGGCCGCCGATATAATATCGGCCGATATGGTCATTTTTTTACACATCGGTATCGTTCTGATGTCAAAATAGGGCCGATGAATAGGGCCGATGTGAATCATTCCTGTGTATTTGACGTGTGTGTGAGAATTTAGATCTAAATCTGACCTGTGGAGGGCAGTAATACGCTTAACAGCGTCTATACTGCCGAAATCAGAAGAAGAAGCAGCAGCAGCAGCGAGTCTGGGGGCGGGGATGTTGGTTTTTGCCAGACGGAATCTGCCGGCGAAGTGGGACACTGGGAAATTTAGTAGACCACCGGCCCTCGGTGGGCGGGGGAGAGATGAATGTTCGGAAATAAGAGGTTGCTGCGGCCTGCCGTACAGGTTTGACCAGCGGGCAGCAGCGACGGCCGGAGCGTAGAGGGCAGCAGCGACGGCCAGAGCGTAGAGGGCAGCAGCGACGGCCAGAGCGTAGAGGGCAGCAGCGACGGCCGGAGCGTAGAGGGCAGCAGCGACGGCCGGAGCGTAGAGGGCAGCAGCGACGGCCGGAGCGTAGAGGGCAGCAGCGACGGCCAGAGCGTAGAGGGCAGCAGCGACGGCCAGAGCGTAGAGGGCAGCAGCGACGGCCGGAGCGTAGAGGGCAGCAGCGACGGCCGGAGCGTAGCGGGCAGCAGCGACGG
Source organism: Perca fluviatilis (assembly GCF_010015445.1). Taxonomy (NCBI): domain Eukaryota; kingdom Metazoa; phylum Chordata; class Actinopteri; order Perciformes; family Percidae; genus Perca; species Perca fluviatilis. The sequence continues at coordinate 26,838,032 of NC_053129.1, read as the reverse complement.
CCAGAGCGTAGAGGGCAGCAGCGACGGCCGGAGCGTAGAGGGCAGCAGCGACGGCCGGAGCGGAGGGCAGCAGCGACGGCCGGAGCGTAGCGGGCAGCAGCGACGGCCGGAGCGTAGAGGGCAGCAGCGACGGCCGGAGCGGGCATTGGCCGGATCGGAGCGATCATGGGGGGGACATTCTCAGCGTATAGCTAACCTAGCTAGGTGGAAAGCTAACGCTAGCCAGCCACCTGTTCCATCAGTGCTGCTTGCAAGTGTCTGCTCATTAGACAAACTGGACCACATCCAACTTCAACGAAACTCCCATCGCGAGTTCAGAGACTTCTGTTTTTCTTGTTGTGGAAACATGTCGCCGGGTAAGAGTGGAGATGGGCTGTGTTAACACGGGCTTTAATTAGCTGCTTGTATCCAACGAAATGCTAACTGCTGGGGGAGTTAGTGACTAGTAAATGCCGACCATTATACATTTCACGCAAATTTACAACTGTAAACACCTGTTTCGTATGTCGTTTTTATATATTTTAAATGTGTAACCATTAGAGCCACGTTGAAATGTTGTTTCGTGTATATGGTTGAAATGACAATAAAACACATTTGGGTTGAGTTGAATGCTGCCTCACTGTCGGTCTGTAAACGGTAGGCATGGCTTGGGAGTGGAGTCTAAGCAGCGAAGCAAGTGCATTCTGGGATTTGGTGTCTTTTATCCATATGAGCCAAAAACACATTTTCTGGCTTATCTCAGCCTAGAAGGCACCGATTTCTATAATTTTGAGGGTTAGGCCTAACCCTAAAGTACTTGGCAGTTACTGTACTTACAATTCAGAAGACTGTAAAAGACAGTGTCTGTTCAGTCCAGTTTGTTCTGGCTCCATTTTCACATTTTACCTTTTTCAATACTTTTGGCTTTAGCCATTTAAGGCCTACTACTGTACTTTAAAGTTTTGAACTGTTGTACAGTGTTCACAGAATACAGTGACTCAAGTGAGTTAGATGTTTATTGTGAATACTCTTGGCTGGTTGGCTTATTCATAGTGTGAATTCAGGACACACTTGTATCCTTTTAAACATTTATTTTTATATAAATATTTATTTTTTCTTCTGAAAATCTGATGACAGTCATATTTTGCACACAGGTAAAGGTGCCCAATATCAGTGAGTTCTTAAAATAAATCACAAAAGTAAAAACAATGCGTTTTGGTAAATAGTTCCTTATTTGATTATCATAAAAATGTGTTTTCTGTACAGAGATATCGACATCGGTAAATATCGGTATCTGCCATAACAGCAATATTAATATCGGTTATCGGTATCGGACACAATTTTCACATCGGTGCATCACTAGCCAGAATAGACCAATCCATTAACCAACTCACTCAAAGTTTGAATGGAAGACCTCTGCAACACAAGCACACACACGCACAAGCTCGATGCAGGGGATGGTACCTGAGCGAGAGGCTCTTTTAGGTTTGTGAAGAATGGGTTCACCTGGGTTAGAGGTGGGGATAGGTGTTTGCATGAAGAGGTGACAGCAGTGAAATGAAGCCTTTGAGTTCACACTAGGGCTGAACAATTAAGGTCCCATGGCATGAAAATTTCACTTTGAGTTTTTTTAACATTAATATGCGTTCCCCAGCCTGCCTATGGCCCCCCAGTGGCTAGAAATGGTGATAGGTGTAAACCGAGCCCTGGGTATCCTGCTCTGCCTTTGAGAAAATGAAAGCTCAGATGGGCCAATCTGGAATCTTCTCCTTATGAGGTCATAAGGAGCAAGGCACAGAAACAGACACAGAAATGGCACATCCTAAGGAAAGCTGATTGTGGGACTGGCTCTAGTGGCTGTAATTCTGCACCAAGGCTGGATTTCGGGAAAGAGACTTCAGATACAGTATTAGGGGACCACTAAGGTCTATATAAAAGAGACTTCAGATACAGTATTAGGGGACCACTAAGGTCTATATAAAAAGACTTCAGATACAGTATTAGGGGACCACTAAGGTCTATATAAAAGAGACTTCAGATACAGTATTAGTGGACCACTAAGGTCTATATAAAAGAGACTTCAGATACAGTATTAGTGGACCACTAAGGTCTATATAAAAGCATCCGAAGAGCACCATGTCATGGGACCTTTAACCGTTTTGAAATCGAAATTTGAAAGAATGTGATTATCTAATCGTGAAGACCGCGATTAATCGAATGTGCAATATTTAGTTGAATGTTTGGTGCAACATTTGGTTTAACGTTTATTCCTCTTTTTTATTTATTTCTTTACGTTTTTTTTCTTGGGATAGACCGATTATCGGGCAGTTTTTTGGCAGTATGCAGATTATTTGTATCAGCGTTTTATTTGCCTGATAAAGTTAATTAAAAAGTGCGCTACTTTGGCTTCACTACAGCTCTGTCTGTCCCTCTGCTTCGGTTTCACTCACCACTGAGTCTGACTTAATGTCCCGCCAACAACACTATCGGACTATCTTTTATGAATGAAAGTCTCCAATTTATTAAATAATTGCTTAAAGCATTTAAACAAAGTTTTGTGTTGGATTTTGTAACGTTACAAAATCTTAATTTTGACTTAAAGATTTTCATTTTCACTGTATATTCATAGCGGTTCCAAATATCTGTTATCGGTTTTATTAACTACTAATAATCGGTATCAGCTTTGAAAAAACAGTCTCGGTCCACCCCTAGTTTTTTCATAAGATAAATGCTGGAATAATGTTACATATCACAGACTCCTATCTATTCTATTTTCAGTGGATTTTTAATTTATTTTTCATTACTTTATTGAACATGATCGTAAAAGGTGCAATATGTAGATGCTGCCATTGAACTGAGGCACATCAGAAATTTCAGTTTACAGGAAAGTACTGATTTTTTATAGGAATTGTTTATCATTATAACTTTAGCTTTTGTGATACATGTTCTGTGTTTGACTGTTCAATGTTCCATGCTTATTAAAAGAAAAACACATTGTTGGCAATTCATATCCATGTTCTCATCCTTGCATAAGAAAGTCTCATGTTATAATGCTCCATGGCATATTTTATCGGTTACACTGTGAATATTGAACTTTAGCTAAAACGTTTTTTTTTTTTTTTTTTAAATAATCGCAAATTGAATCGTAATATCTGGCAGAAAAATCGCAATTAGATATTGTGTGTGTGTGTGTGTGTGTGTGTGTGTGTGTTGTACCTGGGTTGGGTGGAGGCAGCGTTCCCTCATGGCCCTGCCGTGACATTACACGGTGGTAATCTTTCCCGTCATAGTTGGCATCAAAAAACTTCTTAAACCACTGAAGGAACTCAAAGTTGTCCTGGAACTTGCCCTTCACCAGCCTCTCCACAGGAATGATCTGAGAGAAGGAGAGAGTGGAGGACAGAGAGATGAGGTGTTGATATCGTCTATATAAAGTCATTTTAACAGAAAAGGAGGCAACCCTTGGATATGGATCTAAAAGAAATGCTAATTCTTGCCAGAAAAGCACCGCAATGGGGACAGTTTGTGATCAAAGTGTCGCTATTTGAAATTACAAAATCTAAGGATAACATGATAATTACAAACTATTATTTTGGGGCATTGTGGCCACGTTTAAGATGCTGAACATGTAATCACAACATCCCGTGTGACTGTTGTTGCATTTCTCCCTCCTCTTACTCTCAAAATAAAAACAGATATACCTTAAAAAAACAACAACAAAACAAAACAACTATCAACTTGTCAACTATATTAAACTATATATAATTTCTTTTGTAACTCAACAGCTACAGTATGCAGTATGTGGTTTGAGGTGTCTTTGACCAGAGAGCTTCAGTGTGAAGAAGGATCGATAATGACCCTTTCTTGATGGATCTTATGTCAATTTAGATATTTCAACGACTCTGTTAACCCAGGGGGACGATTTATTTAATAAAATCTAGCCTGAATGTGTGTGTGTGTGTGTGTGTGTGTGTGTGTGTGTGTTTTCTCACCTTGTCCACATTCATTCTTTCAAATGAAGCCTGTAAGACCTTGAAATTGTGGATGTATTCATGCTCCAGTTTAGCATTGAACTTCACTTTCTTCATTAATATGCACCCTGGAAACAGCATGTCCATTAACTGACAGTAAGCACCACCTACGGGGAAAAATACATATTTACTTTTAGAGCTTGATACACATTTTGAATTGCAAGCTCGAAATCTTTTTAAAAAGTGTGCCTTTACCCGAACAGAGCTGCTCGATCTTTGTGTATGCGAGCTGCAGAGAGTTGTTGACCCATGCCAGCATGTCATGACGACTCAGGTTCTCTGTGGCCATTGAGGTGGAGTAAACATTCATCGCCATCCTACGGATTCACAATAATAAAATGATATGTATGTATGTATGTATGTATGTATGTATGTATATATAAATAAATAAATAACATACACATTCAGTCACCAATATTAATAACTTTTCACTCACTCACTCTTACACATGCACACATTCACTCACAAATATTAACATACTATCCATTCCATCCATGTGATAAATGGAAAAATGAAAAACGACAACGTGTGGCTTAGTAGCTAGCGCCAGCTAACCTCAGTAACCTTAGTAGCTAGCGGCGCTAGCTAGTAGCACGACATAATGATTACATCTCCTTGGTTGTCTAAATACATCCATTGTTTATTTTGATAAGCGTTACTAATTAATACATGCCAACGTGAAGTGTTATTACGAACATTGGCGTTGACTGTTGATGTCAATTACTGCAGGCTACCCTTAGTAGCTAGCTAGCTAGCTACTAAGGGTAGCCTTATTGTTCGTTGGATTTTCAAACTCGAGATCTCTAGGGATTGCCCCATAGACTGTATATTAATATTAACAGTTTAGGGATTGCCCCAGTACATTTTGTTTCTTAGTGTTTTATTCTTCCTTCTATTTTTTTAATCTGCATAAATTTAAACTGTTCAGATGTATGTGGCTTGGACGCCATGTGTTTTGAATATAGAGTAGGAAAAAATGCAAGTAAAACTCCAGCAGTTCATAACCACTGTCTTTAGCTAGTTTAGAAATGGAAACTTGTGTATGACTTGACTTGTGACTTGCTTGACCAAAGCTATGACTTGACTTGACTTGCTTGATTGTCACAAAAAAATGACTTGGACTTGATTGAGACTTGAAGATTAAGACTTGAGACTTGCTTGTGACTTGCCCATGTGTCTCCCATCTCTGCCTCTGAAGGCCTTGTGGTTAACACATACGCACATTATCAATGACAGAATCGCCGCCTTCACACTGGCAGTTGAAATCAGCTCCGCAATACGCCCCCAGCGGACGTCGTACTACACAGTTGAAAAGCTTCGGAAACGACTCACAAAAATGGCAAAGAGACTAGAATGAGTGATTAGTGTCTGAATGTACGATTCTCTCTGACCGCTCTTATAAAGCTATAAATAGAAAGGCTGCTGCGTGGATAAAAGTTGCCCAAGACCTTGACATGTCAGGGCGATTAAATGTGATATAGCGGTATAGCTAATGTCAATAGTTCGGTGTCTGTTGCTAGCTAACCAATTAGCATTAGTAGGTTTGTTTATCAGTAGCATAGCAACGCTAACTTCCGTCGGATAGGAACCGTCCGTAGCCTTTCGCCATTGCCTTTCGCAAGAGTTAAATTTTTTTAACGCATCCGGATGACCAACTGACACGATTTTCTTCGCACCGCATTCGTTCGGACCAAGGGGGTAAGCTTCGCTTCAGAACCATATATGTCAATGGTTCGGACCCGGTTCGGACCCGTTCGCATGGGGTCTGTGAATCTCCATAGGAAATGAATGACTTCCGGTCGTTTCGAAGCCGTATCGGAGTTGATTTCAACTGCCAGTGTGAAGGCGGCGTTAACTGTCAGCTAACGTTACGGACGACACAAGCACCTTTATGTGAGACATTAATGAAACAAGCGGTTAAATCAACAGATATCATTCATTTAAGTTGAGTTGAGTTAATATTACTCACTGAAGTGCGAGGCCTTGGTCACACAGCTGTCGTTGTATCTGATGATGGGCTACTGTTGACCGCCCACTTTTTTAACGGCTCTGGTTCCGGAAGTGTTCTTCCCCATTCACTTTCATTAAAAAAGAAAAATTGGAAAAGGGAAAGGTACAACAAGACACGGTACATAAACTATCATAGACTTCAATGGCAGAAGCTCGCTCTAGCCGTTGCCGTTCGCGGTTTCGCGGGTAAGGTAAACGTTTCTATGGTAACAGCGATTTGGACCAATCAGAGACGTTGCTGTTACGCTTGGTATTGTGGGTACTGTAGTTTTTCTCCATAAGATTGCGGATAAAACATGTTTGCCTTAAAACAAGGTTGATTTCATATAGACTTTTAGCTTCTACAGGAACAAAAACTTCCGTTTCACAACCACGTAGCTCGTGATCAGTCTACCTCGGATGGTTTAGACATTATGGCTGATAATCGAAACCCTTATGGAGAAATCAATGGGATTTTTACTTCCGGAACCGACTGTGGGCGGGATTGTTCGCTTAATAAAAGACACACACACAATGTATTTCAGTGTATGTTTAGTCAGCTTTATATTCAGGTCATATGGTTCAGCACAGCAGGCTACCACAGACACATCTTTATTGTTATGTATTTATTTTACTATGTTTTGCAAGGATTTTTGTCTTGTAATGACTTATTTTGTAAGTATTTTTTGTATTTTGTACTTTACCTTTTTTTTATTATCAGGGAGCCAAGGCTGCTCCTGCAGATGCACCTTTCAATGCTTGTAATGTCATTGCTACCCTGCACTTTCATTCATTCATGTGTTTCAGCTGCATCCTCATTTGTACTGCACATCTTTAAAATGTTCTACTAATTTTTATTATGTATACAGAGCCTCTTGTGCACAACATCTAGATGAATATTGTCTTATTGTGATTTTTCTATTACGTGTTAATCAATTACCGGTACTTCATTCACTTTTTTTTTCCATATTAAAACTGTGACCACAAATCTTTTGAGGCATTTTAGGAACAAAAAAGGTGACACAGAAAGAATCAAGTTGATATTTGTATTATTATTTTATTTTGCTGTTAACATGTGGTAAGAAACAAGCAGCCACTTACAGATTCAACAGTTTCACTGTCCAACACAACAAGAATCTACAAACACACAACCAGTCACAGTGCCTTCAAAACAACAAAACCATCCAACAGTTAAATAACGTTGTCGTAGGCAATAGTAAAAAAACAGCACCAGTTGTTGTGAGCCTGTGGAGAGATTTAACTCCTCCGTCTCCATGGGGTGCTCTTCATGCATGGGTGTGGGTGTTGCACGGGTGATTCACATTGGCACATTTACTCTTTCAGCTAAAAAACCAAACAAACAAACATCCTAAATATATAGTTCACAGACGAGAAGACGTGATCATGTATAAATATAATACTGATAGGCAGGAATGAGACATCATCAGGAAGTGAAAGGATCAGTGGGTTTTTCTTCAGACTGTGCAACTCAATCTTCCTGCTCTGTGGAGTCACTGCTCTTAGAACAATAAATCCCTTTTGTTTTTCTACAAACAGGAAGTTTACTTTCAAAAAACATCATCATGTCATTTATTACGGTAACTTTCGGGGCCCTCTATGCACAATCTGGGGCCTCATTTATCAACTGTGCGTACGGACAATTTTGTACATAAACTGTAAACGTAACATACATACTTAAATTAAACCTAACAATGTTGTTGCTCTTAAATGAAAGTCTTATGGACAAGCCACTTGAAAGTACCAAATAAAACCTTCTGGTTTTGTTGAACTGTATTTAGCCATATCTCAACCCCATTGTCTCTGATGTTTGTCCTTTTCTTTCTTTAGTTGCTACATTTTTCAAATAGTCCTTCAAATAGTCAATAGTCTGTCATTAAAGCTGCATTAACGGCGACTTGTTAATCAAAGTCCTATTTTCACTCTCCTAACGCTGTTTCGGCCTCCACCAGGACCTGAGGGAAACTCCTCTTCATCTCCTTAGCTGCTAAATATTCCACTTTCTTCACTGGCTAGTTGCTAACTTTGTCCGTCTGTCTGTCGATTGGTGCTGGAAGGGCTCGGTGTACGTACGGTGAGTTTAGGAAACAGTAAAGCTGTGGGCTGTAAAAGCAAAACAATAAGCGGAAAGACACTCAAACGCTTCGTGGAGCTGTTATTGAGGATACAACACTTTTTCTTTATGTAAATTAGCCTGTTCACGATCATTTTAGTTGAATTAAATCTTTCTTATGCTTATGGGAAATCTATTACGCACGGATTTAAGCTTGTTTTATGCACATTTTGACAAATGAGGCCCCTGGTGTTTTTTAGCAGCTCCTGTTTTCACTCAGAAAGCTCCAAGTGATCTCTCCAGTGTATGAGAAGGCACTGCATTCAACTTTATTGATGTAAATCAAGCATTCTGTATTATCAGCAGCAAAGAAACAGAAAGCTTTTCCTTCTTGTTATCCCCACTGTAAACCTTAAATCACTTACTCTTCCCTTCAAGAAACCAACTTCTCTTCAGTCTTCTACAGTAGTACTTGGCAAGATCTATAAATACCACGCTTCCATGACAGAAAGGACTACATTTAGCTGTTTTGGGACCAGTTATAATCCCAGAGCAGGCCACAGGTTGTATAATTCTGTCTATAGTCTATAGAGTCTAAGTCTATAGACCCTGCGCCATTGCAGGTGAGGCAGGATGTTTCTGGGATATGTGTTGTTTCAGTCAGAGGCAGTGAAAATATAAGGATGGATAGGGTCAGGTCTGACTCTATTTACAGAGTGTAGCTGTAAAATCACACAGTGTTTGAAGCAGTTGGATGTCATCACCACACAGCACAGTTCACCCATTGGAAATAAAAACACTGTTAGAGGAACCCACGGTGCTGCAGGAAGCCGAGCACAGCGGGTGTTTAATCACAAACAGAATCCACACACATCTGCATATGAGTCTAAAGCTATGGTGTCTACAGTGTACTGGATATGTGTGTGTGTGTGTGTGTGTGTGTGTGTGTGTGTGTGTGTATGACAGGGGGTATAATAGATATTTCACTGAATCCAGTTCCACTATTTTTTAAATAATTCAGTCGACATTACTTCAGGTCAAACCATCAAAAACTGTACTGGTTTTGATCTTTCACAGTTTGTTTAGTTTGCGTTTCTTCGCGGGATACGAGCAGGGTGATAATGAGCAGACTTTGTCAATGTTAGTATGATCAGCTTGAATTTGGCAAAACATTTTAAATTCATAGGTAGCCCTTCACTCTCGCGTTATTACTCAGGTCAGTCACTCCAATTAAGACACAAATTAGATTTGTAAAAAGTCACTTTGGCAAATCACTGATCATCAGCGTGCTTCAATTTATTTTCCTCTCTTTACTTTAGTCCTGTGATTGAAAATCAGTGCAGTTTTCCTGGTTGCGCAGAATCATACAAAACAAGGAGGCTCGGACGGGTGAAGCTCCGGCAGCAGCGATTACCAGATACCGCTTGAGCGACCGCCAGGAGGGGCCAGGATCCGGGCCGAGGACCTCTTGGGGATGTGGTCATCGACCTGAGAACCTGAGAGACAAACATAACGACATAAAAATCACCAAAACTACAGTTTTTTACAAAACAACCTGCGATGTTATTAGCTTGTCACCAGCCTACCTGAGAGGCTAAAGGAGGACTCGTGGAGGTCTCGGACTCCCTGGTGCGCGCGAGGACAGGCTTTGTTAGACGCCTCCCCGTCTATGTGGCCCAAACCGAGCTCCTTCTTCATAGTGTTTGCCACCTTGGCCACATCACCGGAGTAGGGATCCCTGTCAACCCTTTTATAAGTCTGAGTCTGAAACAGGGAGGGGGCGAACGGTTAAGAGATAAATACTGTACACACATAGATACAGGCTTGGGATGCTTGGGATTTTTAACCATTTCTAATGCTAGTCGTCATCAGAAGTTCAGCTGAAATTGGTTCGAAAATTAAACCTCTTCATGAAGGAATGTGAGGAAACATGTTATCACCTGGTGTTCTTGGCTAAAGAGGATATTAAGTAAAGATACAATAAGTACTATCAATTTAAAAATTGTCCTATTAATAACTCTCATCGTGAGTTGCAAATGGGGATGACAACATGTTTATTTGACCTGGCCGTTATGGTTCTAATTTTAAGGAGCATCTTCTTAAGGAGCATGTTATAGTTTTGGGCTTTTACGGTTTCTGACTGAAAAATATCTGTATTTAAAAAAAAAAGAAAGAAAAAGAAAAAAGGCGCAGACCAGTTTAAGATGACCCAGATATTCTGTCTTTACGCGTCCAAATGTGTTGCATTTCTGTTGTGAAATGTCCAGGCATTACTTTAAACGTGGCCATCTAAGGCCGGTTACACACTGGCTGCGTCGCGCGAGCGTGTCAGCTGCGTGGCGTGTCCGTTTATATTTCGGCTCCCATGGTAACAGGTTAGAGCTTACACACTGCCTGCGTGACACGCACGTCTCAGGTGCCCCTCGAGCCGCGCTCAAAACGCGCGCCTGCTAGAAATAGAACCGACGCCTACTTTTCACGCGACACGCAAGCGTGTTGGAAGCGTTTCCAGGCAAAATAGAACAGGAAAAGATGTTTCTATGTCGTTTAGACACGAATACATACTAATAAATGACATGTTGATGTTTGAAAGTCTCTAGGTTTTGATATAAATGCAGATATTAATGTAATTTAAAAAAAATAAATTGATTTTCTAATATTGCACCTGTCAATACAGAACAAAATATTCTGGAGCCTATTTTGCCGTCAATACTGCCGACGTTGTCTTTGCTGTAATCAAATCAGTATATATTTATGTTTAACATGGTTATTTCATTTTATCAATGGGAAACATACTGTACATGTGTACAGACAAGGCTAGCAGCAGCAGCGCCGCGTCAGACACGTTTCTGGTGTGTAGGCTAAAGACAGAAAAATCCACGCAGCCGCCACGCAGCTGACACGCGACAGAAACGCCACGCCACGCCCACACCACGCTCACGCCACGCTCACGCCACGCCACGCCCACGCCACGCCACGCCACGCCACGCTCACGCCACGCTCACACCACGCTCACGCTCACGCTCACGCCACGCAGCCAGTGTGTAACCGGCCTCACAGTGAACACAGCTCAGAGCATTTTAAGTAGAAAGTAAAAGATAACTACAGCTTGTACTTTAACATTTTGGAATTTCACTTTTATAAACAGTGATACATTTTTAAGTATAAAAAACATGGAATGAGATGCATCTATAATTGGGGGATATATAAATAACTTGACATATGACATATGTGAAATGCAGAAAGAATACAAAAGTAATTCCCATAAAGTTAGCAGTGTAAACCATCAGTTAAGCTAAAACAGAGCAGAAACCCTGCAGAGGTTGGGTGGAGTTTTTTGCAGACAGCAGCAGCAGCAGCAGCAGCAGCAGCAGAAAAACAGCGTCAGCGCACAGAGAGAGCAGGAGCATTAAATCCTTTATATAGACTGTCAAATCAGTGCAGTAGACACAATATGATGGGGGTGTTTACAGCAGGTTGGCTGTCAGCAGACACAGCAAAGCACAACATGAAGCCTGGTGTCAGAACTACTTCACTTTTTGAGAAACCTTTTGATTCAGTGTTTATAGTGATGAGTGGAATGACTGAAAGCGAACACACCTTTTCTCTCTGCACCATCTTCTTGTAGAGGTAGTCAGGGAAGGTGCGCTGAGGGTAGAACTTTCCGGATCCCTCGGCACACATGAACACGCCGTTCTCACATACCAAACGCCCTCGGCTGATGGTGACCAGAGGAACACCATGGCAACGCATCCCCTCGTACAGGTTGAAGTCTCCGCCCTGCACCTGAGTGCTCACAGAGATCGTTCTGCGGAGACAGAACACACATTAATACCAGCGCGGTTTGTTCTGCGCTCCGTCAAGCAACAAGCGAGTAAACCGCGTTCGTGAGCCACATCTTCATCTTGTGAATATAACGGCGTACCTCGTTGCGTCCGGGTCCCAGACCACCAAATCAGCATCAGCCCCGGGGATGATACGACCCTTGCGTGGATACAGGTTGTAGATCTTTGCAGCGTTAGAGCTCGTCACTGCCACAAAGCGATTCTCATCCATTTTTCCTGTAACCTGCAGGTATTAATGTATTGAAAAATGTGTAATGGACACGGATAACACTGGCAGCATAGACACTTCCTATTGTAATTAAAGCATCAAATTCAAAGCTGAATATTTCCATAGTTGTCTGTAGTTGTTGTGCATATTGCTTTATGAAATCACAACCTACACAGTTTCCAGAACTGTTTTAATGTGACTTTTTTCCTCACTATAATATAGGGCTGGGCGATATGGAGAAAATCAGATATCGTGATATTCTTGTCCTAATACCTCGATGTCGATATTATAGGGTTGACAATTTAACATTGCTTTAACAAAATATCTTAACAATGAGATTTTAGATAAATAATCTTCAGTAATGTTGATATAATGACTAAGTGGGTAAAGGTAAAAACAATAGGAAAGCTAGAACAGTCTGGTAACAGAAAATTACATAATTTTACTGTAATGCAGCCTTTAAAACCAGGAAAAGACAACACTTATGCCACTTACGATATTACGATATCCAAAATCTAAGACGATATTTCGTCTCATATCACAATATCAATATAATATCGATATATTGCCCAGGCCTACTACAATATCATATTGTGAAAAGTAGTTGAAGATGCGCTCTGCAACAAAAGCTAAGGCGATGGACATGGTCTCTTCCTGTTACGGTCACTAAGATACATGCATTATAACACATATAAACTTGACTGCAGGTTTGTATGTGTATGTGTGTGTGTGTGTGTGTGTGTGTGTGTGTGTGTGTGTTGTGTGTGTGTTGTGTTGTTGTGGTTGTGTTTGTGTGTGTGTGTGTGTGTGTGTTTTTGTGTTTGTGTGTGTGTGTGTGTGTGTGTGTGTGTGTGTGTGTGTGTGTGTGTGTGTGTGTGTGTGTGTGTGTGTATGTGTGTGTATGTGTGTATGTGTGTGTGTGTGTGTGTGTGTGTGTGTGTGTGTATGTGTGTGTGTGTGTGGGTGTGTGTGTGTGTGTGTGTGTGTGTGTGTGTGTGTGTGTGTGTGTGTGTGTGTGTGTACGTACCACTCCCCTCTCCCAAATGACACTCATCCTGTCCTGGACTCCAGACATTCCATGAGGGATCTTTGTGAAGTCCTCCTTGCCCAAAGCTCTCTGCTTGGTGCTAAACGGACGGTGCTCTGATGCTACGACACTCAGAGAGTCACTGGAAACAGGATACGCATGTTACGAATCTAAATTATCACGAATCATTGACCTGTATGATAAAAAAAAAAAAAATCCTTGATGTCAGTACTTTTAGGGGCACATTCATGTCTGTACTGAGCACATACTTGCCCAGCAGGCCCATGAGGTAGCTAGGTGTGTTGGGGTCGAGACGGAGAGGAGGGACGATGACGTGGGCGGCAGCGTGAGCCCATTCCTGGTGGTAATAGTGCATCCCGTTCAGCACAGCGTGAGCTACCGTGGTCTCTGCGTGGACCACCTTGCCTGCCGAGACGGAACAGAAAAAAAAACAAAAGTAGTTTGTTACAAGAAGATCATCTTCATCTTCTTTATGTCATCACCACCGTCATATCTTTTTCTCACCTTGCATCTTAGCAGCAGCAATCATGTCTCCAGCAGAAATACTGGACACATTCACCAGGTAGATCGGGCAGTGAGCCTGCAATCACAAGTGATTTAATCAGTGACATACCTGCACACGGACATAATAATAAAATCAGGTTATGTGTCTGTTTACCCTGTTGGCGATAGTAACAGCTCTGTGAGTAGCCTCAGACTCCAGCTGTAGAAAATAAGACAAAGAATTTGTTCTCATTAGTTCTCATTAGACATTCATAGTGTTGGTTTGTATTTGTTTATTTAGATTTTCTTCATCACGACCTTCTATCCAAAGAAACTACAATATGGGTGTGGTCACGTTCAGCTCATTCATCCTTATGGGAATTATACAGTACATTTCACTGTAGACCAATTAGTAAGGAAAGCTAGATCTTCGTGTATCACCTTTCAAATTCATTTTAAATGGTTGAGTCCTTTCAAAATGAGGATTTTTACCTTTAATAATAGCATTTCCATCCAACAAGTCACTGTTTTTAAATGTCAAATTGAGCAGCAGAACTCATCCTTTCAAGTTTTGTCAAAATCAGGCTTCCATTTCCCATCCTAATTGTCACTGTGATGAAAACAATAACTTTAATACTCTTAAATTCACAAATGTTTTATTATCAACATTTTAAGGATACAAAAAGGAAAAAAAGAGCAGAAATTCCAATCTTCTTTCTGTTCACATAACTTTAGCAGGACAATATCTATATGAAAAAAGAAAAGAATTAACCGATATGAATTAACCTCGGATGTAAACTTAAATTGTAAATTTACCTCCTCTGGTCGACTGATCTCAATGCCCTCCGGTCCACTGATGCCCAAATCCAGAGCCTCTTTGGCACCCTAAAAACATACACACATACACTTCAACATAAGTTCAATTAATTATGTAATTGTTTTATCAATATTAACAAAAGCCACACACATAGAGATGCTTACAGCCTCTAAAATGTTATTACTTAAGTCTACAAAATAGCTAATGTAAGGCATAAAAATATTCAACAATGAATTCACTTTCATCACAGAAAGAAAAAAAATATTTTCACTGTGCTGAACATCTCTGTATTGAAAGGAGAACATGGAGAAATATGCTTGTGGTTATTTGATGCGCACCTCTGCCACCAGCTCTCCGTTCTCAGCGTGGACGCGAGCGATGGCCCCGATGTCCTTACAGGTCTGCAGCGTCTGGTAGAGCTCAGAGTCTCTTAGCATCATCATATCTTTGTATGCCATGTATATCTGGAAAGAGTTCACTCCATGCTCTCTCACCAGGGTCTCCATCTCGCTACGGACCTGATCACAGTACAAAGGTCAGGGAAAGGCAGACGGAAGAGAGCCTCAGCTAGTGTGTGAGTGTGGACATGGAGGGAATTAGAAACTGTGTGCGTGCGTGCGTGCGTGCGTGCGTGCGTGCGTGCGGGCGTGCGTGCGTGCGTGCGTGCGTGCGTTATACTGGGCATAAAATGAAACAGAATGAGTTTACATTCATTTCACATTGGTGAATATCAGAAGTCCCACAGAGACATTCACCACATAGACAAATCTATTTAATTCACACAAAAAGGCAGAACTATATGGTGTTTCTCAGATAAAATACTCGAACTATACTGCAGTAAAAGGAGTCATCATAATTCAAATTAAGGTGAATACTTTATCATTTCAACTATATAAAAAAGGTACTGCATATGTAATATCGTCCTTCATATAACCGACTTGATGATGCAGACGATGGCAGGTGGACATTTTAAGTTCTGGGTTATTGTTAATTTTAACACTCAAAATCTGTGGGATATAAAACAATTTTTCTGAAAATAAAATATACTTCCATAGCTGCAATAACATCACTAAAGTAATATAGTAGTATTAAGTGTTGACTAAAGCGGGATTTATGCTTCTGCGGGGGTTCTATGCAGAGCTTACAAAATAAGACGTAATTTGGGGCTCTGGGAATTTGAAATAGGCATTTTTAATAAATTTTCTGACATTTAATACACCAAATAATTGATTAGTTTATCGAGAATAACTACCAGATTGACTGACTATGCCGCTAATTATTAGTTGCAGCCATAGTTGCCATTACATCATCGTAGTACAAGGATGTTAACAGCTAGATTTTAGACAGTCTGGCCTTGCACATTTGACTATATCTAATAAGATGTGGCACATGCACAAAGTCAGCAGATGATCCAGCACAGATATTGAAGCCAAAGGCTGAATGAGGCACGTTGACTCATAGAATCTGTCGAATGTGCCCAGTGAGCATGTGTGTTAACCTAGTTCGTGTAAGGTTTAATCTAGGTCAGTACACATTTCACCCATAAATGAAAATGGTTTGGCTGCTTTACTTTTCATTCAGTGAGGATAAAACCTTAAGGAGCAACACAGGAAAGAACGATATGCGTATGCTAAACAACTACAGCGGATAGCTATGGCCAGCTTAGAAGACAGCCTACACCCTTACACCCTTTGAATAAGGAATTCCAGTATCTCCCCTCTGGACGGAGGCTAATAGTCCCTGGTTGTAGAACAACCAGATTTAAAAACAGTTTTGTCCCAGCGGCAATCACTCTGTTAAACAAACTGTAGAATTACTTGCACGCAACGCACAAGCACCTTGGTCATGTACTAGTTGTACTACATGTACTGAACCTGATCTGTTTATAAAAGATAAAGATACAGTGTTTCTATGTTGTCCACTGGTCCTGGTACACCTTACATGTTGACACCTCTTTGGGCCTTACCTTCGGCCCCCACCAAGTCACCCCGACATGCAGAGCGTAGTCGCAGCACGCCTTGGCGTCGGCCAGAGCTCGGCACTTCTCGTAGGTGTCCAGCAGGGAGCAGTGTTGTTCAGGCAGGGCCAGAGCCATCACCATGGTGGTACCACCCATCAGTGCGGCCTGGGTGAGGTGAGGAAGGAAGGAAGGAAGGAAGGATGGAAGGATGGAGACAGAAAATGAGAGGTAGAGAAAGAGAAACAAGATTGATTAGAGGCGACAACAATGATTCCACTGTGAAGCACACAGACACTGTTTGTCCTGGTGACAATGAGCAGTAGTCCTTCCTTATGAACTGTTTTCTCATCATTATAAAGTCTTCCTGTTACTTGTTGTGTAACTTGTTTTGTTTTTAAACACAGATGATGCACAAACACTGACTTGGCTATTTAAAAATGTACAAAACATTTAAGTTAGTTAGTTTACGTTTTAGCATTTCCTTTCTTTATTCTTACAGTATGTTCAGTGTACAAATTTAAAATGTTTGTTTTGTACATGCTGGAAGATGTCTTGTTATATTAGTGTTTCATGTATAGCAGGGTCTTGTAGTTCCATATGGAAGGGGCCAAATGCTTGGCATAAAACATAAATAAAACTGAACTGCTTACACTCTGATAAATATCCTTAATAAAAAAAGTAATGTTCTATTGAGTGTAAAAATCTACCTTTTTCTGCAATTCCAGAAAATTGCAAATTTTCCTCTATCTTTATCCTTTATCTGCATACACCTAAAGTCTAGGTTACATTTACTACTTTCTAGGAAAGATACAGTGGTGCTCATAAGTTTATGAACCCATGCTAAAGTTGACTAAAAAGAGGAATAAAAAAATCATCTTTTGGAAATTGATCTTAATGCCTTATTTAAAAAAAATTGGAAAAATCCAACCTTTAAGGACACCAATTTTCTTGTGAATTAATAATGTATCGTAAATAAATAAATGTTCTTCCTTAAAATACAGGGGGCATAAGTCAGTACATCCCTATGTTAAATTCCCATAAAGGCAGGCAGATTTTTATTTTTAAAGGCCAGTTATTTCATGGATCCAGGATACTATGCATCCTGATAAAGTTCCCTTGGCCTTTGGAATTAAAATAGCCCCCCCAAATCATCACATACCCTTCACCATACCTAGAGATTGGCATGGGTTCCTAAACTTATGAGCACCACTGTATGTGATTCTACCTTCTGTTCAGTCTGCATCTGTTTTAAAATCAACTAATAATGATGAAATAGGGGTGTGTTCTTATTATACTTTCAATATAAAAAAAACTCTCATATTCCATTTCACTGCATTCACTTATTGTTGTTTATTTGCTCCCTCTAGAGAAACCTCTCTATGTTTCGGGTTTACAAATTAGAAATTCAAACTCTAGCTACTTCTTCAAAAACAAACCAATCTTAATGTTTCTGCTTTTCAAAACAATTCCAAGAAAGCAGCAAATTGGAGAAGACAAACAGGAAATATGAAAAGAAAAACAAGAGGATGTGAAAGGACTGATGAAGAAAGGGAGAAAGTTAGAGAGGAGAAGACAGAAAAGAATGAGAGGAAGGATGGAAGACTGGTGAAGTAAAGGGAGTGGTCTGCAGTGACTCGTCTCAGTTGGCTGAATGGTAAATGCACTTTCGTGCAGCCATTACAACAAATACTGCTCAGCCATGCCTGTCGCATGTCCCCACCCTCTTCCTCCTCCTCCTCCTTTCTCCATCCAAAATTGCACCAACGGTCACCCATTCAATATCCTCTAACAGGGATATTGCACTGAGGAGTGATGGGAAAACAGGCAACAATCATTTGTGAAATAGGAAATGGAAAGAGAGAGGTAATAACATTGATCTGTAACATGGCCGGTCCCTGCAGACTTTCCTCAATTTATCTTCAGCTCACATAAAAAAAGGAAAACAGGTGTGTCCAGACATGTCGCAGACAGGGAAGGGGCCTGATGCATGGTCACACTGATGCATGAGTGACAGCTCCACCAGCCAATGAGCTATCAGGTTTCCAATTACCATAGTAACAAGTCAGAATCATTTGCAGAGTCAGCATCGAAGGTCTCTGCATATGTGTGTACATCAAAGGAAAGAGAGAGAGAGAGAGAGAGAGATATCAGGGGACAAGGACACAGCTGGGGATTGTGGGATTTATACTGTCTGCATGGCCTTAATTAAGATTTACTGCCAGTACACTTCTCAAAAAAAGGGATTGTGTGAGCAGAAAAAGAGAAAGAAACGGCGTAAGAGAAGCACTAAAGGGAGAAGAGTGCTGCTTCGTGCTTCTTCATCAACCCATATGTGTATGTAGAGTATACTGAACATTATCATCTTGTATTTTCATCAGTGTGAGGGTTGTGGAGGCCAGTAGCAGGCTTTACTCTGCCAAGCTGGAAAACAGAAACTGTCTGCAGGGTGAAATATCTTTCATCTTTGTCCTGTTTCTTCTTTTTAGGCGGCATCTTTTAATACGGTCACCAAATAAACATCTAAATTTAGACAAATCTGCTAGAGATCAAGTACGCACCAAATCATCAGTGACAGGCAGTTGTGATGAAACTGTTTGTAACTGATGTTGCTGAGCAAAATGAAACCATCATTCCACAGACATGGTGTAGAAACCAGCCTAGACTAGTGAGCTATCATGCAATTTTAGACATTTCAATAGTAACAACCTCAGCTATTCTTTTAGCCCAAATCCATCATTTCAGGTTTGTGAGCAGACACTTTTTAATCATGCCAACAGCATTTTATATTTGAAGTCAAGATCCAAAAAGCTTTCAAAAATACCAAATCTAGCCAAATTAGTCAAATATTACCACATAAGTAGGATTTCACAAGACATCTAGACTTACTTGTCTTACTACTTAATATAAACATCATGCGTTAATATAAACACTAATTGTGTGTTGGGATGAACGTCAACAGCCATAATAGCTCAGATTTCCACATGTTATTTTGGAGCTGGAGCGATGGTTAAGTAAGAATGTGGCATTGTTTGGCATTTATCATAAATCTGACAGAAACACAGATTTATTGTTGTGTTTAGACGGGCATGAATGAAACAAAACACACATTTCTATACAATGGTGTAGCTGATTCTGTTCTATATCCTGTTATAACACACACACACACACACACACACACACCATCATATCATCGACAGCTCTTTGGTCAAGCCACAGTAAACCTGACATGCTGAACTCCCCGCTGTGGTTCCTTAAACATATTACAGATCATTGACACCGCAGCTAAAGTGGATGGTGACACATAAACCCCAAACAGTGTTTAATTATGAATCCCCCACTCTATTAAAGACACCCAACCCCAACTGTGAGGATAATCCCCTGAAAAAAAGAAAGTCAAACAGACAGAGAGGGGGAGAGACTGAGACATGGCTGATCTGAGAGGATGAGAAGTTGTATGTTGGACTCTGGGAAAGGCTATCGGTGTCAGACCGATTACCACTGCAGCTCTCTGATCAGCCTCTATCAGCACCTCTCACACCTCACACTACAGCTGAACACCTTCTTTCATCCCCTCCTACTCCTCTCCCTATTCCTCATCTCCCTCTCCTGCCTGCAGTGACATAAAAGTGCATGCTGGGAGAGATGCAGTGCTGGTCTGCCATTTTAGCTGAATATTGGTCGTTTATGAACAAATCAGATCTGATCCACGGAAGTAAATCGGAAATTCTAATTTCATTGAAATGATTGATCAGTACTGCACTTTCAAGACTCAAATGTAAGTCGAAGTATACTGTATTCTGTAATAGTACAAATATTGTTGCAGTGTTATAGCCTGACAAGCCAGACCCACATGAAGATGTTGGGTCTGGGAACTCACCATTGACAAGGCTCAATCTGAGGGGCGGGATAAACGGTTGTCTTTCAAATTCCCTCTGCATACCGCTACAACCAGCCAGAGCAACGAAGAAGGTAGCGAAGCTAGTTGATAGATTAAACTTTTGCGTATCCGGTCGGCAAAACTCCGAACACATCTTCCTTTTTTAAGAATGATTTCTGTGCCGTTCTTTGTTCTTTTCTCAAAGAAAAGCTCAACTCCAAGTCTTCCAGGAGACCGCTGTTCACCAGCAGCAGCAGGAGCCATAAGCCCGCCCACCGACTCTATACACGATGTGATTGGCCTGACCAGAGTTTGGTTTTTCCAGCTCGCAAGTCAACGGAGAGAGTGCCTAGACCCCACTGGCTGCAGAATAAATTTTCTGCCGCTAGGGTGCGTCCAGATTTCTAGGCTAGCAGTGTTATGCAGTCCCTCCAGAAAAACGCGATTATACGATCGCATAATTCAATGCATAATCAGCCAAAGTCTGCATATTTATGCGGGGGGGGGGCGCATTTTTTCAAATACGCCGCACTTTCGCCGCATTATTGCTGATTTCCGCGCAAAATATGCGGGGCTTGCATGATTTCATAATGACCGCATTTTTTTTTGCAAAAAAGTCACATATATCTTAGCAGAAAGTTGAAAAATGTTGCGTTTACTTCACACAAGAGCAGCCATTTCCCCCTGTTGCCATGGGAACGTTATGAAGTGACGTAATTACGCAACGTGAACATCATCGAAAAGCAGGGTGTTGGGGGAATCACTTTTTTTTCTTTTTCATCAAACCGCAATTTTTGCAAGTTCCTGCAATTTCATCGCATAAAATTGCATAAATATCATATAGCATATTCCATCGCATTTTTTAAGAAAACGTGCTGCATAATCAAGGATTTTTGCCCGCAACGATCACAGAAAAACTCCGCATTTTTCTGGAAGGACTGATTATGGAGGTTTAAAGTTTTAGTCTGGAGTTTAAAAAGTTTAAATAATGTTGCAAAGGGGGAAATGCAATTATGACTAAATATAAATGCAATACAGGGTTTTCAGGCGATGTACTGAATGTTAAATTAGTTGAGATAGATAGCTGTCTTACAAGCGGTTTTGCTCAAAGCCAAAAACCAGCAAAATGCTCAGGTTCACTGAATTTATACTTCTTTTAGTTACATGCTATAGTGGGTAAACAAACGACGTTCACTGTGTCACAGTAACCTATACTGCCATTGAAAATAAAGCATTCATTTCTGCTTGATTCCTACGGCAACTTAGCTAAAACTCAACTCTCATCTTCCTGTCTCGTAGGAGATCTGTGAAATAATGAAAGGTCTTAATACTCATAAACACAGGGCACATAGTGGGTTAAAACCAGCCTAGATTTTTTTTCTTCAGATGTTGAAATAAGCTGTCGTTGAGCAGCGGATACTTATTTATACCCTTATATTGAATAAAACATCTACTTGAGGAACTTAATACAATACAATATAGCTCCATATTTGAATCAGAATCAGATTTATCACCAAGCAAGTTTGCACTTATCCTTGGAGTATTAGGTGCATACTGCTCCTGACTGCAGGTCAGAGTGAGTCTGCACCGGAGGGGAGTAACGGGTGAAGCAGAGGCAACAGTGGAGGGGGAGGGAAGAGAGTAGGTAGGAAGGAAGGAAGGAAGCAAGGTAGGAAGGAAGGAAGAAAGTAAGGAAGGAAGAAGGAAGGAAGGAAGGAAGGAAGGAAGGAAGGAAGGAAGGAAGGAAGGAAGGAAAGCGTGAGAGGGAGCAAACTGTTACAAAATGATTAGAGGGAGGGAGGAGGATGCAGAGAAAAATAGTTTTGGGTTTCATCACAATTGCACACGAGTCGTTGCCACAGCAACGCTTTCACCATAGAGACCACACAATACTGTCATCATGCACACGCGCACGCACACAGATTTCCAGCGGGGGTTAGTTGCCATGGCAGCTGGGTCAGTGGGTAGAGGTTGGGGGTTGGGGTGGGGGGGGGTTGCTGGGGTAAAGCTGGCATACGGTTGATTCAATCCCCCCAAATTCCTCTCACCCCGCTTCAGTTGGCATTCCATCACACTCAGACCTCATTTCACTGAGATACAGCACTGCAAAGTCCCTGCAGGTAACATCATTCACCACTGAATCTAGTCTAGCTGATTTACACTGGAGTGTAGGGCTGAACAATTCACTGTTTCAAAATATCAATCAAAATTTGAAACAAGTTCTGCAATTATAATCCTACTGTACAACGTTAGCCTTAAATTGCTGTTGAATGGATTCTCTGGTCACATATGTACGTCTGCAAACTGTACACATGTACACAATCTCGCACTTATATGTCAGACTTTGTCAAGATTTAAGATTCAAGATTTTTATTTGCCATTTGTGCATACCAAACAGTCCAGGCACATTGGGATTAATGTGGAGTCTCTTAGAGTCAAGTAAAAAGAGTTAAAGGTGCTCTAAGCGATGTCACGTGTTTTTTAGGCTACAACATTTTTTGTCACATACAGCAAACATCTCACTATCCGCGAGCTGCCTCTCCCCTGAACACACTGTAAAAAAAAAAAGCCGTCTCTGTAGACAGCCCGGGCTCCACAAACGGCAACAACAACAAACTGCGCCAACCTGCACCACCAAACGTAACAAACAGTGTTCCAGCCAATAACCGACAAGAAGGAGTTGGTTGAGCCATCACCGCAGCAGCGTTAGCACGTAGGCTACGTCCACAATGCACGTTCATGACTGTTTCAGGAAGGAAGGGAGGGGAGGGGATGGGATGAGGAGGAGGGAGGAGGGAGGGGCGAGCTAGCCTCCGTTTTGTTTGGCAATACTTCGAACGTCAACAAGAAGTGACGTTACCCAAGAAAGAAGCAAAGAAAAGCACACCGCCTAAAATAGAAAAAGATTATACAAGGTAAAGTAATTTAAATAAAATAAGACAAAAAAAGAGTGCAAAAAATATAACAAATTATGAATATTTTAACTGGAGGATAAAACAGTATGTAACAATGTATTTTCTCTGTTAAATAAACTAATAAAACAAGGTGTATGAGGCAAAGGAAAGACTATTTGCTGACAGTAGTTTTTAAATGGTTACAATAAACTGCCACTGGCATATGTCAGCTGTAGATAAACTCATGTTCTGGGGACCCAGTGGTTCAATGATTATTTTGTAACTGTGATGAATTGTTAGACGTAGTTCACCAAGAAAATCATATAAAAAGGAACATTGGTCCGTTGACTTTTTTTTTAGACAAGGCTACAAAATGGATTTCTGTCAATGTGTCTTTGCTCCCAGTTTACATTATGTACAGTGACTGCCACACCTTCATACACCCAGTGGTCGACCGTGACTTACACCCCCCCAAGTGATAAAAACATTTCAGGCAACAACAACCAAAACAGTCCACAACATCCTCCAGCACGTACCGCTGCAGGCAACAATTACACTCCTTCTTTTGAATATGTAAGTCTCCTAATTAATAAATGATCCTCTCTGCTCTGAGTCTCAGTGGAAAAAATGCAGAGCATCCATAGGAAATGAGCTAATAAACCCCGTACGACCGAAGACTAACAGGTGTGTGTGTGTGTGTAAAAAGAGAAGTCTTTGCATTCGACCTGACAGCTGTTTGGGTGTGAGAACACATGTGGTCATTAGTCTTGATGAACGTATGAAGCTGAATGCAGGGTGAAGATCTGCATGTAGACGGGACAGAGAGTGTGTGAGAGAGAGTGTGTGAGAGAGAGAGAGAGAGAGAGAGAGAGAGAGAGAGAGAGAGAGAGAGAGAGAAAGTATGTCTGCGAATGACAGCTGTCTCTGGTTTAATCACAGGCATGCTGACGAGCCTCGTCATAACCCAGTCATGTGTGTGTTTGTGTACCTTTGTCCCACTGTAGAAGTCATCCTGAATGCTGGCGTTCATGAAAGTCTGCTGCAGGTGCACGCTGGTGTCTATTCCACCCGGCAACACCAGCTTTCCAGAGGCATCAATCACCTTGGCTCCGCCTGGTATCATCAGTTCCTTTCCAACCTGCCAGAGAGCACAAGCAAATAAAGTATACAACTTTATAAATATGCACCTGACCCACAGAATATATAATGACTATTAAGGACTATGGTGTTTCAGTCAATGTACTTTTAATGCAGTCTATTAAATTATGAGCAGAGACTGAGTGGGCATATTAAAGAGCGCCAATCAATGGTTCTGTGGTTAAGACAGGTTTACATGGCACATTATACCATGGCCACAGCGAGTGCTTAATTCTGATTATTAGGTTTGGTCTAGATTAAACTATCCCGATAAAATAGATATCATGATTATGGTTGCAGCTTTTTTTTTTTTCTGAAAATATGTATATATTGGTATCAACATTGGGTACAGACTGCACTTGTTCTAGGGCTGCACGATTATGGCCAAAATGATAATCACGATTATTTTGATCAATATTGAGATCACGATTAATTATCACGATTATTTGTTGATTTTAGCCAAAACAAATTTTATTGTCACATAATTATAACTGCTTTTACATCCATATTGTGCTACATTCCTACTAATACATCCATATTGTGCTACATTCCTCCTTTATTGAAGGATACTGTGAAGGAGCCATTTCAGCTGTTGTGCGACCGCTTTCCACACATGCACGTTTGCCGTGAAAGATACAGGCAACGCTATTTTCTGTTCACGTTAACGGCGCATGTGGTGCCTGGTATCTACCGGACGAAATAGCTACAGGGATTTCGGTGGCTCATTACACTGCCACTTACATGTCTGCGTTGCGCTCTGATGCTCCGAAACCCACGTTAGAGGCAATATAAACATCGCTGAATGTCACGCTAGTAAACACTAGTAACACGTTACACAGCAGGTAACGTTAGCCTACCGTTAGCCACAGTAGTAACTGGATTAAACACGGCTAAAATGCTGACTGCTAAACAGTGTAGTGTGTCTGTATTTCACTGTAGGATTCCAACAGCGGGACGTCCAACAGTCTGCTGCTAAAGCTATGAGCTAAAAGACACAAACTAGCACTGGTCACTGCTGTTGTCTGAAAAACAACACAGACGGGACAAAACGTTGCGTTTACTGGTAAACTGGTAAACATCGTGACCGGCTTATGATGACCGACTGCTACCTGTTGTGGAATTTTCCTCACGTTACTCTGTCCTCTGTGACTGTCTACATCTAGAAACTAAGCTGCGCGGTGCAGGCAGGGAACAGCTCTGATTGGCTCATGGAGACATGTGATCAAACAGTGGTTTATGGAGCGCTAGATTGGCTTTGCAAAAACTGTTCTATGAAGAGAATGACGCATTTTAAATATCGCTCGATCACGCAAATTTGATCGTGGGAAGCCAAAATCGTGATCGTGATTAAAATTCGATTAATTGTGCAGCCCTAACTTGTTCATACAAAGAACATTATTTTTCCATTTTCTAACGGTTGCAACTTTTGAGTGAAATGTCTTAGCAACTATTGAATGAACTGTCATGAATACACACATGTATCTCTTCCTCATGCTTGAATAGTAAATGTTAACTGCTAAGTTGACAGTGCCAACACATACAGTGATTTGTGACTGAGTGTGTCTGTATCATGGAGCTGGAAGAGAAACTCTGCTTTGCATTGTAGTGTTATTAGTCCTCTCCTCAAGATATTATTTTATTATTGTTTGGACACCCTGTTGTGTATAATCAATAACATAATGCCTTGGATATTAATAGTAATACCAGCAAATCAGAATTAACAACCTAGCATGTGTTAACATCTAATTCTTGAATTAGATGTTATCCATCATTAAATGGTTATTGTTTTTAGCAATATGAGGGTTGTTTATCTGCATAATAATATACAGAAACATATTAAAACTATTCCTAAAAACGTCTTACAATAATTATTTCAGATCAGCTACTAGACTATTTTAGCTATTAAAACTGAAGGACAATTTAACGGTAATATATGGACCCTGATGTGTTAACAGGAGGACACGATACTCCCAACAATACTGTTGATGGGAATTAGCATCGACAAAGTGCATGACAAAGCTCACGTGCTGCCATGGCTGTGGAGTGTTTTAGTAGAAGTACAGCTGAGCTTTCCAGGTTTCTGAGTCAAATGCATCTTCTTCACATGAATCACCAGTGCTTATTTCCATGACAACATAGTGTGTGAGCTAAGTATGGCATTCACTATCATCATGTAGATCCACAGAGTTCAGTGGTTAATTCTCTTCATACTGTATTATTGTGAAACGAGTCACAGTAACAGCTGGGGATTGGACAGTGAGAATGTGGGTCAAAGTGTGTGTCTGTGTGTGTGTGTGTGTGTGTGTGTGTGTGTGTGTGTGTGTGTGTGTGTGTGTGTGTGTGTGTGTGTGTGTGTGTGTGTGTTAAATACCAACCACTCCTAAACACCATCTCAGAGCTGGGCTATAGGTGCACACTACTAGTTTTCATATTTGGTAGCCTAGGAAACACACACAGGCTGGTAGTCAGAGGGCTGCAACAACTTGGGATGGCCAAAAAGAGGGCGAAACAACTTGCAAAGTACTGTGCCATATCTGCTATTATTGGCAGCCGCCACATATGGCGGAGGCGCTGCTACTTATATCCTTAAGAACTGAGTATTGTGCTACCTATACCCTCGAGAAGTGAGTTTTGTGCTTGTAATTGATATTGTGAAAATATGCTGCGTGCCACTGGTCCATGAGTTGTGTCTTGTATTGTACTGCATCTGTAATATTTGTGTCCCTGTACTATTTTTCTTTATGTCGACATAAATAAATGGTTAAAATGTGTGTGTGCGTGCGTGCGTGTGTGCATGTGTGCATGTGTGCATGAAAGACAGAAATCTGTAAAGAAAAATAAAGGATGTAGCATACATTTATGGACTAGAGTAAAAATGCATGTGGTCTACCTGCTGAATGATGCCGTTCTCAATGTAGACATCTGCTTCCTGGGTGAAGTCATCATTGACCACCTTCCCTCCTTTAATGAGGATACGCATCGACCCCACGTTGGCAGCCATAGTCCTACCAGAGGAACAAAACAATGGATTTAAAATCAATATTACATTACAAAGATGTAGATCATAATGTAAACACTGTTATGAACACATAGTTACGTACTGTACAGACAGAAGATTACCAAGAAAATGCTGCTGCATGACTCATTTGTCACGTTTGAATGGCAGCCCAACTGGAAATCGCTCATTTTATTCCAGCTCTGAACACTCCTTCCACAAGACTTGTTTAATGTTGCTGTGCACAAATGCATTTCACCACAAAATATGTTGTCTAATGCCAACCATTGCATGCTCCTTCATTCCCAGTCTTGACTTCAGCAAGAGTCATCCATTTGTGATACTGCATAAAAAAACAGGGAGATTTAGCCTTAAAAAACAGGTATTTTTTGAGAAGAGGTGGATCAAAATTAGCCAATAAAACCAGTTCTAGTCCTGCCAGAGAGAGAAAGATTAAAGATGTTTCAGTGCTCTATGATGATCTAAAAATGATGAACCCTTGGAAACAGTAATATAACAAAAAGAAAAAAAACTTAATTTGAGGTTAAAAGCTTCTAAAAAAGTTAGTAAGTGGACATTAAGATACTTTTTTTTTGTTATATCAATATGCATGTTGTTTCTGAGGTTAAGAAAATCTCTACCATAGTGGAGAAATTCTTCCTATTCAGTATTTCATTTGTTTTATATAACAATGTCAACTACAATCAAGGAGAACATGGCCTTGCAGCTCTTTAGTCAGTAGCAGGAGCCCAGTCTTTCTAAAGATCCTTTTTCACTGTCCTGCCACAACAAATCTAAAGCCAACAAAACTGAATGCAAAAGGGTGACCCCTATTTTCCAACGGGGCCGGTTTTCTCCGTTGAAATCTTTACCGGTCCAATCAGCGAACAGAGGAAGTGGCTGAGAACGATGACGTTGAGGTCGTGCGCTAGTTTGAGTTGTAGTTCCGTAATGGCGGCGGAGGAAGATGTGAGCGAAGCCATTCGGTCCGTTGTGGCAACGCTGCCGAATATCCAGAAGTTAAAGCCCGAGCGAGAACAATCTTTGCTGAGTTGTGTTGGTGGCCATGATGTTGTGGCCCTCCTCCCCACGGGGTTCGGGAACAGTTTGATTTTCCAGATCGCTCTGTTAGTGGTGAAGGAGTTGGCTAAGGCGAACGCTAGCGATGCTAAGTCAACGTCATGACCAAACGTTAGCGATTGGTTATGGCCGATCCAGAGTGGCTCTGGGCAGAGCCAATAGTTTTAAACTTCAACAGAGTACCCGCCTTCAAGGAAGTGAAAGGTCCCATGACATGGTGCTCTTTGGATGCTTTTATATAGTGGTCCCCTAATACTGTATCTGAAGTCTCTTTTATATAGACCTTAGTGGTCCCCTAATACTGTATCGGAAGTCTCTTTTATATAGACCTTAGTGGTCCCCTAATACTGTATCTGAAGTCTCTTTTATATAGACCTTAGTGGTCCCCTAATACTGTATCTGAAGTCTCTTTTATATAGACCTTAGTGGTCCCCTAATACTGTATCGGAAGTCTCTTTTATATAGACCTTAGTGGTCCCCTAATACTGTATCTGAAGTCTCTTTTATATAGACCTTAGTGGTCCCCTAATACTGTATCTGAAGTCTCTTTTCTATAGACCTTAGTGGTCCCCTAATACTGTATCTGAAGTCTCTTTTATATAGGCCTTAGTGGTCCTCTAATACTGTATCTGAAGTCTCTTTTATATAGACCTTAGTGGTCCCCTAATACTGTATCTGAAGTCTCTTTTATATAGACCTTAGTGGTCCCCTAATACTGTATCTGAAGTCTCTTTTATATAGACCTTAGTGGTCCTCTAATACTGTATCTGAAGTCTCTTTTATATAGACCGTAGTGGTCCCCTAATACTGTATCTGAAGTCTCTTTTATATAGGCCTTAGTGGTCCTCTAATACTGTATCTGAAGTCTCTTTTATATAGACCATAGTGGTCCCCTAATACTGTATCTGAAGTCTCTTTTATATAGACCTTAGTGGTCCCCTAATACTGTATCTGAAGTCTCTTTTATATAGACCTTAGTGGTCCCCTAATACTGTATCTGAAGTCTCTTTTATATAGACCTTAGTGGTCCCCTAATACTGTATCTGAAGTCTCTTTTATATAGACCTTAGTGGTCCCCTAATACTGTATCGGAAGTCTCTTTTATATAGACCTTAGTGGTCCCCTAATACTGTATCTGAAGTCTCTTTTATATAGACCTTAGTGGTCCCCTATATCTGTATCTGAAGTCTCTTTTCTATAGACCTTAGTGGTCCCCTAATACTGTATCTGAAGTCTCTCTTTTATATAGACCGTAGTGGTCCCCTAATACTGTATCTGAAGTCTCTTTTATATAGACCTTAGTGGTCCCCTAATACTGTATCTGAAGTCTCTTTTCTATAGACCTTAGTGGTCCCCTAATACTGTATCTGAAGTCTCTTTTATATAGGCCTTAGTGGTCCTCTAATACTGTATCTGAAGTCTCTTTTATATAGACCTTAGTGGTCCCCTAATACTGTATCTGAAGTCTCTTTTATATAGACCTTAGTGGTCCCCTAATACTGTATCTGAAGTCTCTTTTATATAGACCTTAGTGGTCCTCTAATACTGTATCTGAAGTCTCTTTTATATAGACCGTAGTGGTCCCCTAATACTGTATCTGAAGTCTCTTTTATATAGGCCTTAGTGGTCCTCTAATACTGTATCTGAAGTCTCTTTTATATAGACCATAGTGGTCCCCTAATACTGTATCTGAAGTCTCTTTTATATAGACCTTAGTGGTCCCCTAATACTGTATCTGAAGTCTCTTTTATATAGACCTTAGTGGTCCCCTAATACTGTATCTGAAGTCTCTTTTATATAGACCTTAGTGGTCCCCTAATACTGTATCTGAAGTCTCTTTTATATAGACCTTAGTGGTCCCCTAATACTGTATCGGAAGTCTCTTTTATATAGACCTTAGTGGTCCCCTAATACTGTATCTGAAGTCTCTTTTCTATAGACCTTAGTGGTCCCCTAATACTGTATCTGAAGTCTCTTTTATATAGACCGTAGTGGTCCCCTAATACTGTATCTGAAGTCTCTTTTATATAGACCTTAGTGGTCCCCTAATACTGTATCTGAAGTCTCTCTTTTATATAGACCTTAGTGGTCCCCTAATACTGTATCTGAAGTCTCTTTTATATAGACCTTAGTGGTCCCCTAATACTGTATCTGAAGTCTCTTTTATATAGACCTTAGTGGTCCCCTAATACTGTATCGGAAGTCTCTTTTATATAGACCTTAGTGGTCCCCTAATACTGTATCTGAAGTCTCTTTTATATAGACCTTAGTGGTCCCCTAATACTGTATCTGAAGTCTCTTTTCTATAGACCTTAGTGGTCCCCTAATACTGTATCTGAAGTCTCTTTTATATAGGCCTTAGTGGTCCTCTAATACTGTATCTGAAGTCTCTTTTATATAGACCTTAGTGGTCCCCTAATACTGTATCTGAAGTCTCTTTTATATAGACCTTAGTGGTCCCCTAATACTGTATCTGAAGTCTCTTTTATATAGACCTTAGTGGTCCTCTAATACTGTATCTGAAGTCTCTTTTATATAGACGCGTAGTGGTCCCCTAATACTGTATCTGAAGTCTCTTTTATATAGACCGTGTTGTGGTCCCCTAATACTGTATCTGAAGTCTCTTTTATATAGGCCTTAGTGGTCCTCTAATACTGTATCTGAAGTCTCTTTTATATAGACCGTAGTGGTCCCCTAATACTGTATCTGAAGTCTCTCTTTTATATAGACCTTAGTGGTCCCCTAATACTGTATCTGAAGTCTCTTTTATATAGACCTTAGTGGTCCCCTAATACTGTATCTGAAGTCTCTTTTATATAGACCTTAGTGGTCCCCTAATACTGTATCTGAAGTCTCTTTTATATAGACCTTAGTGGTCCCCTAATACTGTATCGGAAGTCTCTTTTATATAGACCTTAGTGGTCCCCTAATACTGTATCTGAAGTCTCTTTTATATAGACCTTAGTGGGTCCCTAATACTGTATCTGAAGTCTCTTTTCTATAGACCTTAGTGGTCCCCTAATACTGTATCTGAAGTCTCTTTTATATAGGCCTTAGTGGTCCTCTAATACTGTATCTGAAGTTCTCTTTTATATAGACCTTAGTGGTCCCCTAATACTGTATCTGCAGTTCTTTTATATAGACCTTAGTGGTCCTCTAATACTGTATCTGAAGTCTCTTTTATATAGACCGTGGGTGCCCCTAATACTGTATCTGAAGTCTCTTTTATATAGACCTTAGTGGTCCCCTAATACTGTATCTGAAGTCTCTTTTATATAGACCTTAGTGGTCCCCTAATACTGTATCTGAAGTCTCTTTTCTATAGACCTTAGTGGTCCCCTAATACTGTATCTGAAGTCTCTTTTATATAGGCCTTAGTGGTCCTCTAATACTGTATCTGAAGTCTCTTTTATATAGACCTTAGTGGTCCCCTAATACTGTATCTGAAGTCTCTTTTATATAGACCTTAGTGGTCCCCTATACATGTATCTGAAGTCTCTTTTATATAGACCTTAGTGGTCCTCTAATACTGTATCTGAAGTGCCCTTTTATATAGACCGTAGTGGTCCCCTAATACTGTATCTGAAGTCCTTTTATATAGACCTTAGTGGTCCCCTAATACTGTATCTGAAGTCTCTTTTATATAGGCCTTAGTGGTCCTCTAATACTGTATCTGAAGTCTCTTTTATATAGACCGTAGTGGTCCCCTAATACTGTATCTGAAGTCTCTTTTATATAGACCTTAGTGGTCCCCTAATACTGTATCTGAAGTCTCTTTTATATAGACCTTAGTGGTCCCCTAATACTGTATCTGAAGTCTCTTTTATATAGACCTTAGTGGTCCCTTAATACTGTATCTGAAGTCTCTTTTATATAGACCTTAGTGGTCCCCTAATACTGTATCGGAAGTCTCTTTTATATAGACCTTTAGTGGTCCCCTAATACTGTATCTGAAGTCTCTTTTATATAGACCTTAGTGGTCCCCTAATACTGTATCTGAAGTCTCTTTTCTATAGACCTTAGTGGTCCCCTAATACTGTATCTGAAGTCTCTTTTATATAGACCTTAGTGGTCCCCTAATACTGTATCTGAAGTCTCTTTTATATAGACCTTAGTGGTCCCCTAATACTGTATCTGAAGTCTCTTTTATATAGACCTTAGTGGTCCCCTAATACTGTATCTGAAGTCTCTTTTATATAGACCTTAGTGGTCCCCTAATACTGTATCTGAAGTCTCTTTTATATAGACCTTAGTGGTCCCCTAATACTGTATCTGAAGTCTCTTTTATATAGACCTTAGTGGTCCCCTAATACTGTATCTGTAGTCTCTTTTATATAGACCTTAGTGGTCCCCTAATGCTGTATCTGAAGTCTCTTTTATATAGACCTTAGTGGTCCCCTAATACTGTATCTGAAGTCTCTTTCCCGAAATTCAGCCTTGGTGCAGAATTACAGCCACTAGAGCCAGTCCCACAATGAGCTTTCCTTAGGATGTGCCATTTCTGTGCCTGTAGCTATTGAGGAGGAGAAGGGGGGGGAGCAAGGTGGAGGGTGGGGGTGTGGCCTTGACCAACTGCCACTTTGCTCGTTTGAAAGCCATGATGTCTCTCTCATGGGTGGGCCAAATTCTCTGGGGGGGCAAAGCAGAGAAAGGGGAGGTAACCTTGCTCCTTATGACCTCATAAGGAGAAGATTCCAGATCGGCCCATCTGAGCTTTCATTTTCTCAAAGGCAGAGCAGGATACCCAGGGCTCGGTTTACACCTATCACCATTTCTAGCCACTGGGGGACCATAGGCAGGCTGGGGGAACGCATATTAATGTTAAAAAACCTCATAAAGTGACATTTTCATGCCATGGGACCTTTAACACTTGTCAATGGCAAGTGGCCAGACTCTCTGTACAAATGAAATGTACCAGAGTCTGGTAGGACCAGGCTAGGGGCGTTCGGCCAGCCGGGCAGAAAGTGAAACAGCGTGAGCGTCCAGTCAATTTACCAAAAGTATCAAGTCTCATATGTGGCTTGTGGCAGTAAATGCGTTTGTCAGCCTTTGTCGCAGACGTTATATGGATATAAGAAAAAGTTTTCACTCAATAAAAAAGTGGATGCTGTCTCTGATTACCAGAGCACAAGGGGACAATCGTGCATAATTACACCAATCTTCTTATTTTGTGCTGAGTCACACCTTCTGACACATATTCTCTTTTTGTCTCTGGAGACAGAAAACTTCCTCCAAGCTTTTAGTGCATCAGCTTGGTCTATGAAATATTAAGAGGCGAGCAGAGGGTCCATAATTTACAAATCTTTTACAGTATCTGCGGCAATATAACAGATTCTAAGAGTTCTGCACTGACTGATGGTAAGTGGAGGCTTCAGTAAAGCCTCCACTTTACTGTAAATACCTGCTTACTTACTAACTAGCCCACGTAGCTTACCAGCTTTATAAACAGAAACAGACTGGAGGAAGAAAGCTGGTTTTAAATGAACAATATTTATACTGTTTTGCAATTTCTCTACTAAAGGTTAAAGACAAGGAATGGAATATAACTTCTGTCTTTAGTGGACAGGTAGGACATGCTATAATGAATACAAGAGCTGAAACCATTAGTCAATTAAATGGTTAGTTGATCGGCAGAACAATTATTAATAACAACATTTTGATCAATAAGTCGATAAATTGTTTAAGTTACTTTCTTTTTTTTTTAAGCAAACATTCCCTTGTTCCAGCTTTTCCAGTGTGAGGATTTGCTGTTTTTCTTTGTCAAATGTGATAGTAAAAGTAACATTTTTGAGTTTTGTACTGTTGACTGGTAAAAACTTGAATTTGAAGACATCACACTGGGATATTTTTCACTATTTTCTGACATTTCATCCAAAAAAATAATCCACAGATTAATTGATAGTGAAAATAATTGCTGGTTGCAGCACTGCGTTCTACAACGATGTAAAGCAAGGCGAATTTGAATGGTCCTACAGGGCTTTTTGTTAAAAAATATGCATCTAATTAACCTAATTTCAGGCATTTGTACTGTATGTTGCACAATGAGCACTTTTCAAAGTGAATGCCTGGTGGCATTTGTGATCTTGTCCCTGCCCCCTTCCTTTAAAAAAGATAATAATAACTTGGGGGCAATGGTAATTTCAGGTTGTTTTACAGTACATGTCCCACTCAGTTCATGTGCTTTGGGAAATGTTCATAGACTCTTTTTCAATGCAAGTTCCTGATGTTTCATTTTTAAAAATGTTTACATGTTCTATAATTAAAGTAATAAAGCTAAAGTCTTGTGAACAATTTGCAGTATTGGCTGCTTGTTCTAAGATAAGAATAATATACTGTTTCTGGCCTGAACTCTAGGATTTTAGTTACACCTCCAAATTCCTACACCAATAAAAATAAATTCTGAAGGATTTGTATAACTTTTGCTAGACCTTTGTGTTTTTATTAATATCTACATATTTGAAAGTATACTGCACATCAAAAAAGGTTTTACCAGCTATTGGTCCAATTTGTGATACTTTCAGATAATTACTGAAAAAAGCATTGTTAGCGAAGTCTAATGGGATCAACAAACTGAGAGCTTCTTCTTACAAACATCCCTCTGTGTACATGTGTGTGTATTCTGCATGGATGGCTGTATGCAATGTGTTTGATGGCAGGCCACAATGGCCTCCCAGTCACACAGAATCAAACTCAAAGAGATGGAGGAGAATAGAGAGGGGAAGGAGAGGAAAGAGAGGAGGGCAAGAAAGAGAACAGTGAACAGAATAATGAGGAGAGAAATTTGTAGCCCAACCAGATGAAACTAAAAAGACTCAAAAGATGAGAAAGTTGGGCAGAAAATCTCACTATATTAGCATCATTAGGATTTCCTGTTAGGCAAGTTACTTTTTAATTAATAAAAAAAACATACCAAAATCTTCCCTGTATGCCTAACAGATTAATGGTCTTTCAGTGATCGTGATGAGTGATTTTTTGAAATATATGATTATTCAAGAAGAGAACAAGAGCAGTTATGTATAAGAAAACATTCATACTATGTGGCTTTGCTCTGATTTTGCTTCAGCACTAAACAGAAATCATTTGGCACCAGGTCAGATTCCAGTCGATCTCAGAGAAAATTGAGGGGCAAAAAAGAGATAGATAGATAGATAGATAGATAGATAGATAGATAGATAGATAGATAGATAGATAAAGGAAGAGTACAAGGGGATGATTGTGCAGAGATGAAAGATAAAGTGATCGTGGTAAACATGGTGGTGGTGGTGGTGGTGGTGATGGGGGGTGTGCAGTATGGAAAGCAGAGGCCTAAAGGCCTGACAGCCAGAATAAAAGATTGGTTTCCCAGGAGATGGGAACTGGAGTGCTTTCAGTGGAAAGGCATACAGAGAAACACACACACACACACACACACACACACACACACAAAATTGCATGTAAAAGTATGGTGAAGCATACTAACGCACTAAGACTGATTTAACAGTTGAAGAAACATGCTGGAAACAGTGGAGGGTTACAGTCTCAGCAGGCCTTGTGTTAAACCAAGGGACTAACTGACTTCTGCTGGCTTTTTAGTTTTGAATATTAAATTCTTCTCCTGGATGGTTTGAAACCAGTTTCTCTCACGCAATAAACACCGCCTGCCTAAATTCTAAATCCTAAATGCGGAAGTAACTGCCAGATAAAAACAATTCATAACAGACTCAAACCGGTTTCTGGCAAAGACAAAATGACAACAAATGTTTTGGATGATACTGATCATCAGTTACACTTATTGGACAAATGGCATGCAGCGTTTGTTGCGTTCTTTTGTCCAGTCACGTTAAAAATGTCACCATAGTACAGTAGTTCATGTGAGCAAAAGGTTTGTGTCTTTGTGAATTAAGGAAACGAGGGAAAACGAGTGAGTAGGAGAGAAAATGAAATAGTGAAGTTGACAGAGAGAGGGAGATGTCTACGCAACATTCTGGCCTCTATTACTGGTATTTAAAGGCCGAAGCTGTTGTTGTCACTATTTTCCGGTCAGCTCTGTCCGAACCCACACAGCTAACTGACTGACTGTGTGTGTGTGTGTGTGTGTGTGTGTGTGTGTGTGTGTGTGTGCGTGTGGGAATGGGAACGCTGACTAAACAGACCTCTGCACAGGACACTGGGAGCTTTGTGTGTCTGTGAGGACTGTAAGCCAAAGGAAATGAAAGCAAACGTATATGATTGACATTCTGGACATTGACACCTTCCATACTCACAGTAAGCCCTCCAGCTGCTCAAAGGAAGGTGTGAAAGTGTAAGTTTGGGTGTGTTGGCTCTAATCAGCATCTGTCCAGCATGGCAAATCAGCGATAGTGTAGTTCTGCTTCTTTTTCCACTAAATGCCTTATTTTTCTTCAACAAAAGCCTGTTTCTTTACAGATGATGTGGGGCATGAAGTGATGTGATGCAACATGAGGCGACTGAGGGGACGATATAGGACATACGTAACATGAGGTGTTATGAGGCACGCGACGTGATGCAAAGTGATGTGATGGTGTCACGAGGAGTGGACCGGCCAGTTCTTAGGGTCGGCTTGGTGTGTCAGCGCACTTAGATTACTGATACACAACAACTGAATGTATCTGTGAGTAAGCGACTAATACAAAAAGCTTTTTGGTTACTTTTCCCTGTTCACACTAAAAGAAAGGAGAAGACTGGTGGTTTCTGATTTATCCACTCTGGAGATTGTGAAAAGTATTTTTAGGGACCGGAGGTCAAAATCAAATTGGAAAGATTACTTTTTTTACTTATATTACTTGCTTGTGTAATGTGGAAGATTCCAAAAACAGCTGACTTTGTCATATGCAGTGTTTGCATGGCCTCAACTAACTGCATCCAAATTCAAACTTCAAAAGATCACCATGCTGAGAAGCACAGATCTATTTTAAACGTCTTCAGTGCAGTTCTAGTGTGTGAGTGTGTGTGTGTGTGTGTGTGTGTGTGTGTGTGTGTGCGTGTGTCGGCTTTCTGCTGTGTCATAGCAGGTATGAAAGCCAGCCAGAGAGAGAAAGCTGCACAGAGAAACAGTGACACACCAGACAGCATTTCTCACTCACCCTCTGACCAGCTGCTTCACACACACACACACACACACACACACACACACACACACCACACACACACACACACACACACACACACACACACACACACACACACACACACACACACCAATATGCTTACACCCTGAGACACACCCTGACTTCTCTCCATGCAGACAGTTTTTTTTTAATGGGGGTGTTAATCAATAATGAATGAGGAGCAGCAGGCAGATTTAATCCATAGACTCTCTCTAGGAGTCTGCACACTCCCAAAGTCACATCGTCAGACATGTTTTCATAACAAGAAGACACACTTCACAGCCACAATGCTAATATGAAATAAAATTAAAGACAAACTTGCTTTCTTTAAAGTTTACCCTGTGTTTTCATTTGTTTTGCTTACCGTTAATGGCAAAGTTGCCTATATACATGTACATACTGTGTATACAGTATACATATAATTGTAGTTCAAAATGTGAGATATATGAAATATATCTTCTAAGAAAAGTCACATTTTGAGCTTCAACTTAATGCTTTCTTAAAAATTCTTAGAAATCCCTATGATTTTATAACCTCAAATTAGTAATTTCCAGAAACTAAGAGAGGCAACAGCACCTTGAAATCTATGCACTAATTTAAAAACTGTACTAAAATAACCACAAATGCTTAAATCGTTTCAACAGAGACAGAGCTGCAGTCAGAAACAAATCAAAAAGCAGGATCAGGAATTAAACCTCCATCTTGTGATGAAGAAAAGTTAAATCTATTTTCCGAAAAAGACTGCATGCAAACAGTTTAAATTTGACATAGGAGCTGCTGACAAACTCAGATGCCTGTTTCTGACCAAGTGCAGGCTACATGTGTGGCATGGAAATGTGTGTGTGTGTGTGTGTGTGTGTGTGTGTGTGTGTGTGTGTGTGTGTGTGTGTGTGTGTGTTGTAAGTGAGAAGAAAGGAGTAGACAGCTGCTGACTCCTGCCTGATCTGGAGAGTAATTGCCACGGGGAGGAGCGGTACAGTGTGTATTAGTTTGTGTGTTAGAGTCAATATGTGTGTGTGTGTGTGTGTGTGTGTGTGTGTGTGTGTGTGTGGGGGTAATACCCTGTGAGCCCTTGCGTGTGTGTGTTTGTGTGTGTGAACCTTAGGTGTGAACACTAAGCTATTTAAAATCCAGGACAAATGTGCATTGGACAATTTTACAAACAATCGGAGATAAAAATAGACATCAAACACACACACACACATACACACACACACACAAACACACACACACACACACACACACACACACACACACACACACACACACACACACAGAGAATAAGGTTTAAAGAGTTGTGGGTGCTGCTGGAGGTTCATGGATGAATAAGCCATTAGTGAATCACACACAGATAAACAGACAATAACAACAGCGGTCGCATAACTAACTAGGCCATCACTCAGAGAATTAGGGCCATCTCTCTCTCTCTCTCTCTTTCTCTCCCCCTCTACATGCACTCTTTTATCACGCTGCCATTTTATATTTTTGTGAAAGTTATCAAAAAAGAACTTCTGACTGATTTTGACCTTTCCTCCTGTGCCACAAACAGGCCAAATATCAACTTCAGAACAAACAGATTATTATTATCTCTTAAGCACCTTTTTATTTTACATGACCACAGAACGTTTCCTCTAGTGTCGAAAACTATAAACATGTTTTGCCTTTACACGTGGTCAAACGAGCGTACCCAGGCCTTAAGACTTTTTGCCTTCCATCCATCCATCGAGCCATTATCTACTGTATATCCACCACTTGGAAAAGATTTTGTGAATTTGACCCCAGGACTTGTTGTCTGAAATATGTTGCTGTCTATATATGGTTTGAAAGAAGTGGTCAGTGGTGGAATGTAGCCAAGCACATTTACTCAAGTATAATTTCGACATACTTTGTACTTTGCTTGAGTATTTTCATGTTCTGCTACTTTATGCTTCTGCCGATAAACAGACAACAATTATTTGCAGGGTTGGAGGGTCCAGAGGTGGGGTACATCACTCATCTATCTATCTATGTAGACAGACACCATTCACACCTACTGGCAAGAGTCACAATTACTGTAGCCTAAACTGCACAGCTTTAGACTGTGGGAGGAAACTGAAGCAGCCGGAGGGTACCTACACAGCCATTATGGGGAGAACATGCAGAACTCACTCACTGGGTCTACATGCTGCCATTTAACCAAATAACTGAAGCAATTATATTGTTATTACATCCTCTCAAATGTGAGGATTAGTTTTGTCCTGTGTTAAAGACTTTACTTCTTTTAAGTAACTGTAACACTGTAACACTGTAACTTGTATTCTTGTATTTCATATCTCTTATATTCTATTTCATGTTTTTATATTTTTAATTGTTTTTTTACTGCTCTTTAATGTTTTATGTAAAGCACTTTGAATTGCCTTGTTGTTGAAATGTGCTATAGAAATAAAGCTGCCTTGCCTTGTGTTGTACTTCATGTTGCTGCAAATTTGTGATCCATAGTTATTGTAACATTTACAGACCAAAAGATAATGCAGCTGAATAAATGCAACCCTAATGGAATACATCATTTGTAGGCAAACAGGTTACGTCATCTCATTAGGATGCTGTCTAATGTATTCATTTCATTGTGGAGCACTGAGGACCCTGGAGCCCCCTAAAGCCCCCTAAAGCCCCCTCGAGGATCCTTAAACCAAATGGTGTGAAGGCCTCAATTCTGCCTGATCTGCAAAACCAGAGCAGCTCTGCATGCAAAATAAACTCTATACAAAAGAGAAGGAGGTGAAACAATTTCAGATCACCTTAGTTCAAATTATGTTCTCACCCCCCCCCCCACAAACACACATCAGTAGGCTCGTTTATGCATGACTACTCCCTCCTCATCATCATCATCATCATCATCATCATCATCATCACCACTGTGAGTCAATATATTTGGTAGAACACAGAGAATAACCTCATACAACAATATCAGACTTAAATAACGGCCAACACACACACACACACACACACACACACACACACACACACACACACACACACACACACACACACACACACACACACACACATATCCTTATTGCACTGATGGCACGCCAAATACACACACACACACACACACACACATCCTTATTGCACTGATGGCACGCCAAATACACACACACGCACACACACACACACACACACACACACACACACACACACACACACACACACACACACACATCCTTATTGCACTGATGGCACGCCAAATACACACACACACACACACACACACACACACACACACACACACACACACACACACACACACACACACACACACACACACACACAAAGCACACGCTACCAGCTTACAACATACGACCAATCTTCATAAATGATTTAGCGTCATGTGATATTCATAAAGTGTCATATAAAATATTATCCAGTATTCATTCATTTCCATTCCGATGTAGAGTGAGAAATCCACCATTGGTAACTGAAAATAAGAAAATAAGGTACAAAAAAACTCAGAAAACCTCCTGATATTAAGCTAACATTAATGTAGGCTACCTAGTGGGAAATAAACGGTTATTCACGTTACCGTTAGACGACATACAATCAATCATTTGAATAGTCTAGGAGTATTGATGATTATGTCCTTCCATTCTTGTCAACCACTACTAGATTTTATGAAATAAACCTTGACATCTTAATTTTACTACGATATGTTTTTGCTCCTTACCCTTTTTCTTCCAGATTCTCAGATCCTCCTCAGCAGGAGACTCACACCGTTGCCCAGCACTAGCCGAGTGCGGGAGGACAGCTGGCACAGCACGAGCCTCAGATGCTTTAACGCCGACAGTCCGGCAGCAGCCAATCAGGAGCCGCTTGAATCTGAGCAACGGTAAAACAGACCAATAGGAGACGAGATGTGTCTAGCGGATGGGTCTTCTCT
The DNA here is from genome assembly GCF_010015445.1 of Perca fluviatilis. NCBI lineage: Eukaryota > Metazoa > Chordata > Actinopteri > Perciformes > Percidae > Perca > Perca fluviatilis. Next base: position 26,796,595 of record NC_053129.1, on the reverse strand, counting down.
CCTCAGTAGACAGGGGCGTGTCCCCTGCCTCCAGAGACTTATTTTGCCTTCAAATGCTGTCGGAACTATTGCTGTTAGTACCTGATGAGTTTATAATCCAACTGATTATACGAATTGTGGATGTTCTTAATGACTAAATGTAATATGTAACGTGCAGACCAATGTTAATGTAAACTATAAACCCAGGGCAATATAACTAATTGTTGTATCTACAAAGAAACAATGTTTTTTTTGTGATAAACACATGAGATGCCAAGTTTAGTCTTGCTTTTGAAACAGTAGTTGACATGACCAGCCAATGTTATTAATACATACTATGTTCAGCTGCTAATGGACTTTTTGGTGACATTGTTTTGTCAACTATATATTGTTTTTACATCAATAAGTCTCTCTACTACCAATAAGAACTGCACCGCACTATACTTGACTCATGTCTGCATACATTCGCACCATTCATTTAGTCTAAGGCAGGGATCTTCAACAGGGGCTCCGGGACCCCTAGGGGGTCCTCAGAGTCAATGCAGGGGGGGCTCCAAATTTCTGTCAATTTTTGAAAAGTCTTAACATGAATCCAACATATTATTAGCAAATGTAAATCCCCACTTCTTACTGGCCTATAGGTAAGGTAGTCACTAAGGCCATCCACAGATACAGTTAATCCTAAGGATTCAGATTCACTGTGCCACATGTATGATTAACATTAAAACATGATTTATAAAATCATGCCAACAATTAGTAGGCTATTGTAATAGGTTAGTGTTCTATGCAATAAAGGTATGTATAAAGGCTTTAGGCCACCCTACACGTTATTGTAGGCCTAGTTTATTATGCAACTTCATTTTATACAATACACGTAGTAGGGGGTCCCTGCTCCATCTCACTCTCAGTTAAGGGGTCCTTGGCTTAAGAACGTTGAAGACCCCATGTAGTCACGCACAGTAGGCCTGTATAACTTTTTAATTTGATGCCATTCATGTTTCTCATTTATTTATATATATTTTTATCTTATTCATTTCATTTAAATAATTCCCAAATAGTTGTTATTCTTACCTCTTAGTTTATCTACTGTGCTGCTGAAACATGTGCATTTCCTACAGGGGGTTAATAAAATATTTATATATTTTGTAATGCCCAGCAACACATGCTGTCCAATATCCAGTCTGGCTTTGGAGGCCCACATACTGTTACCATTTGCTAAACTCTATAAGAAGACAAAAAAAAACAACTAAAGTAAACATTTATCATTTTGATAGGATTTACAATGATATTCTGTAAACTACATAGAATACATATTTAACTCTGTCAGTCAATTTCAAAACAGGCGGCTAAAATTAGATGCCATCAACCCGGCATTAAATAGTCGAAAACATTGAATTTCCTCTGATATTTCATTTGCAAAGACACTGCTGCATCACAAAGTAAATGACGCACTGACAGACTGATCTTTAAGATGGAACACTGCAGAACGGAAAAGAAATCTTCTTATGTCACATTTCTGACCTGGAGCACTTGAATGCTGCGCTTCCACTCACAAGAGCTTACAAGGAGAACTTGGAGGCAGCAATATGGGGCTGAAGGACCACAGCACGGAGACAGGGCCCTCCTTCTTGGCAGCATGGCTGACTGGTGCTGTGCTGGGAATTAAGAAGGTGAGAGCAATGTGAACAGAGGATTGTACAACCGGTGTCAAATGATGAATCATTTACAACCTCTGTATTTTACTGTCTGCAGATGAAAATCCACCGCATTTCTGATGTTACTGAATATTATTTAGTAGTATGAACGTACTATAAATAATTTGTGTTGTAACAGCTTGGAGGGAACATGCAACAGGTAGTCTGGATCAATGGAAGCATTTTCAGGATAACTGCCTGACAACCTTCCTTTCTCTGTGTGTCACCGTTTGCGGGAAACAACTAAAACTTTGAGCTAGCAAGCTACTCGCTGAAAAGGGCAAGTTTTGAAGAAAATTTGGATCACGTAACAAGGCAGGCCTGCTTGGTTCATTTGGGGAATGATTGTTAAGATTTACAATGAATATGTTTACGGCACTTCCTCTCTAACTGGGACGTTTTGGGACCGATTGGTGGGATTTGCTGTGGACCAAGTACACCGGGCGATACACTGGTGAGAGCAAATTACGTTTAACCATGTACCAATTTAAATAGCTCACGTTACTGTATTATGTGAACAGTTAACTTCATTTAATATTGTTTGTCTTGTTTTCTTTTGCGGGGTGCAAATGTTCCACCAAAACAAGTTCCTTTCCCAAGACTATTTTGCAGAGCCACCGTTGGAGATCAGCGCTGCCCAAGATGATTGTGATTGGTTTAAAGAAATGCAAACAGACCAGAGCGTTTTTTTTTCTCCTATCCTGGAATGGATCTGTGGTGTAGCCAGACCTTACTCCACAGCGCTGTGGAGATAGCTCCTGCAATGCGAGACTATGCAACAGGTAACGAGCAGTTCATGATGCAACGTGTGTGTGTGTGTGTGTGTGTGTGTGTATACTTGTACTTGCAGTTACCTTACATGGTTGTTTTGAGAACTGCTGGCAGTATTAATCAGCAAAACCGATTGTCAGAAAAAGGGCCCTACACATTTAGCAACAGTGCCGAGATACTTCTACTGTCCATAAGAAGTACCCAAAACATCCCTGTCATCATTGACGTGATGGTAATATTTCTCAGCACGTAAAAGAGCATTTTTGTGGCATCAAGTTTTTAACATATTTCAACCCATTCTGTTCTTTACACACTGGAACCACTGGGCTTTATCTTATTTAAAGACAGACACAGACATACACCGACATTAGGGGTGTAACAACTATGACTTCTAAATTCAATTATTAATCTTTTATATCAGTTATTAAGAGTAGGCAGAGTTTGGCATATAGGTTACAACCCCCTTAATAATCAAAACCCCCTTAATAGTCAAAACTGGCCATGCAACCCACCCTAAAAAAACTATTATAATTTCCTTTACATAAATAAAGACATGTGCACCATAAATTGATTTAGAAAAGGCACAGATTGTTGCAGACAAATTCACCAGAATGCAGGAAAGGAAGTGTTTGATGCTCAAAATTTCGATTTTCTCTCAACCCCCCCTTCCCCCCAAAATGTTGAACCCAAAGTTACGTCCTTGAAGGTAGATAACACTGAGCCTTTAGACTAAATCACAAGAAACAGTCCTTTTTTTTTTTATTCACGGTTCATTTCTTACATTGTTCAAGTACAAAGTTAAAATGCCTTTTTAATTAGTTCATATTCATACAAGAGTAAAATAATAATAGTGCCTTTCATTACTACGACAAACTTAAATACAGTCATTGTAAAGACAAACTTGATTTATACTCCTAACAATATATTTTTCTTATTTTCAGATAAAATTTTAGCACCTTTTGAAACACCACCAGGTCCTCCATTTTCCTAAAAGCTCATCTTTCCTTTAGTCCATGAGATGAGTGTCTGCATGCGCCACAGCATTGTATTTGTTGGTGTTGTGCATGTATCTCTGCGTCTGTGTGTTGTGTGTGTTGATAACAGTGTTCTGCGTGTGTATGTGCTTGTAAGTGTATCAGTGTTCGAAACAGCGCATCACTCAACCTAAAAGCTGTTGATGGGCAAACAGGAACATCATCACCTTGTCATCCATCGTTTAAAAATAGCATCTGCATTTCTCTCGCTTTTTTTTGTCCGACTGCACTCTCAAACAGATACATTATGAAATTACACGAAACGAGCTGAAGTTCTGCTTTTGAGCCGGTGGTTTTTGGCTTTTTTTTTTTTACCCTTTTGGCTTGTGAGACTTTAAAATAAACAAACAGCTGGCTGTCACCCCTCGTCACAGGTTGCACAGTTTAATGTGTCAATTAACTACGAGCAGCTGCTCAAACCCACTCAAACTTGTGATTTCAGAAAACTCAACTTTTTACGATATGTTTACTTTATAATAAGATATAACATTCAAAGATGGGAAAGCATTTCATCTTCGTCTTCATCTTCCCACATCTCACAAGCAGAGGACAGATTTCAGATATCAGATACAGTGCATGCATTGATTTCAGCATGTGCAAATAAACAAAACAAACTTTGTGCTGAATATTTTCCCTTCTCAAGATTGTTTCAGTTGAATCATTTTTAAGTGTGGAAGGGAAGACTAAAGCAGATAATTGATTAATCATTTAAAGTAATGTTTTAAAGAAAACAATGATCAGGCTCCAGCTGATTATTATCTGGTTTCTTCTATGTCTTCCATGATGGTAAACTGAATATGTTTGGAGATTTGACTGCTGGTTCAACAAAATAAATTGTTAAAAGACCTTACATTCGGCTCGGGGGAACTTGATATCGGTATCAAGACTTTTTTTTTTTTTTTAACCGAGAAAATTATTGTTACTTGCAGCCTTAGAAATAAAACTGTCCATTATTTCAGAAGAAACCAGAGCCTAATTTTATGTAGAAGACTTCTTTTCTTTTGCTTTCCTATATTGTTGATGATCTTGCCTTAAAGGAGCTTCTGACCAAAACTTTGGGAACAACTGGGAACTTTGGTTTTCGCCTTAACGCAGGGAAATTATTATCCATTTCCCCCAGATTCTACTGGGTATGATTTGTGGGTATTTATTGATAGATGGTTTTGATAGTTTCACCTCAACCTGCCTCTTCTACAACCCTACATTCTGTGTTATTTCAACTCGCTCTTGTTTGAGAGTTTCCTTCAGATCATCCGCTTAACAATTTCTTCCGGCATCCTTGGATACAATAGAACAAGTCACTATACTAACTTTAATATATGCTTTCTCTAGCCTCTCTCTCTCCCCCTCTAGGCTGAGACTGAACTGAACTGAGCACCAACCTGGAACAGTACACACACACACAATAACAGATTATTATTGTAATTATTATTACCATGATTATTATTATCATTACTCCCTAATCTAACATGAAATCGGAGATTACACTGACTGACTGACATGCAGCACCTGGGGTTCAGGGAGTTGGGGGGGTTTTGGGTGAAGGGTTTGGGAGCACCAAGCGACGCAGGGTGATGATGTCACACCTGGCAGCGCCATGGGAAGCCTGATGGCAACAGGCAGCCGGCAAAAACACAGTGTGTGTGTGTGCATGTGTGTTGATGTTTTGTAGCGAAAGGAGTTCAGAGAAAGCGTGAAAGTCGGCACTGTGTTTCCAGCAAATGTGTGTGTGTGTGTGTGTGTGTATGTGTGTGTAACCTGCAAGAGCACTGTAAAAAAGAGTTTTAAGAGTTTATAAAACACCTGAAGGTTGGTTGTATAAATGGAGAGTAAACATAATGGAAAAAACGTTGAACCTGCTGGTATATTGTTGGTTTTTGTAACTGTGCGTGTGTGTGTGTGTGTGTGTCTGTTTGTGTTTGTGTGTCAGGATAGACTGCGTGTGTCCACTTGTTAGCTAGTGTCTGAGGAAGGTCAGAGGATCTGAAGGCTTCCTGGAAAGTAGATGGTCGCCTGAGGACCAAAAGCACCAGACTGAAATTGATGTTTTCTCAAAAGACAGCCCTGTTTAAATAAAACATCAGTATACTGGGACTTCTACACATATGGTCTGTGTGTATTGTAGTCTTGGAAACATTTTATTTCATGACAAGCCATTTTTCTTCACCTGCTTATTCCTATTCAAGTTCACAGAGTTTATCCCAGCATGCATTGGGCAAAAAGGCAGAAGAAGCACCCAGAAACAGGTGGTACAACTGTATCTGTGTATCTGTACACAAGTATCTGTTATTTATACAGGGCTATCTGTTTCAGTCATAGGAAGTAGAAAACCAGCATAGTGTCTACAGAGTACAGGTCTGCCTCTGGTTTCAGTGGATGTGGCTGCGATAAAACTGGTGGACATTTTGGATCTCAATGAAGCAAAGTAGGAGCGTAACTGCAATAGGTAGACTGTGACTAGTTTGAACTTTTTCACCAGACTTCCTTTTACTCTAAATGTTGCGCTGAGCACGACGCTGAACTCCCCAAAAAGTTAGTTAGTTTAGTTCAATGTTTCTCAGAGGCAGTGCTGCTCTGGAGGCAGAAATAATCTCACTGGACAAATTCAAACTCGTTGGGTGGAAGAGAAGATTGATCGTTTTCGGAGCAACGAAAAGAAACTCTCACATTTTGCATTTTCACATTTTTAGAAGTCTGCTTGTTTCTTAAAAAAATTAAACAGAAATGGGTGTGAGAAAATTGGGGCTCTTTAGTGGCTTTTGAGGGATAGGAGGAAGGTTTTAAAATGAAATGAAAACATTACGGTCTAGCGATCTTAAACTGAGATTTTGACACAAAATCCAGACAGCAGACTTTATGCAGTGTAATAATATCAAGAAAGATATATATGGTAGTATGGAGTGTATATACTGTATATATATGTATGTATGTATATGTGTGTGTGTGTGTGTGTATTTGACTGTGCCATAAACAATAAATATATCTTATTTAAAATTAAGTTACAATCTCCAATCCTTTAAATAGCAAGCAAACGTTGCTATGATGTTGGCAGGTATTCATGATCTTTAAAAAGGTCACAACTCAAAAACAGACCAGGCTACATGAACACTACCTTATGTGGTCATTTCACAGTAAAACTGTTTTCCCAGACTTTGTCTAAAGATGATCTGAACAGAAACTTCCCTCCAGTACATCAACATAATAAAATAGTGTCCTTTTTCACTGCCAACCTAACAAAATGATCCCATTAAGTAGACCAAGGATTGCTACAGTATTACAGCATGACATCTACTCTCCAGGTACAGTATGTTTACTGGGACTAACTTTTATGCAGACATCAACTGTTAACATCCAACCTCAACTTCTGGCTACAGCCTCTATCAGGAAAAGCGACGTGATTACTAAAGTGACATACAGTATTATTCCAATTTTGCACTATTAAGATGAACATCACAGTCATTTGAGCAACAGTTAACAGTAACCAATGCAATACAACAGCACTTTTACAAATGTTATCAAGTAAGTTTTGCATACCAGCGGATACTAAACATGAGGGAGTAAACCCATTCTTAAGATGCTACTAGTGCACAGAATATCACAGCATATTCACCAAAACATTAGCAGACCTTGATCACTGCCTAAAATATTGCAAAAACCACCAAGAAATAATACATTCTTAAAGAGAAACTTCATTAAGTTAGGTGGCACTACGTAGGTTTTAAGTATAAAAGCCGACTTTATTCTGTCTTTAGTTTTACAATGTTTCTAATCCGGTGACTACTAATAGGGTTGTTGTACCCCATCATGAGTGTGTCCTTGTTATGCACTCTCTTCATACTGCTTCTCTGCCCACTGGAGGGCGCTCCAAACACTAACGATGAGTTGCAAGGCTTTACATTATGATCTTGGCTCAGATGTTACTTAAAAATGTATATTCTTGAAGAAACATGCTAATCAATATCACTTATTATGTCTCTTATTTTGTCTAGATTTTGTATCAAAATTAGTCTTGTTTTAAACTAACTTTAAAAATACTTAACATGTTTTTTTTTTATCTTCCTCTTGTTCATTTTGATTTCTTTTTCTGTCAATGTCTAGATGTTGTCCCACGTATGTATATTTGTCTGGAAGCCAGTGGGGATTCTGTAAACAATACAGGTTAACAAACATGAACAAAGAAAAAAAATAACCTCAAACTGCTGTGGCATCCCCGAAAATTCACTCATTTATTTCAGTATTTCATAAGGCGCAAATTACTGACAACATTTAAGACAAAAGTGGTCTTCCTCAGGGGACGATGAAGACCTTTTTGGTGTCATTTTTCCACACAAACCTTTGTTTTCATTTGTTAATTATTTGTAACTCCAGAGCAGCTTTTCCACCAAGTAAACAGAACACATTCCAATCTCATTTAGTTGTAGTCAGTCACATTAGAAAAAGCTTCTTTTGAATCTATCTGATCGTAGTTGCTGGACGCTCCTTTGCACACTCTCACTAAATTTGACAAATAAATAGATCTTAAAAATCCACCTCTCTCACTTAGTGTTGCCTCCACCTGCTTGTAAGCGTTTGGTTGAACTAAGTTAGGGACACAAAACTGTAGCGACTGAAACATGCAGAGACTTGAAGTCTCCAAGAGCACCAAAAACTTTAAAAGTGTTGTATTAAAGTGGCACCATTTGGAATCTATCACTGCCTGACCAGCACCATGAGCGTTAACAGCTGTGTGTGTGTGTGTGTGTGTGTTTGTATATTTGTGTTCATTGCACTGTAATACACCAGCAGCACTGTCACTACGCAGGAATAGAGTTACGGTTAAGAGGGATTCCCTGGTGTGTTAATATACTCAGAGAGATGTTAAAAAACAGAAATTTTAGGCATCTTTGTCATTTCTGCGCACTGTGGAGGTTTGAACTCCAGCTGCTATAACAAAGTAAAGCCAGAAGACACCGGTTTCAAGGTTGGACAGGAAGTTTGCGTGTGAACAAAGTACAGAAACCCTGCACCAGTGTGTGTGTGTGTGTGTGTGTGTGTGTGTGTGTGTGTGTGTGTGTGTGTGTGTGTTTGAATCAGCAAGGTAGCACCAGGGGACTAAGGTCAGCCAGTGGTCTACATGGGGTCTAGGGAAGCAGTCCTTTACTGTGTGTGTGTGTGTGTGTGTGTGTGTGTGTGTGCATATGTGTGTATCTCCATTCATCTGTGTCATCCTGTGTCAGCCAACCTTCATGTACTAGCTGTATATTGTATACATACGGTGTGTGTGTGTGTGTGTGTGTGTGTGTGTGTGTGTGTGTGTGTGTGTGTGAGAGTTGATGCGTGACTAGTTGCAGGCAAAGTATTCCTTGAGCGGGGCAAAGAGGTGCCTGATGACGGGGACGCTCCAGGAACGTCCCAGAAGCCTTTGCCTGGCCAGACGACTCATGTTGGACACGTCGGTGTAGTGGACGGGGAAACCAAACACCCTGGGGAGACACACACACAACATTTGATCATTTTAGTTTGAATTGGATTTAAAAGAAACAATAAGTCAATAAATGATTTGCGATTGACAGAAAGTTAATTAGCAACTATTATTATAATCAGTTAATCACAAAGAGATAGAAAACGTATACATAAGTACACAAAGTTAATGAAGTGCTAAAATGAAATTCAAACAAAGCAGATCAGAAACATACATATTCGAAATGGGAGACACAAACACACACCACTGTACCTTTCCATCTCTGTACACCAGAGGATGTCCTCCTTGTTGTCCATGAAGACGGGGAAATGCTCGTCTTTCCCCTGCTTCACAGAGTTGGAGCGTGTCGTTATCGTACGCAACTTCTCAAACTGGAATTAACATCCAGGCCCAAACGCACACAAAAACACACACACAGACAGACAGACACACACACACACACACACACACACACACACACACACACACACACACACACACACACACACACACACACACACACACACACACACACACACACACACACAAACCCTTATTTAATCCTACAGCTATCCTCCTTTTTGTACAGCAACTTTCTACGATGCATCATGAAAAGGTCAACGTTAACAAATTATTATTTAAACTGACAAATCCTCTTGCTGGTAGGGCAAAGGTGAGACAGTAGCAGGAATAAAATGCAGTAAAAATGGACATTAATAGATATATACTGTACAGATTTCTTATTTTTTTATTTCAATATATCCCGACATTAACTTTTAGATGCTGTAGGCATATCAGTTCATTATTTGACACCACTGACATTAATTGGCCAAATTCCCAACTTTTTTTTCTTTTCTATCAAATGGAATTTAAATACTTTCCACATTTGGCCTTTTACTTCCCAAACTTATTAGATACCATATGATAATAAGCACAGACACACACATGTATACACACACACGTATATATACACACACACACACACGCACACGCACACGCACACACACACAGGTATCCACCATACCTTGGCTGTACGCCCGTGCTCGAGACACTCTTGTAGGTCCAGCTTGTCATTCGTCATGGGTGTCAGAGGTCTGGAAGATGGAGAAAAAAAAGAGGACAAAATATTAAATCATCACTTTTAATTGAGCTTTTATACTGTATATTGATGAAAAAGTCAGACTTGTAATCAAGTAAACTGAAAGTAAACTGATCCCAACAACACAGTGTGTGTGTGTGTGTGTGTGTGTGTGTGTGTGTGTGTGTGTGTTTATCACCTGGACATGCCTGGCAGGTTTCCCCAGAAATAGCGAGCGCGATGGGCAGCAGAGACCTCCTTGGCATCGATCATCACTGGGTTACACTGAAGTGGAACAGCAGGGTTACTTCCTGTTTCATTTAATATGAACATCTTCCTGTCTGAGAGGGAGACTCCTCCCAGTGTCATACTGTAGGTCTCTGTATGTTATCACACGATGACCCTGATGTTTTTTTACACAAGCTAAAAATGTTTTTTTCTTCAGTTTGTTAAGAGGTTTGTTTTGTCCTAATAATAAAGTTTTACTGCATAACTTTTTGATATTAACGTCCGTCACATTCAAGCCGTCGCCAAATGAGTTGCTACAAAGCTAATTAAGACTCTCAGCTCCACACAAATCTCTCTGGATTTCTGAGTATGGCTATGTTCAGAAGACTGTGGCGTCTGGCGACTTTCACGTGCAGAAACTCGAGTGAAGATAATGACCTCTTCTGAAGAGTCCATCATGTTTTTTTTTTTTTTTTTTAAAGATTATTTTAGGCCAATTTTAGGCCTTTATTAGACAGGACAGCCGAAGACATGAAAGGGGAGAGAGAGGGGGAGAGACACGCAGCAAAGGGCCGCAGGTTGGAGTCGAACCCGGGGCCGCTACGTCGAGGAGTAAACCCCCATATACGGGCGCCCGCTCCACCAACTGAGCTATCCGGGCGCCCGAATCCATCATGATTTTATAATCCTCCATGTCCTCCTTGGCTACTAGCAACTGCGTGGCGGAGGGGTGGGGGTAGTGCGCGATCATGGAAGGCTTGTATCATGTGGAAGCGCGGACAGTTTTGTTGTCTTTACTTAGGGCCCTATCTCGCACCCGGCGCAGCGCAAAGCCCAACGCAATTGTCTTTGCTAGTTTAAGACCAATGCAGTTGTCAATTTCCCGTCCAGCGCCCGCATCATTTAAATAACAAATGCACCTGCGCCCATCTTTGCGCCCATGGGCATGCTGGTCTTACAGGGAGGTGTGTTCAGGTGAATTCTGGGCATATTTTGCTATCTTGAGGCAGTGGGAAGTGATCGCGACATTGACCAACAAAAACCTGGTCGAAACGCTATGCTTGTCACACACACACACACACACACACACACACACACACACACACACACACACACACACACACACACACACACACACACACACACACACAGGGAAGCACAGCAGCACACAAACATGCAAAAGATTACAAATAAAAATATTACGGTGCAAATCCTCCATCGTAACAGCAATGCGCCGAGGTCCAAACACGCCTGGCTTTTAAAGGGAATGGGAGATGATCTCTGATTGGTTTATTGCATGTTACGCCCAAAACACACCTATGAATCAATGAAGACACTAAGTACAACCCTTTTGAACAATGCGCCTGGCGCACGGACCCTTTTTTCCGCCGTCAAACTAGCAAAAGTGGATTTGGACACGCACTAAACGCACCAGCGCCAGGCCCTTCATGCCGTGCGCTTAGATCGTTAAAATAGGGCCCTTAGAATTCCTCATGGTGGCGACAGAAACTACGCACTATAGCTTTAAGTGGAACAAATAGTGAAAGCCAATTTGCTCAAGATGATGTTTAACTTGTATAAGTTAAACAAGTTAAGATGGAGGGTAGTGTGTGTGTGTGTGTGTGTGTATTGGGTGGGCGTGGGGCAAAGCTGCCAGGTCAGTGTGAATGGGACAGTCTGTGGTCTCCCCTGCTGTTGTACAGTCTGTTTGATGTATTGAGCCCGTTTTTTGCTTGCTGTAGGTACTTTGGGTGGCTATAAAAAGCCTCTTTAAGCATCTAAAAAACGCTCTATAGTCAAAATGCATTATAAGGTGGGTTGGTTTACATTTCCTGACAGAGCAGTGAGATAGAGCATCTGCCTGGGACGTTATATTTCTTCTCTCTCCTGCTTCAGTCATCACACACTGCTTAAATGTGTGTTGGAATCTGTATGTATTTCATAACTGTTGTGGCTGTGTTCATGCCACTTTACCTCTAAAAAGCGGGAGATGTCCCGTTTGTCGCTGACTCCCATAGCGACCACGTTCTCAAACAGCCAGTAGAACGGACGCTCGTCGCCTGCTTTTGGTCGAGCCTCGTGCAGCAGACGGTAAAACTCAAAAAACAACCGGCCGGTTCCCTCTGCGGGAAAAGAGAGAAAGTTCAGGGTCCATATTTCATTTCACACGAAGAACATCAGTGCCTCTGAACATTTGTGGTTTTAATATTTAATTTCACTTGGTCCCTTCAAGTTTTTTTAATTTCCTCTGGTGGTCAACCCAGACAGATTTGAAGACTGCTTCTTACCAAAAAGGCCTTTCCTTGCAGGGTTGACTATGGAGAGGTCGTTGCAGGGGCTTCCTCCTATCACCAGGTCAAATGGTCCCCACTCTTCGATCTAACAGCATGAGCACAGAAAGAAGGGTTAAAAAGCAGTTTGAAGAACAATAAAAACAAATCAACTAGCATGAAAGGAGAAATAAGCATTTCTCCTTTATGCTGTATTTACACTTAATGCATCTTGTGAGTTTTGATGTGTGAATTTCTCCACAATGTTACACACGACAATTTATTCTGCCTTGAATCCTAGAAACAAAGTTTCACTTACGTGTTTGTGTGTTACGTTGCGTACGTCACCCACGTACATGATGCGACCCTGGTGTCGGACCATGCCGACAGTGATGGAGTCCTCACACACCTCAGAAGCCACGTACTTGTCAACCTGCATGCCCAAATCCTTCAGCACCAACAGACCTTAGTGCGCACACGAATGAAGAGGGATAATTGTTTCTGTTACAGTCTCACACACATCTAGAGCTGAAATGATTAGTTGAATGATTGATTAGTTCATTGACAAAACATTTGCCAGCAACAACCTTTTAATAAATCAATCATTTAAGTCATTTATTCGATTGCGCTCTGGAAACTTGTGCTCGGGACATTTTCAATGTTTTCAATAATGGTATTAGGTTGTCAGGTGTCACCAGGTGTTTACCATCTTCGTTTAGCGTGTATGCTAACTTTTGCCAATTAGCACTAAACATAAAGATCAGCTGAGGATGTACGGGAATGTCATTCCAGTTTTGGAGGAATTATGTCACAAACCAGAGTATTAGACACATTTAAATGATGCTATATAAAAAGTTAACAGATCACCAAAGTTATTCATTTACAATTTCTCCCGAGGGGATCATGAATGTCTGTTTAACTTTTAGGACAATGCATCCAGTAGTTGTAGAGATATTTCAGTCCGGACAAAAAGTGGTGGACTGACAGACAATCAGTAGATTAATCGCTAATGAATATAATCGTCCTACACATGTGTACCTGTGGCAATGCCGTCAAACAGGGAGAGAACTCTGATTGGTTTCCTCTTCTCTGCTGCAACTGGAGGATACAACTTGGCTGGCTCCTAAAAGAGAGAATTAAATGGAAGAAAAGACATCGATGAAAAGGGGTAGGACCCGAAAAAGCATTTTGCTTCTTCCTACTCCCTTTCGGACAAGATTATTTATTGAAGAGTATTTATTTATTTGGCTTATTCTTGCTTTTATCTTTTTTTTATATAGTAACATACTTTTGTGTCTTGTATTTTTTATGTTGTTCAAATTCATTTAAAACAAGATTAGTTGCATTTTAAGCTTTACAGTATGCAGAGAGAGCTGCACATAACCCATCAGCTTTTTTCATGATGATGATCTGATCTTTTGGCACAAAGTCTGGCTGAAGAACATCAATAATTGAATGTGAACATGTTCTGTTTTGAAGTGTTTTGGCCTTCATGGATAATTTAGAGCTGATGAGCCCGAGAACAGAAGCATCACTGATCTCCAGATATTTTCCCGTTTAACTGTGATGTATTTCAGCAAGGTTATGATAGCAGATTAGATTAGGACGGCAACTATATCAAATTTACGACAACTAATTGATTTACAGCCCATTGTCAGGACTGGGTTGGTGTAATGGGTGATTGTAGAAGGAATGGAGTGTAGTATAGTACAGAAGTACGGGTCAATATAGAAGTAGGAGAGTCTGGAGTGTGTCACCACCAGATATGAAGTATGATAAGCAGACACATTGTTAAATGATATCAGTAAAGGAAATATAAATGATTTCATTCATTTTATATTTCATTTTTTTAACCATTTTAAAAACTAATTTACTGACGCATACCACATAACTCTAATGTTCCTGGATACATGATGATACCTGCTGGGGAACCTTTGTCACATTCAGTGGTACATTTACTCAAGTACTGTACTTTCATTAAGTATTTCCACTTTTTGCTACTTTAAACTTCTACTGCCCTACACTTTGGAAGACAATATTGTCCATTTTACTCTACTACATTTATTTGTTAACTTTAGTTTGTAGTTACTTTGCAGATTTCAATTATTAATATTCCACCTTTACCAGCTGCAACATTAAAGTCATTCTGCATGATGAGCCCTCTTTAATGTTGGTACTTTAAGTATATTGTGATGATAATACAGTAGTTTTACCTAAGTAAAATATTGAATGCAGGACTTTTACTTGTAACAGAGTATTTCTACACTGACAGAGAAACAAATTTCAATAGTTTTTTCCACTCTCTTAAAAATAAGGTAATTTAATTAGCATTTGTATAATGTATCAATATATAAGAGATCTCTTTGAAAAACATAAAACTTTTTAACTATTCTAGGGACACACTCCTTACTCCTTAAATATTTAAGTAGGCTTTATCTGCGTTGATGTAATTCATCATTAAACTTTGTGGATGCAAATTACAATCATATCTATACTGTACTACTATAAACAGTATTGTGAACTCCTTTTCAAGAAAACTGTTATGTTTCTAATAATGTATTATGTGTTATATATTGTGTAGTCTATATCCACGACGTTCCACTCCCGGGATTGCTCCGGTGCCGCCGGATGTCCCTCTTTTCGGCCCGGATGTCCGTTACCTTCCGCTTTCTTTGTGTTGGCATTTTAAACTCCGGTGGATTTATGAGGAATATGGTTAAAGGACAATTCTGCCACAAAATGAACATAGGGGTTAAAACACATGGGTACAGAGTCGACCGTTCTCTGGGATCTGTTTTCATGCTAATCGAATGTCAACATTTTTATCGCAAACCGCTAATTAGCTTACGTACAACGAACGCCGTGCTTGAGCTATGTTACTGGTTCGACTGGTCATGAATGTTTTCCCAAGATGGCGCCTGCCTGTATACCAAACGGTACTGTCTTTATAAACTATGTTTTTAATAAACTGTCTGTACACTTACAAAGTTCTCAATGCTTCGGTTTGCATGTAGGGACCCTCATTATGCTACTGTGGAAGTGTGGTGCTATTTTGAGCCTTGTTAGTGGTATAGAAATAACAATTTCTTTTTACTTCACCCGTGCCCTGACGACTAACGTTATAAGCTAATTAGCAGTTTGCGCTACAACTGGTCACATTCGATTAGCATGAAAACATATCCCAGAGAAAGGCTGACTCTGTACCCATGTGTTATTAACCTCTAAGTTCATTTTGCACCGGAATTGTCCATTAACTCCTCAGATCTCTGCAGGGTAAATCCTGACAGCTAGCTAGACTATCTGTCCAATCTGAGTTTTCTGTTGCACGTCTAAAACAACTTTTTAACGTACACGTTCCACCAAAACAAGTTCCCAACACGATTGGTAAAGAATAAAGAAATGCCAATAGCGTGACTATATATTGTATAAAGAGCAGGAATTAAATGAATGGAAACAAGGCAACTGTCAGACTCACAAAGTCCTGTTCATGGTTGTTGGCAAAGAAGTGTTGTAGTCTGCAGGGCCAGTCGTCCCGTCGCCGCAGTAACCCGTAGGCGGTCCGGGACCCACACATGTAGCAGTTCCACGGGTCTTCTTTGATGGCTGCCGCCGCCGAGCCGGCTCCGACCAACAGGTCCACACACTCCACACAGAAACACCTGCGTGCACGCACACGCACACGCACACACACACACACACACACACACACACACACACACACACACTATGAGACCTGTGTATTTATTACTACTTAAGATTTTGTAATTTTGTACTAGGATATATATACTGTATATATGTTGATGCTAATACTTTTGTACTTAAGTAAGATTTTTAAGGCAGGACTTTCACTTGTAACAGTATTTTAACAATATAGTATTGCTACTTTAAGTGAAATATCTGAATACTTCTTCCACCCACATGTCATCACCCCCTCTTTCTAAACTGCAATACTGTCAAATAAAGGCAAAAATACAATAAAAAAAGCATATTCAATTAAATGAATCAAACTCTAAAAACTGTATGATTATTAGAGACAAACTCCGTACTTTACTTTTAGATTTTGAATGCGGGACAGAGTATTTTTACACTGTAATATTGCTACGATATCATAACTTCTTCCACTGCATGACTCCCAATATGTAATGTGTTATGCTGTTGAATGTGTGCAGAGATGAGGTCAGCGCCTGGTTGTCAAAATAAACTGTATATTTAAATAAATAAATCGGCTCCACATGAATCGGCTGACTCAATTGCCAATGAAAGGAGCCATACATCCCATTTGACATTTATGGGTAAATTGTTTGTGTTGATGTGAAATCCAAAACCTTGTCCTGGCCACAAGTAGAAGCTGCTTGCCAATCCCAAGGCAAGGCAAGGCAGCTTTAGTTGTATAGCACATTTCAGCAACAGGGCAATTCAAAGTGCTTTACATAAAAAACGATTAAAATACAAGAATAAAAGTTACAGTGCAGTATAAGAAAATATAATACGAGATTTTATGGTGCTAGTATGGGACAATGTATAAGCTCTATACACGTAATCCACCCGCAATCCTTGCCGTTCCAAGAACGGGCCTGTCCCACCGGTCTTACTTTTTAATTTCTCTTCATATGCTTATATAGATTTCCATACAGTTTCAACAATGCAACTTCAGTATGAGAAATGAACAATTGTATAAAGAAAGGCAACATCAAAAAGAAAGGTCTTCAGCCTTGATCTAAAAGAACTGAGAGTTGCGGCAGAACCTGCAGTTTTTCTGGGAATTTGTTCCAGATATGTGGAGCATAAAAACTGAACGCTGCCTCTCCCTGTTTAGTTCTGACTCTGGGGACAGATAGCAGACCTGTCCCAGACCACCTGAGAGGTCTGGGTGGTTCATAGTGTATCCCAAGCCCGTGTATAGTGTATCCCAAACCCGACAGTGTTTATATACAGTTTTATACTGACCTACAGCAGTTGTTGTTGCCACACATGAGCACCTCCCTTCCTCCACAGCAGATGGTGCAGTAGGACTGGTAGCCGTCGTCGTCGTACTGGTAGGCGCACTCCAGGAACGAGTTCTGCCAGAGAAACAAAACAGAATCAGGAGAGAGGCACAGATGGAGCGTGTCTATGTTGTCCACCATAATAATGAAATCTGGTGTTTATACTGTTTCCATTTGTCTGTGTAATACTGTATCACAGGCGTCACCAATATTCAACAAAATTGTATTGCTTTCGAAGTGCAACTTCCACAGGAGCTGAGGCATTTGTTGTCAAATATTCTCTGGTTTCAGCTTCTCAAATGTGTGGATTTAAGACTTTTCTCTGTTTTATATCTCTATGATTTGAATATATTTTGCATTTTTTGCTGTTGGACTAACAAATTAAACAATCTGAAGAGGTCACCGTGGGCTTGGGAAAATTATGTCGGACATTTTTCGAATTTTTTTTACAGACAAAATGCATAATCTGTTAATTCAAAATTAAAAATAGTCGGATTTCGTAGTCGTAATTAGTTGTAGCCTTAGTCTGTATGCAGATAGTGTTTGGTACATGCACTTTACTTCCTGTGTGTATCAATATATCCATTATTACTAAGGCTGGCGTGACGCATTTGAAATGAATGTCATAATACCAATAAGAAAATGTTTCCAATATCAATATGACGATGTAAAATCATCAAACTGATGTTTAATATAATTAACAGTTTTACGCATGAAAGAAATGCTTCAGTAACTCACTTTGTTTTTGACTGTAATTTGCTGGATTTATTTATTTGGACAAAACAAATTTGTAAAATAATTTTGTAAAATCACCTAACAATATGATTATATCAATTTTACTCAATTCCATGATAATAATGTTGAATTGTCGCCCAACCCAAAGTGCATTCAAATGATCAAAGGTTCCTTACTTTGCAGCCCTGACACATTGCTCCTAAGAAGAGAGGATGCTCCAGAGAGACGTTGAGGCTTCCACAGGAGATGCAGATATCTGAACAAACACAGACATGATCACAATATTACATTTAACACTTTGTTTAGCACTTTGATTACATCAATGGAGCCATTTAAAGGTACAACAAGTACGAATTTGACTGCCCCAAATAACTACAATGTACTTATGATCAATAAGAAAGACTCAGTAATTACTTTTAGGTGCTTTGATTTATAACTTCCCATCTTATAATCTATTTTGGATGTCCTTACTCCAGTCCACCAGTGAATTATTCTGCTGCTGATCGCTTGCTGCATAAATGAATAGGCTAAATGCCAAAAATGTGAACAAGAACAAAACTGAGCCCTGAGCTACAGAAACACTTGGAACAGCTGTACACTGACAGAACCTTAAACTTAATTTCAAATTTATGAAACTCAGTTTAGGCATGACTCTCTTTGACTGATTAAAAATGTGTAAAATCGACCCTAATTGGCCTTATATCTGTATTAAACAGGAACAAAACAACTTATAATGTGATAACAGTGAATAAACAAGGTAATAACATTTCAAGATGCGATCAAAGTTATCCTCTGTATTGGCGGAGAATGGAAAAAAAAAAACCTCTGTATGTATTGTGATGGCAATGACATTTTGTTTGCAAAAGACTATTGCTCCAGAGGGATAATACTTTATTCAATAATGATGTAGGACTTATATTGAATGGTTTTACCCTTTTCCAACCCATTTAAAGGGATATTATATAAAGTTTTGACAAATCGTGATTGTTAACACTATTTAGCAGCCATTAAAATATTACTCGTAACAAGGGGCAGGTAATGAAAATTAGCTTTTAATCAACTCTATATCCAGTAAACCTTGTGTAAAACACACTGTATAAAATATTTGTGTAAGCCAAAGGCTGAATGCCTGAAAAAAAACTGTTTACCTTCTATGTTCCTGGTCTTCTTTTTGACCTCACATATGAGTCTCTCTGTATCAAAAAAAATACGTAAGAACACATCAACACACCATTTTGATACCAGTACCAAGAATTTGTAAAAACAACATATAGTTAGTATCTTGCTAATGTTTTGTATCTCCGAAACATAAATCTAAGAGATATTAATAAAAAAAAACTTTATTTTTGAGTCTTATGATGAAAAAAAAATAAATAAATAAAATATATATATATATATATATATATATATATATATATATATATATATATATATATATATTTCTGAAATAATATTCTGGGTGTTTCGTTGTTTAAATAAACATACTAAGAAATTTGTAGGTTCATTTTTTAAATAAAAGTTTGCATGTTTACCTCTGGTCCCTTCGTCGATCACCTCTCTGATCTTTGCTTTTTCAGCTGAGTTCTTGCGTGGTTTCTTGGTGGGTGGAGGCGTGTACGCTGCCTCAGGTTCCGCCCACATCTCTGGGTACACTTCCTTATATGGATTTTGTTCCTCTGTGGAGATACAAGAATAGTGGTCTTTAATATCATATAGGAGTGTTGGAGAAATAAGACACTGGACAGTTCACACACCTGAGGCGGGGGGTGGGGGTGGGGCTGGAGGATTTGCTCTATGGTATCAAAAAAGTGACGTGTTCATCCCCATAAATGTTATATTAAATTAAATGTGTGTATACCCTCTGGAGGTTCCAGTGATTGTGGACCATTGGGTGGGAAGCCGGTCATGGCCCACTCTATCATCTGTCTGGTTTGAATGTCCACCCCCTCTGCATCATCGCTTGTATCACAGGAAGGAACTGGCCTCCCCGCCCGTACACTGGCCACCTAGACACAAAATAAACACACAGTTCAGTACACAAACAGTAAAAACACGATAAGTAGGAAGGATAAATACGGTAATTATGGCTGCACGTGAAGTAGCAAAGTGAAAAATAAGTGCAGGTTTTAGTCTACAAATCCTTCATTACGTGTTTATAATTTGATGGAAATTCAAGTGAATGATAACCTGCCATGGAAGAAGTAAATGACCATGTGTTCTGTATTACTTGCTTAAAACTAAGCATTGCTGTATCGAAAAAATACCCACAAAAATATGAGATGTACCCACATGTGCCCACTTATAAATTGTGGGCAGAGCTAGATGAGAACAACACCTCCACAAATGCAAATGCAGATCTTGTTTCATAAGAAACGAATGAGTAAAATATGACCTTTGTGACCTGCGCATTTTTATATTGGTTTTTTAGAAGTTGGATTTTATCCAGAGAGAATTGCAATAAGTTTAGCAACAGAAAAATACAATTATCAGCCCTCAAAAATGACTCAGGGTGTGTTACCTGCAGAGCCTCAAAGATGGCTTTCCGGTACATGGACTGTTTGTTAAAGGTGGGCTGGTGGAAGGCAGATGAGAAAGAGCTGAGAAGCATCAGCTTCTCCACACAAACCTGCAAAACAAAGAAATTCTAATGAAAAAGGAAGAGCCAGAAATTATTGGAGAAAAAACTGGTTAAACAGATTCTCAACAAGTCCTTGAAATCCTTAATTAAGGTAATTTTGTGTGCCACAGGAAGAACGTATCTTTTTAAGAAAAGATGTCTCAGAAGGCAAAGGGCCTTGGTGCAGGATGGTATCTGTCTCATGGGGGTTTCTTTCTATATATTATTAAGATTATTTTTTGGGCTTTTTCCGACTTTATTTGATAGGACAGCTAGGTGAGAAAGGGGGAAGACATGCAGGAAATTGTCACAGGTCGGATTCAAACCCTGGACCTCTGTGTCAAGGCACAACCCTCACAGTATATGTGTGCCTGCTCTACCCTCTGAGGCAACCCAGCCACTTCTCATGGGGTTGTCTTATTTCAAATTGAAATAAGGCAAAATTAAAAGGAAAAAAATCATGTATCAAATCAAAGTAAAGAACCATATTTACTTACCTAAGTTTCTGCCAAGAACAAATGAAGTGTAAAACTGATCTTTCTACACTAAGATGTTAACAACGGAATACAAGTAACATTTATGTGAAAAGCTTTTACATGCTTTAACTGGGACAGTATTCTGGTGTCTATAAAAGCATAAAATTGAAAGAGTGGTGCTCGGGGTGTTAACATCATTAGGCTACTGCATGAATAAACCTAAAAACTGTTACTACAACAACTGACATTCTCCCTTAACTCTTTGTGGAAGGACTTTCTGAGAATCGGATGTGACTCAGATGGAGAGTAAACACACAGTGTACAAGTATTTGATCATTTTATTTAGGGGTTCCTAAATAAAACTACTCACCACAGAGAACTTTCCGTCTCCAAACCACATCACCCAGCGAGTTCCGTCTGCAGCTCGACTTCGGCCGCTCATCAACCAGGAAACAATCCTGCCGGGCCACCAAGAGAAACCTCGCAGCTTCCCAAACACCAGAACACCGATGCCAAAACCTCGGCCATCCTGTCAGCACACAGAAAACAAGTCCAGTTTCAATCTGCACTCATGATATAAGATGATACATACATTCAGCCTTTTAATGAATAGGGCAAATCTTCTATGTTCCAATAATAACACATATAAAACATACAATAATGTCCACCAGGATCCACCATTTATAGCTGAAACATAGTTTCAATTTGCAACACATTAAACACAGCTACAAACTAAAAACATTTACACAGAATTTTAGTGTATAATTTTTGTGTTGTAATAAAAGGAAATAGGCCTAAAATTAGAGATGGTCCGATACAGTATCGGTATTGGCTTTGATACTGCCTAAAATGCTTGTATCGGTATCGGGAAGTACGGGAGTTTATGCGCCGATCCGATACCACGTAATAAAGCCCTAAAGAAAATCTACGTTAAAGTAGTTTATTTAGGTTCTTTTTCCGTTATAACGGACGGTCAGACTGGATAATAAAATAAAGTTCTGGGGCCTTCATTGTTTGTATTTGTTCATGAGAGTTTAACCTGAGCCAGACCGACAACAAAGATAGAAATCATATCACATCCATACAGGGATAGTAGTATACAGCTGTTAAAACATAATAAAATATATGACACACTGGTATCGGATCGGTACTCGGTATCGGCCGATACGCAAGTTCAGGTATCAGAATCGGTATCGGGAAGCAAAAAATGGTATCGGGGCATCTCTAACAAAAATTGAATATTTTTTGCTTTGATTTGTTCCATTTTTGGCCTTGAGAGATTATTGTACTTTTACTTTAATACATCAACCATTCATCTATGGACCTCTCCCAAATGTTGCTTTAAAGCACAATTTATTGGTTCAGTTTCTACAAGTAAAGCAATGAGTAAAAGATGTTATTTCTATGAAGCCCCTGAACTCCGGAAAGACTACATTCATCTTGTGTGAATATTATATTAACTTGTGGGCACAAATTATTACTTTGTGTGTACAAGATTTAAGATATTTTCTCCGCTGGTGAACTCTAAACATATGCATCTTACATTGTTTCATTAGATTAGATAATGTCATTTCTCATCCATTAATCATCTTACCTGGTACTCTATCTCCCTGGGCGGGGGCCGTTCTCCCCTGGCAACTGGCTCCGGTGTCACGGCAACCGTAGGCGAGGCGGGGGCTGTTTGTTGTTGTGAATGGGGAGGGGCAGGGCTGGCTGACTCCTCCTTTTGAAAGTCGCCCTCTGATAGGTTGTCCATCATGCTCATCTCCGCCTCTCTGTACGCACGTCGCTCTGCCTGTGAGGGAAGAACAGAGACCATTTTATTTTATTTTTATTTGAACATGTGTCTGTTATTTTCACCTTTCTTTGTTGTATATCTATCCTTGCATCATGGTTGGACCTGTTCTGAAATCTATTTGACTCCATGCTAAGGTAAAGTTAACTACAGCAAAAAAAAACAATAAAAGGCTACACAAGCATGGCCACCATGGGACTAGCACTCAAGCTTAATAGGCCATAATTTCCCATTAATCCTCTATGAGCTAATTGAAAATTTGAAAAACGAAAAATAATGAACCACACTGACTTTCATTTCGAGTGGTTTATATTTATTCTGTTATTCTCTAATGTGGAACTTATTTCCTAAACAAACTCTTGCTGTGGGAACACTCATTTGGCATTTTTTTTACTTATCTGTGGTAAATACAAGGCAAACAAAAGTCCTTGTTATACTACTAACTCTCTATGCACTATCTCACTTTTGCCTACACTTGACAGGATCCACCATTTATAGCTGACTCTTTGTCAAATTTTTCTTTTGGGGAAAACGCCCCCACATGCACGACTTAGCCTCCTCCTCCTCCTCCTCCTCCACCAGAGCTGATACAGTTAGATAACAAATAGATAATAGATTACTCATTTATTTATTCTGCATGTGAGTGTGGTATGGTATCCAATTGATATCCCATATTCTTCCTAACGCAGATTATGGGACAAAGTTTAAATCTTTTTGTGTTTTAGTAGCTATTTAAATTCTAGTTTATTTACTGTCTGGTTAAATGCTAAATTGCATTTCGTTGTACTGGTACTCACTGTGTACAGTGTGCAATGAATCTAATTTAATTGAATGTACAGTATGTACAGTATGTAAACAGTCAACTGCATCACAGCTGTCAGTTTATCCGCAGGTCTGTGTTTTAATTAGATGCCAACATTATGCCGACATATGATCATCAAACCTACATGTGTAAAGGATGAGGTAAAGGCAAAGTTTCAACACTGAATAATCATTTTGTCAACTATCATATCAGCTACAGTCTGTCTTCACTACATGTTATTGTCATTCATCGTGTCAGACTTAATGCCTGCTGAGGGCATCTTCCCCTCATGTGTTCATCTGTCATCACCTTTTTGCTTTACTCCTGTTGCTCTACAGGCACAAACGCTGTCTTTCAAGGAGGTCCTATATAACTGAGGATTTACGTGGGTCTTTCCAGCTAATGTAGTGGCTGCTCTAGATCAAGGCCTCAGCGCCCCCGGCTGTAGGAACAGTCCTTTAATTGTTCTTCTAAACAGGAAGTGAGTGGGGAGAAAGGGCGCGGTTAGGGGGCAGTTCAATGGGTTCAGGAGAGAGAGAGACAGAGAGAAGACAGGGAGAGGGAGAGAGAGCGTAAATAGGATTATATTATAAGACTGAGGAATAAAATACAGATGGAGAGACAGTGGAGCATGTTCAGTGGAAGACAGGAAGGCAGAGAGAAGATGCAGCGCAAAGTAAACTCTGTTTTTCTACAACTATCACTAATTGTTATACTGCAATACTGTATTGACCTAGTGTATCAATAGTGCAATACTACATTAAGCTCTGATAAGCAGTAATAGCCATCAGTAATAGAAGATAAGAAGATTGCTTGTTTTAACTGTAGGTGTCCTTGAGTGCTATGAAAGGTGCCCATAAATAAAATGTATTATTATTATTATTATTATTATTATTATAAAAGTCACCGTACTGCTGATATTTTTTTGTTTGACAAGCGATATCTGGGAAATCCGGTGTGGAAACACAGCAGCAGCGAGCGCTCGGCTTCACACGAGAAGACATTTAACAAATAATCTTGACCTCACTGGTTATTACACTGCAAGAATCTCACTGTGGCCCAGATGTAAAATCCCACGACTCCTCCAGAGCATTTCCATAACCTAAAAACATTCTTCTGCAATACTGGAGAAAACCAATTTGTTTCCAGTCTAGCTAAGACTGAGAACCGCCATCTAATGTCTTGAATGTGTGAAACGATTCCTCCAGAAAGGAAGAAATAAACATGGGAGGAAGGGGAGGGATGATGGCATAAATTCAAGTGGAAGTGAGCCAGTAAAAGTGAGAGGGTCGGGTCGTGACAGTTCTCGCCTCTGTTTGACCCTGATGTCACAAGTTCACTTTTCCTCCGCTTCTGTTGACCTTTGACCTCATAAAATCCTAATCAGCCTGTTACACGGATCATAGACAGACCACACACACAAACACACTGACCAACACACATACACACACACACACACACACACACACATACACACACACACGCACACACACACACATACACTGTAAGGGGAAACTCCACGTCTTCCACTAGTTTCTAAAACATCTGGGATGCCTGAACGAGAAGTCTGGATTTTTACTTCCTACGACTATTGGTGGGAATCAATACTTCATTCAAACTGTAAGCAGGTTCTGTGTATGTAGTGTGTTCAAACAGTGACAAAATGAAGTATACTCAAACTAGACAGTATGCATACTAAATATTACACTATATACAAACACTATTCTGAAACAAGGAAATGCACAAAGGAAATGGAGAAGCTGCTCACAGCTGGAAAATACTAAATTAATTGTGGATGGTGGTGAAATGAAACGGTTTACGAAACAAAAAAGATCTTATTTTATGAAATAAAATGCTGCGTATTTGTAAAGTTTAATTGACAATGACACCCCAAAGTCACATATTGATTGAAGTCGGATTGTTTGCACATGTACTAACTGTTAAAACAGTGTACTATGAGGATTAGTATGTAGTATTTACTGTATAGAATCAGTTTATAGTAAGGAACTTCATTAACTTTTTGTTAGGGTATATTTTGCTTTGAAACTTTCAAGTTGTATGCTGTATGCTATGTATTTCCCATTTTTTGAACTCTTTAATGTTGCTAATATTTGATTTTGATTCATTTTAAAATTCATTTTAATTTAAGGCTTAAAGTGACATCAGCATTACAATTGCTGATTAGCTTTTGTACAGCTTCAACACACAATGTTTTTTTTTATTTTTTATTTTATTTATATTTTAATGTATTATTACCAATTCCACATTTTTTTAAACATAGATTTTTGTTATAGATTTTGTTTTAACATATAGGGCCCTATCTTGCACCCGGCGCAGCGCAATGCCCGATGCAAGTGTCTTTGCTAGTTTAAGCCCGACGCAGTTGTCAATTTCCCGTCCTGCGCCCACGTCGTTTAAATAACAAATACACCTGCACCCATCTTTGCGCCCACGGGCGTGCTGGTCTTACAGGGAGGTGTATTCAGGTGCATTCTGGGAGTATTGCTATCTTGAGGCAGCGGGAAGTGATCACGCCATTGACCAACAGAAACCTGCTCTAAAGTCAATAACGCAGCATTTCATTGTTATTTTAACAGCACATTAGTAAAATGCGCCTAGGCTCGTGCACAGCGTGCGCACACTATGTTTGTTACACACACAGGGACACACAGCAGCACACACACATGCAAAAGATTACAAATAAAAATATTACGGTGCTAATCCTCCATCATAACAGCAATGCACCAAAGTACAAACGCGCCTGGCTTTTAAAGGGAATGGGAGATGATCTCTGATTGGTTTATTGCATGTTACGCCCAAAACACACCTATGAATTAATGAAGACAGTAAGTACAACCCTTTTGAACCATGCGCCCTAAACGCACCTGCTCCATGCACTTCACGCCGTGCGTTTGGATCGTTAAAATAGGGCCCCATAGAGTTGTAACTCTTGAACGAGTTACTGTAGCTGTGTTGCCTTTGTGGGGATAAATAGTTGTATTAAAATGAATTGCATTGAACACATCTTACTATTTTCTTATTTATACTTTTCATTGATGTATTAGTAAATATAGTATTTTCTACATCAAGGACCACATTTTCCTGTAGCAATCATTTGAGTTACACCTCATCTCACCCACACTTGGTTGTTGTTGTTGTTGTTGTGAAGGGAACTTGATCATTTCTATCAGCATCCAGACCGGATCATCTCATTAGAAGACTTGGACGTGACTCGTGTTGCTACGAGATATCATCCAAAAATCCTGCCTACTGAATGAAACTGGGTTTGTTGCCTAGCAACATCAGCTGATTGAAACACTCCATCAGAAAGCTTTGCTGCTTTCAGGGATGTGGATGACTCACTGATGACAGACAAATCTGTATTCATCTGCTCAGGTTTCTGTGGTCTGAAATAAACTGAAGGGTCAGCTTCATGCAATCGAAAAAAAAAAAGATTCAGTATCAATAACAATTTTAAATGCATTAACAAAAATAGTGTCTATAATGAACTGTAACTATTTTTTTTGCCTTTTTAAAATGTTTCTAATAAGAATAAAAAGAAATTGTGTCCCTCCTACTGAGAATGAATATTCTGAACACTAAGCTGGAGAACGAGTGAGATTTTAAATCACCTACTAACCTATAAAAAGTACAGTAATTAGGCCAGTTGACATCATTTAAACTGGAAGGCTTCAACTCTTGTGCTAAGGTGCAGAATGTTTTCTGGTTTAAACATTAAGTCTGCTACCAAAGGTCAACACACTACCATGTAGTTTTAAAATGTTGTTCGCTACCTCTTAGGGGTACTGAGCAGACAATTAAAACTACTTGTTAAAACACAAAGCTTCAGATTCGCACAATCCAACAAAAGGACACACAGAGTAAAAGTCAGACATACTGAAAGTAGCTGTAACATACGCAGTCAAAGCATTCGCACCCGCAAAGGCTGGCTGCCACCTTTAATCAAGTCAGTTTGATAAAGACTGAGCCAAAATTACAGGCAACCATGCTCAACCGTTGCCTGATACTGCTAACTGTTCAGCTAAAGACACATCACCTACCAGCATTTGACATATTACAACCACTTAGTGCATGATTTATATAATTCTTTCCACTGTGTGCACTTTTGCTAATTTGTGCACATCAGAGGCTTTTGTGTTTGCCTTAAAACTCCCTTAATAAATACTATTATTTATTAATTAAACATTATAAAGAGCATAGCAGACTTAAATAGCTAGAAAACAAACTGCATTTGTGGGATTATTCAAATCAGTTTAAAATCAGTTTTAGAAAGGACTGAAGTGCAGTGAAACAGTTTATATTTGTACTAGAGCCCAACAATACTGTATACTGACATTATGTGTGAAATAATAATGACTTATATTTTTAGTAGACAACATCAACAAAAAGATGATAAGAATCACTTTAATTTGGTTCTTCTTTTCTTGGGTTATTATTCAATATTACAATTTTATGGTGAAAAATTGAGCGTACTGTATCTTTGGCATTTCTGCATTACATTATCTTGTTTCATATTGCTGCCAACATTTGCGCAAATACCTGAGCAGCTAAAATCAGCGGATATTTTCAATCATGCCAATTTGTACCATTAAAGCACTAATATGCAGATGTGTTGCATGTCTCACATAGTATGAAACATGCAGAGGCATATACAAGGTTTTCTTTGCTGAAACAGATAAAAAAAAAGACTTTAAAATAAAAGTGATCTATGAAAATCAAAGCATGCAAAAGAAAACAGCAGCATTTGAGGGACAAACAAAGGCTGCAGGGGGCAGAAAGACAGAGAGGTTGTAATGTTGTGAGTTACAACTGTGAACTTTGATACACCCAGTGGCCTGGTCAGTGTTTTCACTCTTAGTGCCGCCCCCTTGACCTTTGACCCCTCACCCCACGACCTCGCCAATGAGCCATTTCTTAAAACCACACCCCTCTTTATAAGCGTGACTGACCCTGACCTCGAGATGAACCCAACAGTGCTCAACACACACACACACAAACACACACACACACACACACACACACACACACACACACACACACACACACACACACACACACACACACACACACACACACAGTACAATTAAGGGCGCAATAAAGACCCTCTTTCACACTAGCAAGTGGCTGCTCTTTCATTAGCATCGATCGCAGCCATGGAACATGTTAAAGAAATACAATCAATGGTTTTCCATGACCATACCGCTCTCCGGGGGTCTCTTATAATGAAATGAACCAACATTTGTCTGATGAATGTTTAAGGTCAATACCAACATGTCTGACCTGATAGTAGCGTAATGATTTGGTAGCTTGGTGTTATTTTCTAATTATTAACATATTAGGAGGCCATTTACATGCATTTCCAAACAGTGGGAATATTTTAAACTGGTAATCCAACCAAAGTGAACAGAAAAAAAATAACATTTTGTGATAAAAATTGATCAAACAGTGTGTGTCTGATGGGCGTTTTAAGTACAAACCATACCTGGTGATAACACTGCAGCGTATTAAGTTGGTGATTTGGTGTTGTTTTCCAGTAATTAACATATTTAGTAATAATTTACACAGCTTTTACGCTCTTACCCCAAAAACAAAATCAACAAACTAGATAAATAAATCATTATACTAAATAAATAAATCATTTCTCTTGTCGTAAAAAGGGTCTTAACAACAAGTGTCTCATGGCTCTTTAAGGGGAATACCAACTCTGATGTTAAACATATGATGTTAAGCGTAATAATTTGGTGGCCTGGTGGTGTTTTCCAAATATTACCTTACCATTGATCACTTTGCTGGTAAGTAGAAGAGTGGAAAACGCTAAAATTTTTTGCCTCAACACCTCTCTTTTATGAGCAAATAGGTAAAAATACAAAAATGGCCACTTGTCATGAAATAAATAAATTAAAAATGCCTTTATGCATTTGGACAACAACAAAGACAACAAAGGTACGAAACCTGATGTAAACCCAAACCCAAATAAATAAGTAATGTTTTTACTTCTGTTTGTTATACTAGTAGTTCCCAACGTGGGGTCAGGAGCTCCACAAGTGTTAGTAAGATAAGTATGAGAGGTCTTAGGATGATTAACATAACTTACTTTTTAGACCTCAAATTATTGCTGTTTTTCTTGCAAACAACTGCATCATTTTACAGTGTTGGGACTCTAAAATAAGGAATAAAATCAGTCTTTGGTTGAAGCGGTCACAACTGGTAGACATATTGTATGCAATCGATGACGAGGAGTCACATGTGGAGGCTGTTTTGTTTTATCCCAAGCCAAAAAGGTTGGGAACCACTGTCCTACACTGTGTTCTGTCCAGCTGTACCATATATACATCCAGAAAATTCAAATGAAACAAGCATGTATTTAGCCCTCACAGATCCTGAGTTAAAGCTGAAAAATTTGGGCATGTCATTTTGTCAGAGGTGTTAGATGGTTTACATATTAAGGATTCATTTGCATGTCTTTGCTGCCAGTGGAAAAGTGGGAAACACATCTAACTTTTATCTGAGCTCCCATCTTCCTCCAAATAAACAGAAAGTAAAACAAAATGACATCTGTTCAGTCTAATCAAACTCTCTTTCAGATGTTTGACTACTGAGATCTCCCATGTGTTCAAGCACGCAGCAGAAAGCCACCAGAAAGCAAAAAAAAAACTGAATTTAACACCATTTTACTTCAGCTAACATTAAAACAAACTTGCCATGAAATTACTTTTCGAAACAGCTGGCAACAAAGCATTCATTTCCTCACACACTGGCATTCTCTGCAACACATGCACACATAGAAAATTTAAGAATATGACTTACAGGCCGGACATGGCAGCTCTGCAACTGCAACCCTTCCTCTCTGGCTCTCTTTCTCTCTGTCATTTTCTTCGTCTGTCTCTCTCTCTCTCACACCTCCTTCTCTTCTTCCTTTCTGTCTGTCTACACGGCTAAACTCGCCCTCAAGCCTTCTTTACCCTCTCCCTCGCTGCTGATTGGTCACAACAGTGAAGTGTGTGATTTACTGGCTCCTTCACCTAACAGATGTTTAGGTGAACTTCAACAGCACACAGACATGCGCAGCGAGCTGTGGTGTAGAGTTTTGTCTGGTAGCCCCGGGGGTTTAAGGGTGATGACGACACACACACACACACACACACACACACACACACACACACACACACACACACACACACACACACACACACACACACACACACACACAAATCCAGGCTAGTGTTTACGTGTGTGTATATGGGGTGTATACGTGCACTGAGGTCAAAGGTTAGGTAAGCCTGTGTTAGGTTCATGACCTCACATACACACAGGCGTGCACACACAAAAGTATGCATTAATGTGAAACCGAGTTACACAGCACGTCACACGAGACAGTTTATAGTTACAGAAAGAAAAATAAAGTGAAACTGACTGAATGTCCATATACTAAATGTATGAAATAAAGAGGAACATTAACTATTTTTCTACTCTGATAATAAGGGGGAGGTGGGGTAGCTTTCGGAGTGAGTACCGACTCTGGAGGCGTAGTGGGAGAAACAAAGTGTCTCCCCTGTGCTTTCTGATGACAGTGGGAAAGTTGTAGCAGGAAAAGTTAACCCTCTCCTCGATTTCATGTTGTTTATGGAGAAGGAGAACCAGTAAAATGAGTCGGGGGGAATGCGACGCTAGGAAGCCACGGCCGACCAGACCAATCACAGTTGTTGCGGTCTGCGTCGCCGCGACGTGTAATTACATTTTTTATTAGGTGCACGTCAGGCTACGGCATAGGGTCCACATCTCCACGTACCTACGGCGTGAAATTAGCAAAAATTGGGCCTAACAATCATAAAAACCCTATAACATATAAAGGTCGTTATGGTTGCAAAGTGGTCATAAAGCAACCAGAATTGCAATGATTTCAGCAATGGATGAGTTGATCAAAAAAATTCTGCAACTATCTTGACAACTCGTTTCAGTCACTTTTCAAGCAAAAATGTCAAACATTTACTGGTTTTAGCTTCTCAAACGTAAGAATTTGCTGCTTTTCTTTGTCATATATGACAGTTTATTCAATATTTCTGGGTTTTTGGGATGTTGGTCAGACAATAACTAACAATTTGAAGATGTCACCTAAGCTTTGGGAAAAAAAGAAAGGGCATTTTTAATTTTATTTTCTGATATTTTAAGGACAAAACAATTGGTTGATTAATCAGGACATTAATCGGTAATGAAAATAATCATTGGTTGCTGCCATAAACACTTGACAGCTGGTGGTGGTAACGAGCGCCTGCAGAAGGTGGAAAAGAAGATGAGGGCTAGCTGATGTAAACAAGGATACACAAGATGCATTTTGATGACAAACCCTGTATGTAAACTGTTTTGGTTCAAAAGTAAAGGCCTTTTATGACCCCCGACTCATTTCCTGGTTCCCCTTCTCCATAAACAACATTAAATCAAGGAGAGGGTTAACTGTTCCTGCTACAGATTTCCCACCGTGGTCAGAAAGAACAGGGGAGACACTTTGTTTCTCTCACTATGACTCTAGAGTCGGTACTCGCTCCGAAGGTAATCGCCGTCACTCTCTCACTTCTACCTCACTCTAACACACACACACACACACACACACACACACACACACACACACACACACACACATGCTGGATCGACGCACACACCAGCGCACAAGTATAAACATCAGGCCACTTACGTAGGCTACGGCGAAAGCTCTGCGTGGAGCCTGCGCAGAGCCATAAAACGGCCTTAAAGGGGCCTTTATTTTGTTTGTTTGTAATTCTTCCTTCATCATTGATCAGATCTTGTTACAGAACTTTTCAGAGATTATGTGTCTGACTTACAGCTAAGAGTCTGCACAACGTGGGACTTGCTAAATTAAATCAGCACAAAGTGAGGTTAAGGAAGTTTTTTTCCTAAGGGAGAAAAAAACAATACACCCTTTAATATACAGTACACTATACCCTCAGTACTCAGTATTTATTTTCTTGGCTGTAACTTTAGACATTAGGTGAAAAGATGCCAGATTTTTTTTAAATCCCAAAATTGGAAAAGGATTTGCAGAGTTTACCAGGTTTCTTTCAGACAGCAGTGAGATGGGATGTTGATGGGTGTGTTAACAGCTGGCTGCAATTCAACTGACAGAGCAAACACACACACACACACACACACACACACACACACACACACACACACACACACACACACACACACACACACACACACACACACACACACACACACACAGGCAGAAACCTGGAACTGGTTAACCTCCGTCTCCGTCTCTGAGTTCACCTCGTTCTCTCTCTGTCCAACACACACATTGTATACACTTTCTCTCAGTTTTTATTTCTCTTCCTTCACTCGCTCACTTTGTCAATATCTGTCTCTTTCCTTGCTTTACATCTCAGTTAAGTCATGTTTTTGCTTTCCCTTTTCTCTCCTACCTTTATTTTCTTCTTTCTCTTTACATTCTCCTACCACTGTAGCTTTTTATTTCCTTTTCAATCTTTCTCAATTCAATACATTTACTTTAACTTTCTATATTTATTATAAATAAGTAAAAAGGTCAGTGATGATGCAAATGATACACTTATAAAATACAATGCATTATTAAAGATTAAACCAGTGGCTCACAATCTTCCAAAGTGTCTAGTTAGACCCCCTTGTTGTTAGCAGCTCTACCAAAGCATGAATACCCTCTGAACATCTCAGATGATTCAATTTAAAATATTGATGGAGGCCCAAAGAGGTAAAATTATCCAATATTTAACAAAAAAGCAAAGACTAATGAAGTTTGTGTAGCAGAACTTTGCTTTTTCCTCTTCCCTACCCATTAATGATCTCACTACCCCTCAGATTGATCTTGTGACCCTATGAGGGGGGGCCTTAGGTTGGGAACCACAGGACTAGAATACCTAACTACTAGACAAAAAAAACTAAAAACTGTATATATAAGCACTAGCCCCACCTCAACCAGCTACAACAGTAAAATGCTGCTTAAGCATTGATGCATCAGTATTAACTATAATGTCCTATTAGTTACAGGGGCCATTCTTCTGCAGAATGAGAACTTCACTTTTTGTGAGGCCTCACGATACGATATCATCACGATACTTATGTCACGATACGATATTATTGCGATTTTAAACATATTGCAATATTCTGCGATATATTGCAATTCATTAACTTTTTTCAAACTTCAAATTTTTCCCAGTTTCAAATGATGTCCCCAAAAGAAAACTTTGTCAACATCTGTTTTATCTAAAAAGATACATTTCTCTGTTTGTTCATCTCACTTCAATTGTATTGCTGCAAAATCAGATTGTCAAGCAGACAAACTGACCAACACATATATAATAAAAGATCGATATTTGGCGTCTGTGTAGCGATACAGTATTGCCACAGAAAATATTGCAATACTATGCTGTATCGATTTTTTCCCCCACCCCTATTTCGTTATGAGAACCAACCTTTTAGTCTCAATCTAAAAAAAACAGCCAAAAGGCTTTTTAAATAGTTTATTTAGCTGTAGAAGTAGGACATTTATCTTAATGCATGAAGGAACACGTCTTTTATGTTTCCATCCTTCAGTTTATCACAAACATCTGGAAATACATGGTTTACGTACTGGAAGAGTATAAAACTTTAACTAACGCTATCAGACAAATGTAGTAAAGTAAAAAGTACATTTGCCTCTGATGGAGTAGAAGTATAAAATTGCATAAAATGGAAATACTCAAGTACAAGAACCTTAAATTTGTACTTAAGTACAGTACTTTTTACTGTTACTTTCCACCACTGATTATGCCTGACAGATTTGTGTTTTTTAAACCATCATCTTCATTTAAGTCGTCATAACTGATGAACGATGAGCTACTGCTGCAGATATATCAAATATTAGAAATGTATACTCTTAAAAATATATATTCAAGGCTCAGCTGTAATGGATCAATGGAACATACTGACACCCGAATAATAACAAAACTGCTTTTTTGTTTGTGTCCATCAAACACAGACTAAAACAGAACAAGTTGAAAAATAGGAAATAGGAAACTGCAGTCGCACATGCTCAATTGAGCTATCAGCCTTTCTCTCTTCCTCTCACACGCTCTTGCTTTACTTCACACACTCGTACATCCCTTTTCAGCCAGCACAGACTGTCAATCAACATGAATGACTTTATCTCTCTCATGACCACACACACACATACACACACACACACACACACACACACACACACACACACACACACACACACACACACACACACACACACACACACACACACACACACACACACACACACACACACACACACACATCCTGTCTCTCTCAGCTCTCAGTCATTCTGTCTTTCACTTTTACGTTTTACACACTTTCTTGCATCTACAGACATTTACTCACACACACTCCCTCACTAGGTTACTGCATAGAAGAACAGCATTTTCTCTGGTGTGTTGTTGTGTGTTCTCAACACAGATATTTTACATGTGCATGAATGTGATCAAATCTTTTTTTACTCTTCTTATGATCATAGAATAATGTATCTAATAATAAGAACAAGCTGTAAACACAACACTGACATATTATCACATTTTCAGTTATGGTGAACTTGATAGTTAACAGTTGCTCATTAACATATCCAACAGATATGGCGCAACATTATCATTCATTTCGATTCATGTTTCCGGCCACCTGGTGAATGTAAACCCAGTAATTCACTCTCTTTTAGCTCTGTTTTTGGTCTCCACCAACTCCTGAGGGAAATATCTGGCTCTTTCTTTGCCACTGTCTGTTTGGTGCTGAGCAGGTAAGTTAGTGTACAGTGGGTTTTAAGAGGTTCTTTGCTGAAAACAGCAGCCTGCTGCTGCCGAAAACTATGTTATTGAGTATTTCAAACATGTTTACAGTTTCAAACATGTTCACAGTTTATTCTTTTATTTTTTTATTTAAATGTTGTTTCAAAGCTTTCTCTACAGGTATGTAATTCTGCTGGAGAGTACTAAATCCCCAAATAAATTATTTATTTATTTTTCTAAAACTCATTATTAAGATATTTAGTCAAATCAGAGTCACACAAATATCAGAAACATTACTAAGCATATGACCTTGTTGGCCTCAGTGGTAGCTATGGCCTCCTGACAGGACTGTTTAATAATGTTAAAGTGCTGAAATGTACCACTGGTGCACTCAAGGGCAATGCATGTCAAAATCAACCAAAGTTAAATCCCTCAACAACAACAAAAAAATGGCGCAAGACAGGGATCTGCAGCCACTGAAAGGCAAAGTCCCATTTTCACTTCCAATGTCACTTCACTGTGTTGAGTGTTGAGTAAATGTCACTGCCACCAGCCAACTGTCAATATGAAAGGGGAAGTGCACTTGAACTAAAGATGATGACAACAATTGAATAAAGAAACATATTATTTCACTGCGCAGGGTTCCTGCAGGCTTGACCAAGATAAATTTAAGTTTTTTGTGATACAACAAAGAATTCAATTTAATACTTGTTTCACGATCA
This sequence comes from Perca fluviatilis, assembly GCF_010015445.1. Classification (NCBI taxonomy): domain Eukaryota; kingdom Metazoa; phylum Chordata; class Actinopteri; order Perciformes; family Percidae; genus Perca; species Perca fluviatilis. The sequence goes on along the minus strand of NC_053129.1, from coordinate 26,760,153 downwards.
AACTATCCAAAGTATGATGGAAAACCAGTATGGCCAAGAACTATATCACGTTTTTTCTGTTGCTTCTCAACAGTATATTACAATAATTCCCAATGATACAATCAATTTAAAAAACCCAACCTGGACCAAGATAAGAAGTGTAAAAGTGATGGATGGGTTAACCAAGTTCATTTGAGTTTTTGCTAAAATTGACATTTGCCTAATTATGAGTTGACGAGCTTCCTAGCTAAAGTAGCTAACAATATTGACAGTGTTTGCTTGACTTCAATCTTTCTAAGACCTGCAGAGATACCCTGACTGGGTTTTATATCTCTTGGAAAGCTTAGTTCATTCAGCAGGTAGTGGGGAGCTACAATACTAACTTACCCCCTAAGGGAAGGTCGACTCAGAGCCTATAGGTGGATGCTGGGGTGGAGCTTTTGAAATGCTATATGAACAGCAGCAGCGGTGGCAGCAATGACAGCATGGCTTTAAACTGAGCAGTGTGTAGCAACAATGTGTATGTATATGTATCGATATTTTCACTTTGCATCAATGATACTGCATCTTTGATCATTGAATCGATATATCGATCCAGATCGATGTATCGTCACACTCCTATTAACTAGCTTGCAGAATTCACTTCATTTTTTAAATAGTACAAATAATCTTCAGTAGTTATCTTTATGACTGCTCCTGATTTTATTAGAGTAAAATGAACATTGAACAAAAGAACAACATATATATAGAGTGCCCTGACACATGAAATTGAACTGCTAATCATAAAAATGTTTAGCGATATCACCCAACACAAAGCAGTGCACTTCTATTGGGAATGTTGATTTTCCCATTACTTGACTACTCAGTACTACACAGAGCGAACAAACAGCTTCTACTGTATTTTGGTTGCTTTACAATACAAAGCACCCATCTACAGATCCAATTCAAAAGCTAGATACAGTAAGTCAGCCAATTAGACTTTTACAGCATATACTGTAGGACACAGATATTCAAAAATTAAAATGTAATCCATAGTGTTTACGTAAATAATTATGATCTTTCAATCCAGCCCAGTTTATTCTGATTGAGGTGTTTACTTAAAGCATTTTATTCTGATTGGGCTCCAAAGAAAATAAAAGCCTCTATGCGACTGCAACTATAAATTCACACAGACAGAGACCTGTTTCTCTCCCACCTCCATCTTCCAGCGGCTGAGCCATTCTTCTCTCTGTCTCCTGCTGATGTAGTATGGATCTCCAGCCTGGAAAGTCACTCTGGGGACTGGCCTCCTCCGCAGCCTGCCAGTCTCACCCTGCACACACGCGCATGCGCACGCACACACACACACACAAAAACACACACACACACAAAAGCACGTTATATACTTTCTCTTAAATCTGCTTGTACTATGAGAGAAGGTTTTTCTTCATTTTTGATTTTAAAAAACCATCAGAAGTAGGGTGGCAACTGGTTTTCTCACCTCTCTGGGGGAGTCGCAGTTTCTGTCGTCTGGCTCGTCTGCAGGAGAAGAAAAGTTACAGGAAATGGCCCATTTGTACAGATTTAACAAGAGGTTTAATGAGGAGGTAAAGTCATGGTTTTCATCACTTTGCCCCGGCATCCATATTCAAAGTCTGAATGGCCTCAAACACTGCAATCTGGAAGTTATTTGACTATTAAAATTTCAGGTAAACTGACAAGTTCTCTTGAAGACATTTTTTTTTAATAAATTAGACATGCTTAAAGCATCTAAAATGTCAGTAAGTTAGCTGTTGTGTCCTTAAATAAAAGTTTTTTGTAATTAAAGTAAACATTTTAACAAATGTATATTTAGGCAAAGTCATATCATATTAATAATTACAGTATATGACTTTGTATTAAATCTATACCCTTATTCTTCTCGGTTTGTTCTAGTTTCCGACGCCCACGCTTCTTGCGAGGGGAGGGGGAGGGCTCCGGCTCCTCAGGCGGGGTTGGGGGGGCGTTTGCACAGGGATCAGAGGTCGCCATCTCCTGGGAAACAGACGGAGCACAGTCTAGGTCTGAGAAAACTGCTGCTGGCCCTTGTCTGGACTCATCAAAGGACTCCACAAACATAATAACCATACACACACTCACACACACACACACACACACACACACACACACACACACACACACACACACACACACACACACACACACACACACACACACACACAATAAACTCATGCATACACACACAATCAAAGAGCTACTGCAATACAAGCACATACCTATTAGTCTGCCCTTGTTAGTACAGTGCAGAGCAGGTACGTCCAGCAGTGTGTGTCTGTATTGGATCAGTTTAATAAACACCCCAAGCTCCAATTAACACGCACATGCACACGCACACGCATATGAGATGAGATGGGGATTGCTATTGTCGTTAACAGTCCTAATGACTAATGAGCACATATGGGAAAAATTATTTGTGCTGAATGATGCTAAAATTACATATAATGTAAAATAACTCAAAAAAACAAACAAATGTATTGTAATTATACTGCAAGATATCGAGATGACAGTACTCTTTAGTATCTTAAGTATGCACTCAAACAATCTTCTGTGTATACTTCTGTCTCTAATTCAATGGTTTATCCATTAGCTCACCAGCTTTAATGATGCGAAACTCTGATTATGTTTCCGCTCTGAAAGGCCAGCAGGGTTTTTATGTGTGTCGCTGACAGGCCAACATTTTATTGATGGGTAGTTAATAACTGGAGAGCAGGGGTGAATGTCAAGCTCAAAGGCTGTGCTAATGCTAGCTAGAGCTAACAAGCCCACAAAGGCTATAATGAGCAGGTGAGAAGGCCAGTTAAAAGGCAGAGAACACAAAAGGTGACTGAAAGGGCCTCGGGACAAACATAATAACACCAGCACACACTTCTAACACTGGGTACTTAAACAAGAACAAGGCTTTGATACATAGGTGGATTTTTTTTTGTGCCCAAAACATCCCACCTACAAACAAAAATGTATATTTTGCTTTAATGTGTGCTTGCCCTTTTGTAAAATAATTACAAATAGATATGAGCATGCAATAGGCCATTTATTTGCCACTGGATCAACCAAGTTCTGAAAGTTAATGCAGGATCAAGCTCTAAAAGGCAGCAGGGTTTTTAATGTATCCAGTCTGCATACAGATGAGCTCTTCAGCTCTAATTTAATTTTTGTGTTTTAACTAACTATACTGCACTTGATACAGAGCTGGCAGAAGATAATGCTTTGATAATTCAAAAATGCTTTACATAAAAACAAGATTAGTACTAAAGCTCTATAAACTCTCATTGAAAGTGTGTTTTAACTGTGTAAACATGTTTAAATGTTCAAATTATTAGCAGAGAAGCTGCATGTGTTCACTTGACGTTGGGACAACACATTGAGAAATGAACTGCTGAAACAAAAGTGAAATGACTTAACTGGAAAGATACAAAAGATATTTCCGTTTATAGCATGTCATCCATTAATCTCAATAATTGCAGGAAACATAAAATACACAAAACATTCAAACTAAATAAATCAAAGCGGTCAACTAAATTCAACCACTTAAGTCAAGTGGTTGAAATCAGTGTAAATCTTGCTATGTAAAAATCAACCAGCAGCTTTGAAAAATATTAATTGTTGACACCTAATTGCTGCAATAAATTAGCTCACATGAATTTTAAAACTGTGCGCATAAAACAATCAAAAATAACGGTATGATTTAACCAAGATGGAAATTTCTTTAACATTAAATTAAAATGAGTGCACCACGAGTACCAGTGTCTATCTTGTGCACATGCAATACCATCGTGTGCCCTTGATGTGAACAAATGGTCTTAACATGTATTGTTTTAACCCCAAAATGAAATTAAAGCTGCATTAAGCAATGTTTTACCATTACATTATGAGGCAAAAAGACTGACACTTTATCAGCTCCTACAGCTAACTTTTAAGCAAACAACTGACTACTTACACATTCAGCAGAAACAGAGGAATCTGGACTTGCAGTCATCTTTTTGGCCACATGTTGAATGTAAATTCAATTCAGCTCCTGAGAAAAATATCTGGATGTCTTTGGATTGCTATATGTTCGACGTTCTTCAGCCACTTCGCCTCTCCCGCCATTTTGCGCTAAACAGGAAGTGTACAACTGGCTTGTTTGAGCTGGTTGTACACTTCCTTTTGTGAGAGCAGGTGCATTTGTTGGGTTTCATTTAGGCCGGTGAAGCAAAACTATGACCTGGATGCGGCTGCAGGCGGCAGACTACAGTGTTGATTCACATTACAGAGTCCTTTGATTTAGTGTGACTATAAAAGATATTGCTTAATGCAGCTTCAAAGTTGTATTAAGAGAATTTGACACATCAAACTGTAAGACATTTTCAGGTGCAGACTGCATTTGACAGTAGACGTAATTAAGAGTTAAACTCGCACACATACACAGACAGTACCTCCTGCATGCACACTGGTGGGTTATGCTGTCTTTCATCTTTTCAAACAACTCAAGCACTTCCTCTTTTCTCAGCATCTAACCTTGATCTTGAATGACAGACAGTGTGGAAAGTACCTGACTCTACTGACTCGAACCTAAGCTGTGTGCACAGTATAGCAATCCAACCAAAGGTAGTTTTTAGGTTGGATGAAAACTTTGATGATACCCTAGGGGAGGCTGAAGAGGGAACAGGTTGTAAGCAAACAATAAAACAATAGTGCACCAAAAATAATCAAATAAGCAGTCACTTTGACCTAATAGAGCAAATAAATTCATGATAGGTCAAAATGTATTATAGCTGTTTCCAATATCAGTGTGACTGATGGGGGTAACACATATGTTTGTTTTTTATTAGTTATTATTAGTAGTTCACAGCACAGTAGCCATGAATCTCGTCCAGATTACGTTTTGGACGTGACATGCTGTCTAAACTGAACACATCTTAGCTAGAACCGTGCCCTGCTTTACATCAATGTCAGTCACACAAAAAAAAAATACAATAGCCTCTAGACGAATGTTAACTTCTGCATCATTTTTATTGGGCTCTTCACCTTCAGGCTCAATACTTCTTATCTTATCCTTTGTTTGCTTCAGTTATTCTAGCTAACACTTGTATTACTAGGGATAGCTGCTGTGGCCATGTTGGCCAAAGTAGCTACTCCTATTTGCTAGATTATAGAGCTTTTAAGCTATCTAAAATTAAAGGTCCCATGACATGAACATTTCACTTTATGAGGATTTTTAACATTAACATGCGTTCCCCCAGCCTGCCTATGGTCCCCCAGTGGCTAGAAATGGTGATAGGTGTAAACCGAGCCCTGGGTATCCTGCTCTGTCTTTGAGAAAATGAAAGCTCAGATCTTCTCTATATGTCGTCATAAGGAGAAAGGTTACCTCCCCTTTCTCTGCTTTGCCTGCCCAACGAATTTGGCCCACCCATGAGAAAGAGAGAGACATCATGGCTTGCAAACGAGCAAAGTGGCAGTTGGTCAAGGCCACACCCCCATCCTCCACCTTGCCCCCCCTCTCTCCTCCTCAATAGCTACAGACACAGAAATGGCACATCCTAAGGAAAGCTCATTGTGGGACTCGCTCTAGTGGCTGGAATTCTGCACCAAGGCTGAATTTTAGGAAAGAGACTTCAGATACAGTATTAGGGGACCACTGAGGCCTACATAAAAGCATCCAAAGAGCACCATGTCAAAGGACCTTTAAAGTTATTTCTCAAAAGCAAATAAAGATAAAGCCGGCAACCTTACCTAAACAGTAATAAAAAATTACAAACAAGATCCTTAAGCATATACAGCACCTAAAGATTGCTATCTCTAAACATCATTTTTTCACCATTTCCCTGTTTTGTCTACAGAGGTTTGATTATCTTCAAAGAGTAAAACATGGAAGTGGGACAGATGTCGCAAATTTATGCACTCAACTCACCTCATCTCAACTCAACTACACTCCACCAGTTCATTAGGTACACCTAGCTAAAACTAATGCAGACTCAAGTTGCCATTTATCACATGATAAAACTGCTCTGCGCTTTCTGTGCCTTTGTTTTCCTATGGGGAAAGCGGTGGAGACAACTCGGAGGAAGGGCTACCCTTGGTGTCGCTCGGATATATAAAGATATATATATATATATATATATATATATATATATATATATATATATATATATAGTTTTAAAGAGATGTTGATTCAACAGTATGGTAATTCTGGAGGCTGCAGTTTGTGGTGCTGTTGAATTGTCTAGTGTTTTACTGGCAGCTGTATCTTTGGGGCTGAAACTAAACATTATTTTAATTATTGATTATGTTCTCAATTCATATTTTTGTCTTTAAAATGTCATAAACAATAATAATAATAATTTCCCACAGCCCAAGGTAGCTGTGTTAAAAAAGAACAAAACAAAGAAATATATATTATATTATATACTTTTTTAACACCATATGCAGTATTTGAGAATTGCTGGTTGAGTAGCTATATATTATTTACATGACAGTAAACATATAAATGAGGAATAAGTATAAGTATAAGTAGGAAATGTTTGACTTATGCATCAATTGGAAACAATCACAATGACTCTCATTAGTCAGCGTTCGCAGAAAACATGCTTTTTTTACAAACAGAACTGTCAACTACTTTTGAACGCACCTGCCTTAAATTAAAGCACTAATTAAGTGTCCAATTAGGACCTGGGAGCTGCAATAAACCGATTTTAATGTCTGCTGACACACTCAGACACTCAATTTAGAAACCAACATGTTTTACTACTTTTATAGTAGATTTCATTTTCATTAAAAGACTGTGAATTACGGCGATAATTTAATTAAATGTGTTTACATTGTTTGCAGTAATCCAACTTCCTCAAGAACCTGAGTTTACATCATTTGTTAGAGGTTGTGTTTAATCCATGTGGTTTGTAACACCGGAGGACATTATAATTAATACAGAACTTCAAGGTTAGATTTTTATGTACGACGTGGACGTCATGACACTTTTTGTGGAACTCTGCAAACACAACCACAATTTCCAGCATGTCTCTGTGACCTTTGTGGTTTGGGGCGACAAAACGGAAAACACCAAAAGAAACCAGCCTAAGCTGCATAAATGCCAAGATCAAATCAAAAGCTCTGGTTATCAAGTCATGCCTAAGATCTTGGGTTTCACATTACAGTTACAGTAATTATAGTTTAGCTTTAGTCTGGATATAATCTAGCTTTTAGGTTAAAATTGTCATTATTTATATCAGTTGACATCACAACTGACTATGGTTGTTAGGGGAATTTCATGTAAAAGCATTACATAAATGTTGGAAATGGAAATATCTCTTTAGTCCTACTGTACTTTAAACTATTCTGAAATGTTTAAATAAAAGCCACAAGTGCAACACACACACACACACACACACACATGCATAAAAAACACACCAGCTGCTCCACACATGGTTCTGGTGGCAAAAAAAAAAAGAGCGAGGGAGGAAGGAAAGAAGAAAGAGGAAGTGACCAACACCTTACTTATAGTCTTGTGAGTGAGCAAAAAAAAACAACTAAACAGCTGCCAGAAAACATAAGAAGCAAAGAGCGTGAAAGGAAAAAGGATGGAAGCTTGAATTAGTTAAAGACCATGAAGCTAATCCATGAAAGTATCATCATTACTGTAGTGATATGTGCCTACACATGTAGCAAGTAGCCTATTTTTGTGGAAATGTGTGTGTGTGTGTGTGTGTTTTTACTTGTGATGGAGGTGAATGAGTAAGTGAAGTTTAAAGAAAGTGAGGCTCCCTCCCTCTCTGCTTTCTATAGTTAATGTCATAGACAGTTCCACCCTTAGCTCCACACAATGGCTCTATTCCTGGATACACTTCACTATGTGTGTGTGTGTGTGTGTATGTGTGTGTGTGTGTGTGTGTGTGTGTGTGTGTGTGCGCGCGCGTGTGCGTGGGTGCGTGTGTGCTTTAATGGTTAACATAATGTTCATTGGGCAGGAGGATCCTCTTATAAGTATGTTCCACAACTACTAGATGTAATAATACTGTCATACTATAAATGTTAATATTACTACAAGTACTATCATCTGTTATTACAACTACTATTATACTACTATCAATACTACTACTACTACTACTACTACTACTCTTATGTGTGTTGTGTGTTTACATGTGTATGTGTGCATGTGGTTGCGTGTGTGTGTATCTGTGTGACAGGACCCACATTAATCCTGCCTGGCTTGTCAGACATCTCAGCTCAGACATCAAAGCATGATCAGACCTGCTCTCCTGCACACATGAATGAACACACACACACACACACACACACACACACACACACACACACGCACACACACACACACACACACACACACACACACACACACACACACACACACACACACACACACACACACACACACACACACACACACACACACACACTCTCTCTCTCACAGTAGTTTACTCGGTATTCCTTTCTGTATGGAGTTGTTTGATCAGCAATATTGACTTGCTGATTCGACCACAGAGTTCAGTCACCACAAAGACACACACACACACACACACACACACACACACACACACACACACACACACACACACACACACACACACACACAGTGAGCGATAAGAGGATGAATGGAGCGAGAAACATGGAGGAGAGGAACTGCCACAGACCTGAAGTCTGGTGTCATTACAGAAATAATGTAGCTCTCTCTCAGCTTATTACTGCTGGCTTAAAGGTGATTGGAAGGTTGCCAGTTCAAACCCCGAGAAGTCAAACTAACACACAGGAAGTAACACTTACACCTTGTTTAAAAGTAACAGTACTCAGTTCACTACTTTCTCAGCAGAAAAAAACATTTGCTCATAAAAACACATATTTCCAAAGTAGAAAAATCATGGTATGAACTTCACCTTCGGCCCATCATTGGCACTGTAGTTTATATACCTGAGATCAATGCTGGTTATTGTTTGAAAAGATTGGTGACCAGTGATCCATCAAAGCTCTCAGCACACAGACAGCGAGCAACTTGACATTGAGACATTGAGCTACATGAGCTATCTTTCTTTCCAACATGCTATTTTAAATTGTTCCTTGAATGAATGTTGAGTTAGATCAAGTTGGGTTTGTTGTGTCTATATAAAAAGTTATTCGTGACTGGTATATAAATACAGAACTGATTAACTTGTGTCTGTAGTGAGCTTGTTTATATGTAGTTTGTTTTAAAATGTAACAACAAAGATGGGAGATAAGACAATCATACAGGTAGTATATATATATATATATATATATATATATATATATAGGTACAGAAAATAGTTTGCCATATTACCTACCACATTGCTAATAATCCCTCAATGTACAGGAAAACCATGAGGGCGCACAACTTTAGCAAGTATGGTAGGTCAAAGTTAAACCAGGAAGTTCAACTGTGGTGGAGGTTTACTTTATGGCGTCCTGGTCGCATATACAGTACAGGCCAAAGGTTTGGACACACCTTCTCATTCAACGTGTTTCTTTATTTTCAAAACTATGAATGAACACATATGGAATTATGTACTTAACAAAAAAGTGTGAAATAACTGAAAACATGTCTTATATTTTAGATTCTTCAAAGTAGCCACCCTTTGCTTTTTTTGATAACTCTGCAAACCCTTGGTGTTCTCTCAATGAGCTTCATGAGGTAGTCACCTGAAATGGTTTTACCTTCACAGGTGTGCTTTGTCCGCGGTTAATTAGTGGAATTTTGTCCCTTATTAATAAAAAAGCAAAGGGTGGCTACTTTGAAGAATGTAAAATATAAGACATGTTTTCAGTTATTTCACACTTTTTTGTTAAGTACATAATTCCATATGTGTTCATTCATAGTTTTGATGCCTTCAGTGAGAATCTACAATGTAAATAGTCATGAAAATAAAAAGGAAACGCATTGAATGAGAAGGTGTGTCCAAACGTTTGGCCTGTACTGTATTTCTTTTCTTTTCCAAATAAATCTAATCTAAATCAATCAGTCAGATTATTGCATGTTGCTCTGTTTGACTTATTTTTAATGCTGTTGCCACATTCTGCAAACTTAGCCATTAGTATGGCGAGCACAATGCTTTCATAACCAACATAACTTAAGGCCAGAGTTTTTTTTTACATTAGTTCTGATAAATCATAGTTTTTCTTTAATTTCAACTTTATGCAAAGTAGAAACAGCAAGTACATGGAAAATGTGGGTGATGGAGCCAGACTGACAAGTGAAAATGATGACAAAATTATGAGCAAAAAGAAGCTAGCATTACATGTTGAGGGAGAGTATATTCTATTGTATTCTATTCTATTCTAGTCAATGTGGAGGGAAATCTCTCCTCTTAAGACACAAAGCAGAAGAAAAGCAGAAGAAAAACCAAACCAAAAGCTGCTGTGAGAAGGCAAGTGCTCTGTCACATTATCTGACAAACACACTCAAATGTGACACTTGTTAATGCAGTAAGTGTGTCCTCGGGTTCATGTGTTATTAGAAAACGGTCAGCTAACTGCCACTCAGCAGCTCGCAGGTGTGAATGCATAAATATGAAGTGTTCCTTGGAACATTAACATATCTTTTCAGGCTAGACTGAGTGATGTTGTATAGGTGAATAGGTAATCAATCACTCTGCAGCAGTGTGGAGTATAAAAGGCCAACGACAGCCTATAATTACAGTACTCACAGGAAGCAGCTGTTTGCGTTTCCTGCCAGGACGACCCACTCTGCGCTTGGTGCGGGGGCTCGCTGGTGTCCCCTCCTCTGGACTGTCATGGTCTGCTCCATCGTCATTCTGGACAATAACAGAGAGGCAACATCAAACACTGAATCAATCGAATGACTGTACGAAAATGACTAATGTCAGCAGTGAGGCGGAATTAAAGCAACAATGATTCAGGGCGATGTGGTTAAGAAACACTCCAGGGCAGTGACTAGAAAACAGGATAAAATGAATAAAGGGTAGTACACAATAATTAGCATCCAGGGTTTATCCCCGCCATTATATGGTTTAGGTGCAGCACCCGAGCCGTTTTGGGCAGCCCCCGAGCCGAATGAATGTAACTAATTGACTTTTCTCAGATCGAATGATTGTAGTTGGACTTCTTTAGCTTTAAGTTTCGTCTTTAAGCTTTTTTAGTGTTTATGATCTGCTCTAGATTTTCCAACGTTCTAGACACAGATATGGTAATAATAATTATGTGAAAATGAGACGCAAAACTACCACAAAGGGACACAAACCGACTATAAGAGACGCCAAATGACCACAGAGACCCAAAGAAAACAAAAATGACCAAAAAGAGACACAACACAACACAAAAACCCACAAAGAGACACAAAATGTATGGGGAAATTTTTTTTAAAACCTAGCATTTTCTTGAGGAAGGACGCCGAAACCCCCCGCCAAATACGTGCACCTAGGTCTTTCACAAAGCTAGGGGAAAACACTAGTATCTGCAGTTTTCATGAAGCCAAATGTCACACTTTGTATGACCTTTTTTACTAGAAGACGCTTAATTGAAGACCAATTTAAAAACAATCTACTCCAAAAAAGATCTCCAAACCCAGCCGAGTTCGGATTGAACAAAGCAGTTCTCAAGCTATAAATGGGTGAAATACAAAAGACAAAACCAGCAAATTATATGTTTGCAGACATTTAACCCAGCTGTGTTTATTAAAACACACAGAAAACCTGGTCTACTTGTAGATCTGCTCTGGACTGATCTAAGCGCGGATACGCAGCACAAAAACTCCTAGAAGATAAAAAATAAGACATTAAATTTAGATCATTATTTGAGGTCCGGTGGAAACCTTGATAACATTATATCTTTTTCCTACACTGCCTGATATTGATTCCTTAAGTGAAGCTAAATGAATTCATCTCAGCAGTTGGTTCCTTTGCTCTGGTTACAGCAGAGACAAAGTGGTATGGTATAGCAAAGTTATAGAATAGCAGCGGTGTATTTTACAGTGATATAGTATAAAATAAAAACACACCCGTGTGTCGACTAGAATCAGTTAGGCCGGCTACACACTGGCTGCGTGGCCTGAGCGTGTCAGCTGCATGGCGTGTCGGTTTTCATTTCGGCTCCCATGGTAACAGGTTAGAGCTTACACACTGCCTGCGTGACACGCACGTCTCAGAGATATTTTTCACGCGACACGCAAGCATGTTGGAAGCGTTTCCAGGCAAAATAGAATAGGAAAACATGTTTATATGTCATTTAGACACGAATACATACTAATAAATGACATGTTGATGTTTGAAAGTCTCTAGGTTTTGATATAAATGCAATTAAAAGAAAATCTTTTTTCTAATATTGCACCTGTCAATACAGAACGAAATATTCTGTAGCCTATTTTGCCGTTGCTGTAATCAAATCAGTATATATTTATGTTTAACATGGTCTTTCATTTTATCAATGGGAAACATACATGTGTACAGACAAGGCTAGCAGCAGCAGCGCCGCGTCAGACACACACAAAGTTTCTGGTCTGTAGGCTAAACACACACACACACGCAGCCGCCACGCAACAGAAACACCACGCTCACGCCACGCAGCCAGTGTGTAGCCGACTTCAGCGGCTCAAAGGCAAAGTTAAAACCAGAAAGTTCACCTGCAGAGATTATAGAAGCTAACATTTGCCCACATCTCTTTCTGTCTTCACCTTTAATTTTGTTTATATCATATCAAACTACTTTTGCTTGATGATGGCTGGTGCTTCTTCTTTCATTGACATAACGATAATCTATTAAAGCGCCCATATTATACTCATTTTCAGGTTCATAACTGTATTTTAAGGTTGTACCAGAATAGGTTTACATGGTTTCATTTTCAAAAAACACCATATTTTTGTTGTACTGCACAGCTCTCTCTCACTGCTGTAGATCCTCTTTTCACCTGGTTTCTGTTTTAGCTACAGAGTGAGACCTCTTTTCATCTTCTTGTTCTGTACTATCTTTGATTGCACTCGCACATGCTCAGTAGCTCAGATGTAGATCATGTCAGCTAGCTAACTCTAGAGACAGTAAAAGACTTCAACTTCAGTCAGTTACAAGGCAGGATTAGCTGGGAGACTTCTAAATGAGGGCGCACATGTAAGTAGTTCTTTTGTAGATTATGGTGAACTTGTCTGTGTTGTAGCAGTGCTTTGCTATTGAGAACGAGGTACCATGCTAGTGTTAGCATTAGCGTTAGCATGCTAATGCTAACGCTACGAGCTAACGGTTGCGGTTAGCCAGCTCATTTCGGATTGTGACGACACAGTCCGAGCCGATTTTGAACAGCTCACCAGGAGACTGAAGGCAGGACACATTCAGAAACTGTATCTGACTCAAAACAGCATGGATGAAGTTTGTATGTGTGTGGAAGCACCAGAGACCCAAAAGAACACCCCAAATCCCAGAAAAAAGTGTTTTTTTCATAATATGGGCACTTTAACGCACGCAAAAAGAGCCAATATAGAGATAAGAGGCTTGAGAGGAGGAGATTTCTGAGTAGAGACCACCCCCGCATACACAAATCACAAGGTACCAAAATATCATATCATTCACAATCAGATCAGACAGAACTGTGGAACTACTCTCTACAACACAATACTAATATCTGGGTAGATCCACTAATTCTCTCACTTTCTATTTTTACATCGCCTCTAGGCAAGATTTTGAGTTGCTGAGAGTCTCGGGTCTGTGCAAACTTTTTATTGGACCCAAGGGGACATTTGAAAGCTCTAAATAAAATAAGCAACACCTGATGCATCTTTAGTTGAGATGTCAAAACATTCATCATGTGAAATTCCTGTTTCTTTAAGAGTACTGTATTTAAGATAGGAGGCATGATTGTAATTAAAGGCCTTTCTATTCATATTTGAGCTCCCTTTTTTTGTGATTTGCTGCCTCAGGCAGAAATTAAATAGATGTCAAGAGACCATTAGACTCTTGTAGTGCTGAAGTGAACAAGGCAGCTTTAAATGTTCATTTGCCCAACTTGTTCAAAGCCTGGTTAGGATACCAGAGGCAAGTTGATCCATGCAGGATTAAATCGAATGGGAGGCAGCACGTCGGAAAACTGTGATACTGTGTGACGCATTCATATCGTCCTACTGTACTTCAGACTGGAAGCATTAAAACTGAGAGCTGCTTCCACTTATATCAACAGCAACTTTCTTATCTGCATCACTACGTGTGTTATATTGTTGTTTTGTAAGAACACTGTTGTGTACACTGCTCTGCTGCACTCCTTTGTTGTGCGTACAGGAAAGTCTGTCGAGTTTAGTTTAAAAAGGAATATCCGCTCGGTTTCCTGACTCTCTTTTCTGCTATAATCAGTATGACCTGACTCTGTACGCTGCAGTGTGTTTCCATTAATGTCTTCCTCCCTTTCTGTCTCTTTCTTCTGCTGGACCCTCTGTTGCTGTGACAATGGAGTGGTTGCTAAGGTGCAGAAACTGCTTAGCAACTGTCTCCGGCGGGGCCGCCGTGCTGACTAAACATTCTGATGTCACTTCCCTGACGATCAGCATAGCAACCAGCCTAGGACGAGGTAATGGCCCTGCGCCTTGTCTGCCTAGTGTGCTGTCCATATGCCTGCGTGTCTCACACACACATTTAACTACACACACGTGGACTCAACCCTGGACTGGAAATACCAACAAGAAGTATAATGAAGTCAAAAATAAACCGATAGAGCTATAAAAACAAATCTCTTTTAAAAAAAGATGTCAACACACAAACTGGCCAATCTGTCTGTATATCTTCTGTCTATTTCTGTCTCCTGGAAGGTTATTTTAGGCCACTGCAGTTGCTAAGCAACCAGACTGCAAACCAGGCGGGCAGATGAGGATCCCATCAGCAGCAGACAGCTTGTCCTCTTTCTTTTCTCCCCATCCCTACGTCCTCTCTCTCTCTCTCTATCTCTCCTGTTTCCTCTATCTCCCTCCTCTTCTGCTTTCTTTCTGTATTTCACTTTGAATCTACCACCCACCTTGTTAGTCGACAACACTGTCAACAGAACAAATACTACACTTTCATTTGTTCTAGATCTAGCCTCCGTACGATTCACGACATTTAAACACATCAGTAGCACAGCAGACGTAACTTTTACACAATTCTATCGTTAAAAGCCAATCACACCCGTCCTGGGTGGCGCTATGTCACGATAGCAGAGATAGCGAGAGGGGAGGGACATCCAGCACTGAAGAGACGTACCGAATGTCAGGCTTTATCTCAGCAATGTACATCCGTTGAGCAAGTCTAACAATTAGGGGTGGAACGGCACATGTATTCGCATTGAACCGAAACGTTACGGTACATGAATTAACACGGAGAATACACAGTATAAAAATACATAAACCTTGTGTGCAAATGAATTAAAGGGGTGATAGAATGCAAAACCGATTTTACCCTGTCATAGTTGAATAACGACAGTTCGGTGGGTAAATAGGACATACATAGAAGCTCTAAATCCCACTGACACCCCTTTACTATGAAAATCTCATATTTTGACACTGCCGCTGAAAACGGGCGAATCTCAACAAAGCTGGAAGTTGACGTCAACCTCCCAAAAACCGGAACCTTTGTCAGCCCATGGGTGTATTAAGAGAACGGTCACGCCCCAACATTTACATAGGCTACACAACTGACCTGAGATCAGGTAGTCTTCTGAATCTAGCTAGGTCACGCAGATCTCTGCTATTCCATTACAAAATTCACTTCTGAAACTTGTTTATGCGAGAAATCAACCATATAAAGCTCAAATATGGGCCGCTTTACGAAAAAGGATGGCTATTTGCAAATTTTCTCCGACTGTGTGTCGGAGTTTAGTGCCGGTGTTGGTGCTGCCTGGGTTGCTACATCGCCGCCCTGACCGCAGTGTCAGCGAGCTTGTTACGCCCGCAATCTTTTACCGCAGCCCGCAGGTTCCAGTTAATCTTATAATGGGTATGTGTGTTGAGTTATTTAAACAAACAATCGGGGAAATAAAGCCTCTTGTCCGCGAGTGTCATTGATAGAGCCGCGGTGAGATGGAGTCCATCAATGAGAGCTAGCTAGCCTCCTCCTAACTCTGACATTCACAAAAATACATTCAATTGAAATCCGAAATCGGACAAGTGTTAGCTAAGCTTTGTAAGACCTTGAGGAACCTGTAATATTCATGCCGTGACGAAATTCAAACTGTAAATATACTTTAGTTATGCGAAAGTGAGCAAGCTGCGATATTTCCCCATTGTAATGAATGGGACATATAGCAAGCAGCTGCTCGTCCTACAAAGACGCCTTGCGTTCATAAAAATGCCTTAAAATCAAATCGGACACAACGGTTAGCTTTATAAGACATTGGGGAATGATGATGTATAAGTGGCGTGACGAAATTCAAACTGTAAATATACTTTAGTTATGCGAAAGTGAGCAAGCTGCGATATTTCCCCATTGTAATGAATGGGACATATAGCAAGCAGCTGCTCGTCCTACAAAGATGCCTTGCGTCCCTAAAAATGCCTTAAAATCAAATCGGACACAACGGTTAGCTTTATAAGACATTGCGGAATGATGTTATATAAGTGGCGTGACGAAATTCAAACTGTAAATATAATTTAGTTATGCCGGCAGCTGGCCGCGGAGCCCCGTAGTGCAGTATCCACAAATGGTGACTTTGCCCTGGGTATGGAGCCCAGCAGGCTGCCGCTTTCTCGTCAGACTGTGTGGAGCTCCTAAAGTCCGACACGTCTTACCAAATTTGCAATTAGCCATCAATTTTTGTAAAACGGCCCATATTTCAGCTTTATATAGTTGATTTCTCGCTTAAAAAAGTCTCAGAAGTGAATTTGGTAATGAAACATTGCAGTGTCTGGAATATGAGATTCTGTCGCTTCTCTAATGTATGTGTATTGGGGATTCGCTCAACCAATCAGCGCGTCTCTAATGCGTATCGCATGGGTAAGTCGCTCAACCAATCAGCGCGCAGCTCATCTAAATATTCATGACCATACCATATTTGGAAGAAAAGCTCTTGTTACAAATAGGGCCAAAACACAGGGATGCATAAGGGCCAGTAAAATATCAACCAGGCCATTTTCAGCCAAACCAATGTTACATACCCCATTAGGAGACCATAAGGAACAGTGTGAAATACCCTATATAATCATTCTATCACCCCTTTAATGTAATGCGGAACTACTGTTAGAGACGCGTTTCTTTAGGGACACCTAATCTGTTGTATTTGTATTTTATTTTATGTTGATTTTAGAATGTTTTTATGTTACATGTTGTTTATGTTGTGAAGCAACAGATTGTAGCACTACGTCCAAGACAAATTTCCCCTCGGGGACAGTAAAGTGTGTTCTATTCTATTCTATTCCATGGCGAGTGGTGGCGACCCACAACAGTTAGAGCACTGGTTCTCTAACTGTTTTCAATAATGTACCCCTTTTGAATTGTTTCTTTAAGCCAAGTACCCCCTGACCAGCGCTAATCATTTTCGGTAGAAAAAAAAGTCTATATAAACAGGAACAGTACAGCGCTGTCAGCGACAGATTTACTAAACAACAGCCTTGGACCTGGAAAACATTTAAATGCTGATAAGAAAAAAAGACAAAACCTTGTAAAAAGATGGTACAAAGAAGGAAGGAAGGAAGGAAGGAAGGCCATGACATAACTTGGAAAAAAGCGAGAAACTTGTAAAAAGTAGAAGGAAGGAAGGCAAGAATAGGTCCAAAGAAGGCGACACAAATGTCACATTTTTGGTAGGAAAAAAAAAGTCTACATAAAGAGGAACAATGTTCTGGACAACAGCCTTGTAACTATTAAACATTTTGTTAACTCACATACACCCTGCAGTCCTCCAGAGGACCCCTAGGGGTACACGTACAACCATTTGAGAAACACTGAGTTAGAGGACCAGCCGGCCTCTTTAGGATCGCAAGTTTGGGAAAACCTCGGTTTCCCAGTCAGTTCCAGTAGTACAGGCGACAGAGTGGTGGATGAGACGAGGACTGTGTGTCGGCGTTGTTCAGCAGTTGTTGGGTGTGTGAGTGGAAATACATCTAACATGCTAACGCATATCCGACGCCATCACCCAGATGTGCCAATCACTGGAACGAGACAAAAAAAAACGGTCCAACTTCTCCTCCATTCTCGTGACTGCTCATTTTATTGACAGAGTGGGAAATGAAAGCGTCAGTTCTACGGACGCGGCGCCTGTATGAGATAGCTGAGAAGCTACAGGAGGTCGAGGCCAGTTGGCAAAGGTATGCCTGTCGCACTTAATAGCGAGAATACTTTTGTGTGGGGGGTGGGTGTGGGTAGAATTTTGTTGTTGTTATTATTCTATGTAATTTGCACTTTCATAAATAAGAGATGCTGTATTTTCAGTTTTATAGCTGATGGTCTTATTTTGTTTACAAGTTACAGATGGAGTCTGGAGATGATGTGGGGTACTTATTGTTTACTGTTTACATCTTCACACTTCAGGCTGCTGCAGCTAGCTCAGGGGAGAGACTGTCTGACACTAGGTGGTACAGCCTGAGACATGCACAATAAAAAGAAAATTGCCTTCTACATTTTTGTTTTGCTTTTCCCTCCATTGTACTGAACCGAACCGTGACGTCTGAACCGATGTATGAACCAAACCGTGACGTCTGAACCGAGGTATGAACCGAACCGTGACTTCTGTGTACCGTTCCACCCCTACTAACTATATAGCGACAACTACGCCTTCTTGGGCTTAAGAGATGGAATAAACAACACCGCCCTCACAGTCAGAATACCGAGTGCTGCTTTTACAGATCCCCCCCCAGCACATCTTCAGAGTGTCTTTGTGGTTTGGAGCATATACCGTCTACTCAGGTCTACTAAAGGTGATATACGGTGGTATGAAAAAGTTTAGGCACCCCTCAGAGGCTGCATAATAATTTACTCTGTTGTCACAGAAAATGATCACAGTGGCATGCCATTCATTTTCTAATAAAAGCTGAGTACTGGGGTATTTTCTAGACAAAGAGTTTTAGTGTAGCAATATTAAGTTGTATGAAATTAAATCAGATGTGAAAAATAGACTATGCAAAAATGTGGGCAGCCTTGTCATTTTGTTGATTTGAATACCTGTAACTACTAAGCACTGATTAATTGGAACACACAATTGGTTTGGTGAGCTCATTAAGCCTTGAACTTCATAGACAGGTGCATCCAATCATGAGAAAAGGTATTTAAGGTGGCCAATTGCAAGTTGTTGTTCTCTTTGACTCTCCTCTGAAGAGTGGCAACATGGGGGCCTCAAAACAACTCTCAAATGAACTGAAAACAAAGATTGTTCAACATTATGGTCTAGGCCGGGGAAGGCTACAAAAAGCTATCGCAGAGACGTAAGCTGTCAGTGTCCACTGTAAGGAACATAGTGAGGAAATGGAAGACCACAGGCACAGTTCTTGTTAAGGCCAGAAGTGGCAGGCCAAGTAAAATATCGGAGAGGCAAAGGGGAATTATGGTGAGAACGGTCAAAAACAGCCCACAGACCACCTCCAAAGACCTACAACATCAGCTTCATTTTGCTGCAGATGGTGTCACTGTGCATTGTTCAACAATTCAGCGCACTTTGTACAAAGGGGAAGCTGTACGGGACAGTGATGCAGAAGAAGCCTTTTCTGCACACACGCCACAAACCGAGTCGCTTGAGGTATGTGCAAACGCACATTTGGACAAGCCAGCTTCATTTTGGAATAAGGTGCTGTGGTCTGATGGAACAAAGATTGAGTTATTTGGTCATAACAAGGGGCGTTATGCATGGCGGCAAAAGAACACAGCGTTCCAAGAAAAACACTTGCTAACCACAGTTTAACATTTGGTGGCGGTTCCATCATGCTGTGGGGCTGTGTGGCCAGTGCTGGTACTGGGATCTTGGAATCTTATTAAAGTTGAGGGTCGCATGGATTCCACTCAATATCAGCAGATTCTTGAGAATAACGTTGAAGAATCAGTCACAAAGTTGAAGTTACGCCGGGGCTGGATATTTCAACAAGACAACGACCCCAAACGCTGCTCAGAATCTACTCTGGCATTTATGCAGAGGAACAAGTACAATGTCCTGGAATGGCCATCCCAGTCCCCAGACCTGAATATCATTGAAAATCTGTGGGATGATTTGTAGCGGCCTATCCATGCCCTCATTAGAGGCTATAGAAAGCATCTAGAGGCTGTTATTTTTGCAAAAGGAGGCTTTACTAAATATTGATATGATTTTTCTGTTGGGGTGCCCAAATGTATGCACCTATTTAATTTTGTTTTGATGCATATTGCACATTTTCTGTTCATCCAATAAACCTAATTTCACTACTGAAATATTACTGTGTCCATCAGTTATTTGATAGATCGAAATGAAATTGCTGATCCAAACACCTAATTATTTATAAATGAAAATCATGGAAATTGTCAGGGGTGCCCAAACTTTTTCATACGACCGTACAACTACAGGTTCTGAACATCATCACATAAATGTCTTTCTAACTTTAGCATTTTAAACAGTAGCTTCTGTCATGTGCAATGGATTATATCTCAAGTCAAACTTCACATACCTCTATATTCTCTGTATCTCCTGCCATGTCTTCCTCTCTGTCCTCAAACTCTGAGTTTTTCTTTTTACACTTTAAGAGTTTAGGTTTAAGTCTCAGGAAGTTAAAAAGCACAACAAACTCTAGAGTAAAAAACAAACTCTATAAGGGAAACCTACTCGTTGGCTCTTTGCCAGTGTGTGAATGGGGAAGTAAGTGAGTAAGATGGTTCTTTATATAGCGGCACTATAGAATGAACTTCAAACTTCTCACAGATTTACGAGGGCTGCCCTGGGCTCTGGGGGCGCAAATGAAAGGAGCCATTTTTCACTTTGTGTATGTCTGACTGACTGTGTGTGCGCTCATTTGTGTAAGACTTTTAGAGTCGAAACCCTGTACTCGTCTCACCTGCATGTGGTCGGGTGAGTGTGTGGAATGCAGAAAGGCCTAAAGTGAATGTAAATGAATAACTGTAAGTTAAATTATTACAGACGCACACACAGTGTTACCTGCCAGATTTTCTGTGTAATTTGGCTAAAATAAGCTCTCAACTGCGAGCTAAAGTAGTAGTGGTAGTGGTAATGATAGCTGTAGTAAAAGTGCTGGTGGTTGTAATAATATCTGTGCCTGCAAAAATACCTGTAGTGGTAATTTAATAAGTCTAATAATAGAAGCAGCAATAATTACGGAGTAATGGTAGTGACGTGGGGGTAAGAGTCATAGGTGTATTTAATTAAGTGCATATTTTCAGTACTAGTACTGAAGTATTTCCACTTTATATGTAGTTATACTTCCATTTACAACACTATGTACATAGGGAAGTATTCTTGGTTTATGGGAAAACATTTCTCAGACAGCTGTAGTAACAGCATAATGACCTCCGTAAAATTGATGGAGTGCCACAATTTAAATAACCCATCAGTATCATAATTGGTTTGTGCCAACTGCACTGACGGTACGACACTGAAACACTGCTCATAGTGTGAGTTAAGGCATCAGTAACGCGGAAAGGAACCAATCATCATAATGAGCTTGATACCTTTTATAGAGTTTGGAAAGGGCCACTGGGCTAATTATACACATTATCATTGTTTAATTCTAATAAATCGATATTCACTTATCAAACAAACTGATACATTTCAAAAAGGAGTTGTAAATGAATTAATTATATTTGTTTATTTAAAAACAAATCATTAGGTCTTTAATTCTTGAAAAGATGAATTATTAAACTTTTAAATTGTACTTTTTGTTTTGGATAGGCAGATACTTTCTGTACATTTTCATGTCAAAGAAACAGATAAACTCAATACATACAACAAATATACGCAATACATGCAGTTGATATATAGTCAGAAATACACAAATACACTCATGCTCTTAGATTAATCCTCACATATATTTTTACTAACGAGTCATTTGTCTCCTGCTGCGACATTTATCGTTTCCATTTTCTGAAAGCTTTCATTTGAAGATACAGCATTGTTTTGGCACAATCCTGACTCCATACTTTGTAATACTTCATAAAAAGTTTGATTGCAGGACTTTTATGGCTACCGGGGTATTTCCCCCATTGTGGTAGAGCTAGTTTCAATCAAGTAAAGGACTTTTCCCCATAATATTAGTAGTTGTAATAGTACTTGTGCTCGAAGCATTAATGGAACAGCTGGAGTAGCAGTAATACATTACTTCCCACTGTATATTAACAACAATCTCTCTCTCTCACCACATCATTGGTGATGTCGTTCTCTGGTGTCTCGGGCGGTTCAGCGGCTGCAGGACTGTTGGACGGCATGGCTGGGAGCTTTAAAATGTAAAAAATGAAGCAAATCAAAACATGGGAAAGGCCCTCAGAAGCACCAGGTGCAGCTTCATTCAATCTGTCTATCTGTCTGTCTGTCTGTCTGTCTGTCTGACGATCACTCGCTGACTCAGTCCTCCCCCTCTCCTAAAGAAGAAGGAGAAAAGACAAACACACACACAGCATGGCATGAGTGGGGATATCGTAGTATGTCAAGTATTATTGTCAGTATGTGTGTATCTTTTTTCTCTCTTCCTCAGTCTATCCACCTCTTGCTCATCCTCCCACCAACCCACACAGCCCTGAGTTTAGGGCTGTAAAGGTAAAGGTGTCTCTACGAACTGTACACACACGCACACACACACACACCAACAGGTGTCCTCAAAGGAATTTTCTAGAATCAGGGCAGCTTTCAACATGGCTGTCACGGTTTGATTGATGTTGCTGGATAAAACTGTCCTGTTTCATTAGACAAAATGGCTGCGTTCAAACTGCAGGTAGTAAACGTGACCAAAATCTAATTCTTTCCCCTCAAACAGGACACATATCAGTTTTTAATGACAGTATAAACAGGGAAAAATCACACTGAAGCTGACATTTTTTATCTTGATTTGGGCCACTTAGTCCTAAATCTATTAATCACACTGTATCTGATTTTTTTGGGCAATGTACATACCCCAATTCATAGTCTAGGGCTGCAACTTTTTGGTCTTTTTTGCTTGCAGATAGTACAGACAGATAGGGAACATGGGGAGAGAGAGGGGGATGGCATGCAAAAAAGTTCCCTGGGTGTGTTTTAAGGCTACCAGGGTCAACACACCTATCTATGTAACACCTGCTTGTTCTTTGCGTATCTTCCCCTGTGCGCTTTCAGATTTTGGCATGCTCATTGATTACCACTTAAGTTGGTTACTCACTGAATACCGGTAGATCTGACATTAAAAAAGCTTACATATATTTAAAGCTTGTGACCAGCAAGCAAAAATACACAATAAGGTGTTCTGATATACCAAAATAACAGACAAGGTTACTGCAACAATTCTCGTCTGTTATTTTCTATATTACCTGTGTGCAAATGCTCACAAAAGGTTGTTTGTCGTCTATTTAGTGGGTGTTACTATCTGGTAATGCAACATCAAGGAAAAGCTGGATTACGCCACTCGGGGGGCCCTGGGCAAATTTAGCTGTGGGGCCTGTTCCTCCCACTTTCTTTGCTTTATGTAAGTATCTTGTTATTACTAAGAACCATTAGGGACAGAACACACTGCAGATTCTTTATATCCCAAGAAACCAAGGTACCCCTATTGTCAAATACTCTTCTGTCACAGGTTTGTTGTGTGTCACTTAGCATTACACAGGAATAGACACCACGTAAGTATTATATCACTTGAAACAATAAAGGTATTGATATTTGATTTCGACACATTTCCCTCAAGATCAGGTAAAAATGTGCAACCTGCTAATTTGCAACTAATTCAATTTCCACAAACTAATTTCAACACAGTGATTCTTAGGTAAAATCATTTAAATCATGCACTGATTTGGATCAGCGGTTAAACTGTTAA
The DNA here is from genome assembly GCF_010015445.1 of Perca fluviatilis. Lineage (NCBI taxonomy): Eukaryota > Metazoa > Chordata > Actinopteri > Perciformes > Percidae > Perca > Perca fluviatilis. The sequence continues at coordinate 26,736,272 of NC_053129.1, read as the reverse complement.
CCAGAACTTTGTTTGATATGTTCTGTTATAAGATTTTAATGGACACCTGTCACCCACTTTTTCTTTAGAGTTGTGATTTTGGGCTATAATATAATATAATAAATAAATAAAACTGATTTGACTATTTTTTCTTGGCCATAGCTCAGCTGATATAAATAATGCCGTAAAGCCTGGATTAAACGTATTTACTTCTACATGAGCATGTCGGCTGTGAAGTTTTTGCCTATCAGGTCTGTATTTTTTGCGAGTCACTTCAGGAGTGTGATTTGTTCAGATACTGATCACAATCAAGAAAATTGGATCTCAGTAGTGATTTGGATTTGAGCACAGTGTGAGTGCAGCCAATTGGTCTGGCTTTCCTCAGGATGTACTGTACAGTATGTCACTCCTTGAGCTGTGGCCTTACATCACCATACTGTTAAGACAACAGGCAGCCGGCCAGGGTTACCAGTGGAAACTTTGCAGAAATGGGTGTACAGTATCCACCCCACACCCTTAGGGGCTCCCTGCATGAGCTCCAGGCTCCAGGCCAACCAACGACTCCAAGTTCTGCGCATTTAGGTCACCCACACACCTCTTACTCCCAGCCTGTCTATACACACTGATTTTAATTGTTTCAGTCTACATGCAGCAGAGGTTTAAATTAGACCATAGTCAAGGCCCAAACAGAAGCCTGTATTGGTGGGAGGAGAAATGGTTGCGCAGAGAAAAAAGCTTCAGAGATATGTCAAGGTAATGAGAGTTAGGTAGTGATAAGAAAGGGAAGTCGGTTATTTGTCTACACAATAAAAGCATCAAATATATAATTTCCGTTGTCTTATTTTTTAAATTTAAATAGCTCTTTATCGGTTTCCTTTCCTCTAATCCGGTCTTCTGTACTGCTGTGTCCTCAGAGATCAATAAAGTCTTGTTTTATTGACAGAGCTGGGTATTATTGCTTAAGAGACGTTATTTCTCTAATTATGCTATCATTACACACATACAGGTGTTGTTCTACAGAGTGACACATTCTTAAAGGCTTTTAACATTTTTCAAGCTTCCCATTTGGGCTGTAACCAGGATTTTAAAAATGGTCAGGTTATCTAAGGTCATGAGTCCAATTCCTCCAACACATCATCCCCTAACCCTCAGAACATGTTGACCTGACAACAACAATTAAGTCTCTATAATCTTTGATTATATAGATTTGTCATGGTTGATTTATTCAGCTATGTTTCCTGAAAGATGTATGTATCCAAGACTGTTTCAAAATGTTCTCCACACTGCCAGGAATACAATTTTAATTGGGAAACACTGAATCCTTTAGTTTTTTATTACTGGCCTAAAAGCGGTGACATTTGGGGCGGCCTCTGGCTCACCCAGTCAGAGCATTCGCCCCCGTTGGCTGAGTGCTGCAGCGGCGCGGGTTCGAATCAGACCTGATGCCCTTTGCGGCGTGTCATCCCCCATCTCTCTCCCCCTTTCCTGTCTATCCACTGTCACTATACAATAAAGGGGTAAGCCCCCCAAAAAGAACATTTAAGACTGAAACTAATGGATCAGCAAAAACAATACCAACCAAGTGTTACATTTTGTTGATTGAATTTAAACTCCACACATGTTGCTAAACCCCCCAAATTCACAGGAAAAAATACAGAGGACATGAGTTAAATGAACTCAAAACAAGAGATCAGAACATATTAAAGCTGAAACAGTTAACCAATTGATGGATTAGCTGACTGACAGAAAATTAACAGGCAACTATTTGGTAATAATTGATTGTTTAAGCCATCTTTTTTATATAAAAAAAATCCATGGATCACTGGTTCGGTATAAATACTTCCTGTTTTGTTTGTCTTCTGTGACAGTAAATTGAACACCTTGGGTTAACACGACGTTTGAAGGTGTCACCTTGGACTATGGGAAATTGTGATGCTAATAATGTTCAGTTGCAGCTACATAGTTCTATGGTGTGGTATGCAGGCCTGTACCATTGATGAATCACTTCTACCATACCACTGAGATCACACTTCACATACCTTAACAGTATCGGCAAAGACATTTCAGTTTAACGCATTGTAAAACGAGACTTTTATTTTTAAAGTCTACGCCGGAAGTGTCGTAGTTTCCCTGCTATCTTGACAGAGTCTAGCTTTATGACAATTAATATTGGGAGCGACCTCACGCGGCCTTTACCGTACGGCCTCTCATAAACGGCGTATAATCCCGGTGGGGATGTGTGCGGGGCGGGCAGCCGGTGAGAGACACGTGTCTGAGTGTGTAGCGCCGATAAGCTTTACTGGGTCAGGTGAAAAACACACACGGGGGCGCGTTTCAGACCGAATGCACTCGTTCACCTTTGCAGGCGCGTGCCCGCCCGCTCGCTCGCTCTCCGCGGAGGCGACGGTTCCGCGCGCTGATGTGTCTGGCTGCATCTGCTGGGAGAAGAGGACGGTGCGCTCCGGTTTAACGTTACCTCCTGGTGTCGGGGGAGCCGGGAGGTCGGGCGGGTACGATCCACCGGACAAACCACACTCGTTACATAACGGGTGTCCGGTTGCCGTGATTTTCCTCACACCGTACAAAAGAACTCACCAAGTTCACTCGCCCCGTGCACGAACCGCTCTGTCTTCACGCGCACATCATCTGCTAAAACGGAACCAACGGTTTGGCTCTCCGGAGCGCGCAAAGCGATGACTTTAGGAGATGACTGTAGCTCAACTTAACGGCTGCCGGTGTGCGTTCACGAGCCAAAATGTAATGTTTATATTTACCGTGTCGTCCGTCCCTCAGGCACACGGACCGTGACGGTCGTCGCGCTCTCTCTCCTCTCGTTCACCCTCGATCTCGCTCTCTCACTCACTCTCTCTCTCTCTCTCCCTCCTCGCGCTCTACCGGGTCTTCTCTCTCCGCTGCTGGCTCGCGCTCCCCCGCCTGCTTCTCTCTAGTCTCTCTAGTCTCTCTCTCTCTCTCTCTCTCTCACCAACCGGCCTGCTCGCTCTCTCTCTCTCTCACGAGCCGCAGAGACTGCCGCACCGGAGAGAAAGTTTCTGCCGGGTCCTAAAGTCTACATCATAGACTCCGCACACGCACGCTCACACGTGCACGCACACACTTAAAGCACGTGAAGACAGGTGCAGAAGTATGCAGACTTTAAACTAGCTATAGCTTTCCATGAAATAAACAACTTAAATCTAACTTTCAAACAAGTTCAGGTTAAGTATTTCAGAGCAGGTTTAGTGACATCATTATGAGAACTTGGTGAGTCGGTAAATACGGTTTTATATCAATTTACATGTTGAATCTATACCACGAAACACTACGTTTAGTCAGAGAGCAGCAGAGCCCTTGCTGAGTACAGCCAAATCAATACAAATAAACACATAAAAACACCAAAATAGCCGACATATAAGACAATATTTTTATATTATATGTAAAAAACATGGGTTCAACTCGAGAACTAGACGATTGACGCTATTATTCACAACAGCAGATATTCTTTCTGAAATGGAAAGGGTGCCTCCTACAAAGAGTGTTGCATTATGGGTTGTTTGTTGTCTTATTGTCACTAGGCTAGCATGTTTAAAGTGCATTTAAAATGTTTAGGAAACCCTGTTCAACCATTTCTGACACCTCATGTACAGTAACATGTTTTAATATAAATTCCTTGAGTCAAATCTGGTGGAGGAGCTCAAAAATACAGTCTAAAATGCCAGAAAAAAATAATGTTGACTGCTTCCAACAACCTGACAGGAGCTGCCTGATGGAAGTATTTTATACTCTAGGGGCCTGCAGTTCATTTTTGCCCGAGCCCCGAGGGCAAATAATTAAAAATAAGTGTGTGTTTTCTCAGTGACATTTTCACAGAAACACATAATTAAGGCTTGATTACCAAGAGACATCAAATCTACTTTTGACTGTTATTATTTCAGCTGAGGTTGTGCATAAATGGCATATATTCCTAAATTAGTTTGTGTTTAAGAAAATTACTAGGAATGAATTTGAAGTTGTTTTTTACGTGGTGTTGCTAACAGAAAAGTACTGTTAAGTTGTTACGGTTACAACGTACAGGGAAATCACTGTTTTGTGTTTGAACATATCCGACCTTATCACCGTACAAAAACGCAGATATTGGACTATTCTGCAAAACCACCAAGTGTGTTCAATGCCAGTGTTTTATAACATCCAGTGCCAGTGATTTTAAACAAAATAATCTTGCTTTCTACAATATCTGTTCACAGAAACCACAGTATGGTCGAGGTTAGGAAAAGATGATTGACTCAGGTGTCTGGCCACGCTCATATTCACTGGAAAGGGTAATACGAGCTTCTTGTAACAATATGCAGTATATTTGATGTCTACAGCCTAGAGGCAAACTGTCCTATCTGTCTACAGGTCAAGTCTGAGCATTTTTTTTGGAATGTGATCTTTTAAATTAAATACTTACTCCCCCCCCCCATCACAGGTTGCAAATGTTTGAGTTTCAAGCGGTTCACCTGTTGGATTTTTTGAGTAGTTTGTAGAGGCCTAAAAAGGTAAAACATTCCAGTTTCATAATACAGACTGGTTGACACAAGTCAGAAAAAAGTAACTTGATTTGATAGATAGATAGATAGATAGACAGATAGATATTTAATTGATCCCCAAGGGGAAATTCAAGGTCAACATTCACATGCATCACAAACAGGATGATTACAAAAGCAAATCCACATGAATAGCATGGACAATAAAATAAAAAATACCAAATAAAATAAAAAATAAAAAATCCACATGGAATGTACTATAAGGGATGTATAAGCATGAGACGCTTGCAGTGACAGGGCAGGGACTGACCCTGTGATTCAGTAGGCGTTCTATGAGAGTGTGTGTCATGGTGGTAGTGGAAATAGGTCCAATTTCCGATTTTATAGCAAATACAGTTTTTTTTAAATCTTTTTAATAATGTTATGATTAAATAATAGTAGGAAACCACTACGTTAGAGAGGGTTTGGAGTCAAATGTAGTCTTACACACACAGTTACCGTTACAAAGAGTTCCCTTTTCCTGTTTTCTCTACGTTACCTGTCCACACCTACAACACAAGTGAATGCAACAAATGTACTGGTTTTCTTGCTTGGCGGGTTAGTTTCTTCCAGTCTCCTTTCTCCACAGGTTCCTAAACAGGTCAAGCTGAAGCATGCTGCAACAAGTTGAAACCTGCTCTTGCTAACAGCTGTGTACACAATATTCTAGGAAAGATAGGAAAAGCAGTAAATGTAGTATAAGCGGATTAGACCGACTGAGAGCAAGTGGGAAAATCTTAAAAACTAGACAAAGTAACTCCTGATATGCTGTGAATATTGCGGTATTTAAGAGGATGCACGAGTTGTATTTTCCTTGAACTCATACTGAAGTGTGGATTCAGTGTAAAACACGTAGAAATGTGTGTGGTCTCTCCGTTTACCAACATCTAGAGACAGAAAGGTGGATAAAGTCACTCTTACATTCATTATTGATTAATCCGTCTATTCTTTCAATCAACTTTAATAGTTTAGCTTCAAAAATGTTAAAAACACCCAACGTAATGTCTTCAAACTGCTTGTTTTGTCTGGCCAACAACAACCGAAAATGATCCTATTTACGACGACATCAAACAGACAAAAGCAGCAAATCCTCACATTTAATAAGCTTCTGTCGGAATTTATTTATTTTTTCCCACTTCATAAATTACTCAAATGTTTCGTTGATTATTAAAATAATTGACGCTTACAGAATTAACGGTTACTTCAACTGTTAATGAGATCAAATTGACTTTTATGGCATTATAGTTGATTTTTGCTCCGGAAAGGTTAACTTAGTTTGACCGTTGAGAAGAAGAAAGTGTAAAGATCCCTAATAAACAGGGTCATAACTGCACTGGGTCAGTAAGCATAGAGGGTGGTGGGTGGGTGTGTGTGTGTGGGGAGGGTGGGGGGGGAATATATTTATAGCAGTCAGTGAGGTCACCAACAGCAGACAACCTCAATGAGCTTTATTCAGTCTATAGTTTACACCCCCCACCTTGCATACACACTCTCACAAACACACACCGTGACCTCTGAAGGAAGCTCATGGGAAAAGTGAGAGCTGCTCATCCATACTAATGAGGACAATATACCAGGGGGAAGTTTTAAAAAGTCGTATGCAGGAAAAACATTGGGTATTTTAAATACCCAATGTTTAATTTATTACAGCAAATGAATGCAGAAATTTAAACTGGTCAGAATATAGCATATATATTAAATATGAAATAATTTAGTTCAGGCTATGCTTTGGTGCTTTTACCTGGCAACGAATGCCTGTTTGAAGAAAACCAAACGGCCCACATTTTCCTTAGACCTGTAGACCACTACTGACCTCAATCAGAATCATCTGCCCTGCCAATCTCCTCCCTCTCTCTCTCTGTCTCCTAAAATATCTTCCAATGTCCATTTGGTCAGTGAACTGAAGGGTATACCGGTACAATAGCATTAACAGGGACACTATGACATTTAGCTTTCAGCGACAACATTCTGTGGAGACTGATATTGTTTTTAATACTATAGAGATAGCATGCTATATTAACATCAAAGAATAGAGAGCTTCAGATACCGGTTAGTTAAGATGAAATAAATACCATATTTATTTATAGAAACTGGATTATAGCCGAAAACATTGGCTGTGTTTTGTTTCTGCCGAGATTAATGTGATCAGTATTGATGAAAATGGCTATGGTGGTAGAATTAACAAAGTCTAAATCTTTAGCCATTACTCTGAATTGAGTTCCTTTATATTTGATAGTTTGAGTAAATTTAGCCAATAACATATTTTTACTTGAGTTGTATATTAATTGAATACATTTTTAGTGCAGGACTTTTCCTTGTAATATAGTATTTTCCCATTGTAGTTGGCCTTTTATGTAAATAAGAGATCCTTTTTTGTCATAATAATCCTTAAAATGGTTGAATTTGGTAGGCTAGTAGATTATGTAGCCCAACATGTTTTAATGTAAACCACGTAAATTAAGCACTCTCCGTTTACTCCACCAACAGGTAATGTTTTTGGTGTGGGTTGTTTGTCTGTCTATCAGCAGGATTATTAAAAAAAACTACTAGCCAGATTTTCTAGAAACTTGGTGGAAGGGTGTAGCACGGGGCAAGGAAGAGCCCATTACATTTAGAAGCAAATTAGAATCGGGGAGGGATACACAAATGTTTCACTTGTGTTAACATTGCGAGTTAAGGCCCTGCCTTGGTGGTGGTTGGGGGGGGGTACTCTCTGAGTGCTCTTCTAGTTTTCCATGTATCGCTCAATAGAAGAAATGCTGTATTTCCGATGAGCCAAGTCAAGGACGTTTTGCACATCGGTCACTTTCCGGGAATACAGCAGAGTGTAGTTTCCAACTCAGATCATTTTGTTCTGCCAAACTGTACACGTACATAACAAAAACGTACAATACAAAAAAACAGGAGGGAATCAAATGTTGGGGTCACGGAAATGCTCCGACATAGTAGTGGTAATTGTATTGACTCAAACATCACATACTCTTGTGTTGCTGGCCAGCCTTTTGTGTCCGTGGGGTGGGGTGGGGGGGAATTATACAATACAACAGTCACAGAGACAGACGAAACTCAAGAGTTTTACGTTAAATATTATTTATTGCAGATGAAACACTTTTCACTCACAGCGTCAGCTCAGGCAGGTTCAGAGCTGATTGGGTTTACAGTTTCCTGTCAGGACGCGTCTGTCCTGTCAGTCACTCTCTCAATCTCTTTCTCACACACACACACACACACACACACACACACACACACACACACACACACACACACACACACACACACACACACACACACACACACACACACACACACACACACACACACACACACACAGTCAATCTGAAAATGTGATCATCACAGATGCAAGCTGTCAGTCAAACAATGTGGAGGGCTGGTGGAGTCTGAAAGGAAAAAAAAAAAAAAAGAAGAAAAAATCGCCAACTGAAAACGAATCCAAAAAAAAAAAAAAAGTACAACAGTTATATACAGCTTCTTGTGAGCCGAAACCAAAACCCTGAAAAATATTTTTGATAAAATTATTTCACATCTGCTACATGAAAATAAATCAACCTGACCTGACTGGAGCTCAGAAAGTCACTTTGGGTTATGTTTGATTTGTATACAAAAACCAGTCTGAAGATTTTTGGGGTGCTAGATGTAGTTTGACAAAATATAAATATAATTGTGTGAAAAGCTTTTTCCTTTCTTCCTCATTCCTTCAAACCGCCCTTTAAAAAGACCATTTCTAACGGGGCTACTTCCCCACACGTTGCCACTCTACACTGTTAAAGCAAATGGTTTTAAATTCTCTGACACACACACACACACACACACACACAGTAATCAGATATCTCCTGTTTGACTGTATAGTCCCGCTGCAGTACAGAGATCCCCAGAGAGGCCTGGATAATCTGAGCTGCTGTCATACCAGCACCCATGGCACTAATCTCTTCCAGGTTCCAGACACCTGGACCAGGACCAGGACTTCATCGGTCCGCCCTACACTGGGCGGGGCTAGATATACAGCAGGAAATGTCCCATTAAAGCTTATCGTCTCAGCAGGGCCGGACCACGCTCACATACACACATAAACACTACAACTGAATGAATAGATGTCAAAAATCAAAACAAACCAATAAATACTAAGCACACAGTGCCGAAACTTAAACGTTACAACTCACTTCTCGTCTTTTTTTTGACTCTCTTTTGTTTTTCCACTTTTTCTCTCCACTGTGGTTACATCCTGGATCTCCTTCCTGAAACGTTCCTGCACTATCCGTCACAAATTTCCTAAACACATCCTTCTATCTCTTCACGGTGTCCCTCTCACTTACTTGACCACTTCGAAAACCAGAGCGCACACACACACACACACACACACACACACACACACACACACACACACACACACACACACACACACACATAAATCAGTAGGTTTCAGATTCCTCGTTTAGCTATGCATGATCAAATCAAAACAAAAGTAAATCCACAGTGACAAGACACACACAGAATCACAGCTATACATCAGTAGGAACCCAGCGGTCGTTTGGTGTCCAGCATCGTGATTGGTTGATTGGCAGTGGAGCTCTAACCCCCACCGACTAACGATTTAAATAAGAAGCTATATTTTAAATCCACCAGGGTCAGTCTTCTTTGGCTTTGATGAAACATCACTCTGCCTGTGGAGAGAGCGACAGAACGGTCAGACAACTGATCAGAAATGATTTCCTTTATATTCTATCATGTCATGTTCAACATTTTGGGAAATGCACTTATTCGCTTTCTTATCGAGAATTAAATTAAGAACACTCTCGTGTCTTATGGCCCTGACACACCAACCCGATAATCGGCCGTCGGACAGTCTGGCGAGGTCAGTGACTCGAGTCCGTTCGGTGTGTTCCGTGCCGTCGGGGGAGCTGACTGATTGGTGGAGTGCTAGCCCGGAAATAACAAGCGGGATGAGTGACGAACGCCTCTCAAAATCTGACGGAAATCTTTTAAACTGACCTTTGTCGATCTGGAACGAAGACAGATTCAGCAACTCGCTGAAAATGTTTTCAGAAACACGTTTCAGTGAACTATTTTCGTAAAATACGAGATCGTTTTTCGAACAAGCCGCCATTACTAATTGGCTGGAGAAGCCAGACCCACGTGACGCGTTGTCACTTCCAGTTTTTTTTTTTTTGTATTACGTCTCGCGCACGCGCAGAACGTACGCTCTAGACGGCGTTGCTTCGGTGTGTTCCGAGGCACTTTTTGGACCCCGGGGAGCCGACCGATCAGTCCGACGGCCTTGTCTGCCGATGGTCAGCTGTCGGGTTGGTGTGTCGGGGGCTTTAAAGGGAAATATGAAGCTGGAGCCAGCTGCCGCTTAGCTTAGCTTAGTATAAAGAAACAGAGGAGAAAGTGCTAGGCTGACTCTTTCAAGAGTTTAAAAAAAATCTGCCTTCTAAACCTAATTTATTAACACAATATATCTCTCTTGTTTAATCCTATTCATGATAATAAGAGGACCACATGAAGTTATTGCCCCCGGCCAAGAGATAGTCAGGCACATAAAATCACAATATGTTCAGTTTTTGCACACCATGACCAACACAAATAATTATAATAATTTATACTGTTTATTAAATTAGATATAATGTGTTAATTAGTGCGCTTTGGAGGTGCTGGTAGGCCCGTTTAGACAGAACCAGTTTCCAGTCTTCCTGCTAACCGCCTGCAGTTTCCTATTTAAACATGAAAATGGTATCAAACTTCTCATCTAACTCCTGGAAAGAGAGCAAACAAGCATGTTTTCAAAAATCTACTTTGGTTTGCGAAAGGTAAACACCATTACAAAATTTCAAAGTTGATAAATACGGCTTTAAAATTCAGTTTGCAGGGACAGATTAAGTTTTGAAAAACACAATTTTTTTTTGTCTTTTAATAAAGAAAGCCGTCATTTCATAGATTTTTTTCTCTCTCTGCGTATACAGCAAATATAGTAGAATATATACTAATATATATAATATAGCAGCAAATAAAATACCATGCTTCAAAAGTTGACCAGGAAGAACCAAAAAACGGCCGTTTGAAGGCCTGTGCAAACAAGTTCAAACACATAAACAAGTTGTTGCTTTGTGTCATCAAATCATTCAGTTTTTCCCATAAAACGTGAATGCAGCCTTTTTGTTCTAAAGCTGAAACGCTTCTAACCTGCCTATTAAGTAATTAAGAGGCAGAGAGTAGTAGTTTTAGTAGTAGCACCTTTGAATATTTGGTATCTGCTAACTAAATGGTTATCTTTTGTTGTGCTGTTAAAAAAAAACTAAGTGTTTATTATCATGCAATTAAAAAACGGCGATTCAACTAAATCCCTTACCGTTTTTGTTTGTCCTGCGATCATTTTAACCTGCTGAAGAGAGAAAGAAGGTTTGTTAGCAGAGGACATTGCAGTGTGAAGCTAAAGCGCTTAAAGGTTTCTGCCAGAAACTGTAATAAGAACCAGAGCAGTTCTTAGCATAGAAACATAAAACGTGACTGTACTTGGCAGGTGCTACACAAACTGAGTGAGTCCAGAGAGAAAACTTTGTGGACAGACTAACATAATATTTTATCATTAAACGTTAAGACTTAACTGTGTTGAACGGTGGGGCTGAACCCTGGCCTCCTGTCTGTCTGGCTGTTCGGGGGGGTCGGTGGGTTAGTACTGCAGGTTAGTATTCTTATAAGCGTTTAGTGTGGGCTCAGTGAGCAGACCAGGAAGTAGTTTCACAGCTTCGTCTCTGCAGGCGGTCCTCTTGTATAGAGGAGGGGCTCCATAAAGCACGGCTAATGAGCTGGCATATTTATGAAGCTTGCTCTGCAGTGCAGACAAGAGAGAGCACCTGGAGAATAAGTGGAGTCGTATAGAGACTGTGCACGTGGTCTCACAGACACAGAAAGACATGCAGGAAAAGCCGCAAGTACAAGTGCATTAACGTCTTGGTAAATACCTCATGATGTAAGCCAGAGCGACTTTTATGTGAGCAAAAAAGAAAAAAAGAAAAAGACTCCATTATCTCCAATAAACTCAAGGGGTCAAACAGTTCAGTATATTAATATATTTTATGAAGAATTAGCTAACTGATGTATTCCACCTATGACTATACTTTGGATACATTCATCTTAATATTTTCTGTCAGATGTTTGTCAAATTTTCAGTTAACCCTTTTTTACTTTGGACTTTACTTGAGTAATTCCAAATCATAGTACATAGATTTTTTTTACTCTACGACATTTATCTGACAACTACAGTCACTTGTTACTTTGATTTCATATACAAAACATATGATCATGATATGATATGATGAATTATTATAGATTAAAGGCGCTGCATACCCACACAGGTTTTTTTCAGTTATGTGGCAGAATAGGTTCATGTTAGAGTTGAGCCCCGCTTAGAGGTGGGAAATATATCAATATTATATCGATATCGTGATATGAGACTAGATATTGTCTTAGATTTTGGATGTCGTAATATGGCATAAGTGTTGTCTTTTCCTGGTTTTAAAGGCTGCATTACAGTGAAGTTATATCATTTTCTGAACTTACCAGACTGTTCTAGCTGTTCTATTATTTGCCTTTACCCACTTAGTCATTATATCCACATTACTGATGATTACTTATCAAAACCCTCATTGTGTAAATATTTTGTGAAAGCACTAATAGTCAACACCACAATATTGTTGTGGTATCGATATCGAGGTATTTGGTCAAAAATATCGTGATATTTGATTTTCTCCATATCGACCAGCTCTAGCCCCGCTCATGATTTAAATGAGGTCACCAATAACAATGATACAGTTGTAAGTTGTCATGCAACAAAACTAACAGGAAAGCTCCTGAAGTCCTGAAAAATGTCTATTCTTTATCTTGTTTTAAAAGATAATAACCTGTGCACACAAAATATTATCGTTCAGGACCTTGGGCGTGCCATACTGCATCTTTGGATAATTTAAGTACATTTTGTTGGTAATACTTATGTTCTTTTACTCAGGTAGAATTTTGAATGCGGGACTTTTACTTGCAACAGAGTAATTGTATATTGTGTTATTGCTACTTTCACTTAAGTGAAGTATCTGAATTATCACCACTGTCTTTTAATAGTTTTACCCGTTTTTGCCCCTTCACAATGCTGGCAATTCAAACAAAAAAACAACAACATCATCATCATCATCAGAGAGCCAGAAGTTCATTCATGCCCTAGAGAGATGATCTCTGAAAAGTCATGAGATCAAATTTCTGTACTTTCTTGTTTTATTACCAAAATTGATTTTCCATGAATAACCATGCAAAATATAATCTGATTTCAGCTATAAAATCTCTCCAGTTCTCGACCTTTTACATGAACGCTTTCAGAAAGCCCCTCTAAAAAGGAAGCGTTGAGTCAATGGTAGACTTTTATGTTACTTAAATTTATTATTTATATTTATTTATCATGTTATTTTATTGTTTGGTGCTGGTTTTGCGTGATAAAGATAACATTTTAAAAACACTGATTACTTGCATCTGGGTTTAGATGTGTTAATTAAAGCTATAGTACGTAGTTTTCTGTCGCCCCCATGAGGAATTCTAAGTAATGACAACAAAACTGTCGGCGCGTCCACATGATACAAGCCTTCCGTGATTGCGCACTAAAGCTTTAAGCAATACTGAGACCGACATCAAGCAACGCATGGAAGTCCCAATGCAAAGGTTAAGCATTATAATGATCATGTTAGTGTGAAGTTTTGTTAGCAAGTGAAGCGAGTGAAAAAGAGGATAATAAGTCAGTGTGAAAAGATACCGTGAGGTACTGAGGACATACAATAACGTACCTCTATTCTTCCCGTTTAGCAATCTCTCCTCTTCCTCCCGAACATCATCTGGTCAGAAAAGAGGGTGATGTGTCAACATGTGTTGATCAGAAAAGAGGGTGATGTGTCAACATGTGTTGATCAGAAAAGAGGGTGATGTGTCAACATGTGTTGGACCAAAACTTCATCATATTTATAATTACTTTTTATACAGAAAGAATTCTAACGTGACACGCTTGATCCGTTTTATACCCAAATATATAAAACATCAAACATATTTTTGAACAAATTTGTGAAAAGTGGATCATTTCAAAAGCTACAAAAGATGTCAAAAGAACCTCTGCAGGATACTATGGAAGTGTGGGTTTGTATATATGATCGTGTGTGTGTGTGTGTGTGTGTGTGTGTGTGTGTACCAGAGTGGAGCTCTTTGACCAGTGAGGACACAGTGTTGGTGATGGAGTCGGCTGCTACCAGAAGGTCATTCCTCAGGTTCCTTCTTGGGCCTGTTATGGAAAGATGTGAAAAAAAGATCGTACGTCGCAGTACAAAGATTAAATTTACGGTAACACTTGAATGTATCGACATAATCGTGACAAGACACTGTCATAACTATAGGATTGGACATCGAGAACCGACTCCTACTTGGAATCGTTTCAAAAACTACGATTCCAGTAGAATTGTTTCTTTATTCGAAGGATTTGGTTTCAAATCTGATCATGGGTTCCAAAGTTTACATGCAAAAGTTTTGGTTTCCGTAGCAGCCAGGCGCTTGTTGGAGCACAGTAAGCGGCGCTCTAGTGTGGCTTTATTTTACATTGAAAAAGCCCCGTTAAACTGCAAACCACCACTGAACCAAAATAAGACTTTCCTCTTATTTGTGAAATAAGCATGTGACCCGTTTCAACTCCACCACTCAAAGAATCGGAATCGAGAATTGATAAGAACCGGAATCGAAAGGAAGAATCGGAATTGGCATCAGAATCGTTAAAGAGCAATGTGCAGGTTGAATTCATAACTGAATTAATACTTAATGTTGTCTGAAGAGGTCTTTTAAAAACACATAAGTAGAAATTGCTATGTTACACAAACCCTAAAGCAGAAACTTTGATGAAAGGGTGCCCATTTTTAAGCTAGGCTCTGAAATAGCCTTTCCCGCTAGCAACGCGTCATATGACGTAGGCAGAGGTAAACAATAGGTTTCTTCTCACTCTACAGTGGTGAGAGAGAGAGAGCTATAGAGAAAGTTTATGTAAGTCATAATGGTAAATTATTGTGTTTGTGCTGGTTGCACAAAGTCCAGCCTGTCAGGAAATCGTGTACATAATTTTCCTTGTAGGATTTTCGTTTTTGGGTGCGTTTTGTGCAGGTGAAGTGAGCAGACACCACACTCGGTCGTTTGTGGTGCTCATTTCACTCCGGAGAGTTATAGACCTGGAGATTTGTTGGAGTCTCGGATGGGATTTTGGAGTAAGGACAATGTGAGGCTTATTACCGATGCTGTTCCCTCGGTGCACCACCATCAAAGCTTTCACCTGAATCTGGCGCGGCCAGGACTGGAGGACCAAGTGCTATAGCACTTGCAGAAATTCCATGCACCGAAAAAGAGCTCCTAGCAGAGTAAGTCTTACTTTTAATTCTTGTAACTCTTAATTTGGCTGAATTCGTAATGTTTTAGTCTAATAATTTCAGAATAAAAAATGATTTGAGCGTGTATGTATTGGGCAATCCACCATCTAACTAGTAACATACATGTTAGCTTGGCTATTGCATTAGCAAACATTTGGTAGCTGATGATTTGATGACAGGAGTAGCTAAAATTGCGTCTGAAATCATTCCCTCATCTGGATTAAAAATGCGCTGACTGCAAAATCCTAGCATCAGGGCTTCAGTATACAGAGAGAGGGAGAGACTGAGCTTTAGAACAGGTTTTCGTAATTGTCTGCCTTGAAATCAATGCAGTTTGCATTAAGCTAGCTATGAGCTGTTGGCAGCTAGCTAACCCAAACACCCCCGTTTTCCCCTCATTTTTTTCCAAACGACGCCCAAACCTATATAACTATGACATGACACCTTCATGAACGTGTCATAAACATTATAAACAAGTCATAAACGTTTATGACTTCTGTCATTAAGTGTCATTCGGTTTTTGTCATGACAAGATGACATTGTTTGGGTCGTCTTGATTATGACAACTTGACATTAAATTAGTTTGGGATGTCTTTGTCATGACAACTTGACATTAACCAGGATAACATTACCAGATGATGTCTTTGTCTTGACAACTTAAATAACAATAATGTCATCCTGTTTAATGTCAAGTTGTCTTAATAAGGACACTCTAAAGAAATTGTCAAAATGTCAAAAAAATGTCAAGATGTCATGGCAAATACATCTTCTGGTAAGGTCATCCTGGTTAATGTCAAGATGTCATGACCAAGACAACTTCTGGTAATTCACTTTAATTAATGTCAAGTTGTCATAATCAAGACGACCCAAACAATGTCATCTTGTCATGACAAAAACCGAATGACACTTAATGACAGAAGTCACAAACGTTTATGACTTGTTTATAATGTTTATGACACGTTCATGACAGTATCATGTCATAGTTATGACAGTGTCATGTCACGATTATGTTGATACCTTCAAATAAAGTGTTACCAAATTTCTCTGATTTTGAGGCGATACATTATCATTCACTATATGAGAGCTCAATAACATTTTTATACTGCCTCGCTGTGGCACCAATTACAACAGGGTTAGGTTTACACATCGTAAAAAAAACTCAACAACCTAATACAGAATAAAAAAAAATGAAAAAAAAGTATTTAACTGATACAGCAAAATAAATCACGTTTAAAAGTTAACTTGTCTCCTTTCCCTTTTCTTACACATGACATATTTTTCCTCAAGAATGCATCTACAGTAGAGCAGAATTAAACAAATAACTGTATAGCTTAGGACAAGCATTTTTTTTAAACCACCTTTTAATCCCATTGAGGCAAATTTGTGATTTGATTTGACTCAATGTTTTACACCAACTTTTGATAATGTGGTGCATTTGTGTTCTTGTGTAACATTATACATTTGTTTTTGTGACACAGGATTTCCTATGACAAATGGGCTACTTCTTGAACTATTAGCTCCTGTCAAGCGGTTTGTATTACAGGCTGCAGGTTTTACAGCACACCATGAAGGTGAAATTAGCATTAAAATACCAATATCCTAAAGAGTTAGACCTTTCACCTGCAAACCTGAAATGTATAGCTTGATTTAAATAATAAATAATAAATCCTACCAGAAACATCACTCCTGTGTCTCAAAGATGTGAAAAAAGGACCAACGATGAAAACCTTCTTGTATATTGTCTCAGAGTGTTAACTAAACCAACACCATAAAACCACCAAGACCATAAAAACAATAACTATTTTATGGATGTTTGTTTTTTTACCCTGCTGTAAGTTCCAGACTTACCTTGGGCAAACGCTTCTTGTACATCACCACCAACCCCAGCGAGTGAATCTTGAGGAGCGTACATGTGAGCCTGGGGAGATGCAGCACCTACGGAGCGGACGGTTGATGGGCTCGGTCGAGAAGGAGAGGCGTGAGAAGAGCCAGCCGCCTGCGCCTAAGAGATGGATTTATAAAGGGGTTGTTGCACATCATCGTTTATGACTTTCAGAAACATCTAACTTGTCATTTTTGTTGCACCTGACATCACCTCCACAATGTAATAAAAGTTCTAGTAACTGCTGGAAAAAGGTGAGTATTTAGGTCCTGATTGGAAAGATTAAGCAGTTCCTTCACTGCGTGTACAGTTGACTTATTTTTGACATTTTAAGTTTCTGCATGAAATAAGGGCTGAATCCCACATTACCACCACTGTGAGTCCAACATAAGGGGGATAAACTTACTGCCTGTCGCTGTTCCTCATCCTACAGGGCCACAACATGGGCAGTCGAAAACAAATGGGGAGGAAAGGATGGAAAAGAAGAGGTCAGGTACAGTCAGAGCTGGAAAAGGGTGACATTTTTAAGGAGGAAATAGCAAAGAGAAAAGTGAGGCTTGTTACAGTGAGGACAGGCAGGAAAGTGTGAAGAAAAAGGAAAACTTTGCCCTCTAGTGTGTGACAATACACCATGCAGAAAACAATAGTGTGTGTGTGTGTGTGTGTGTGTGTGTGTGTGTGTGTGTGTGTGTGTGTGTGTGTGTGTCACCTTGAGCAGCTTCATCAATCCCTCGAGCTGTACCATCAGTTCCCTCCTGCTTTCTTGCAGAGATGACATCCTCTGCTCCAGCTCATCTTTCCTTTGTCTGCAACACACACCAACCCTCCATTACTGTCACATAACAAGAGTGTCAGGAGGCAGCAACAAAAGAACCAGAGAAGGCAGAAGACATAGATCAACTGAAATAATTTGAGGTTACACAAAAGGAACACAAATACAGAAAAGGCAAAAGGACAGAACGTTAAAAACTCTGTCGGCTCTGAGGTTAGATTTACTGGCCACATTTAAAGCTTTAGTGCGTAACTTTTTGATATTAATGAACGTCCGTTACATGCAAGCCGTTTGTTGCTACAAAGCTAGTTAAGACCATCTGCTCCACACAACTCTCTCTGTATTTCTCAGTATGGCTATGTTCAGAAGATTGTGTCGACCTGCGACTTTCGCCTCCGTGTCCTCCTTGGCTACTAGCAACTGTGTGGAGGAGGGGTGGGGGCTGTGCGCAATCACAGAAGGCTTGTATCATGTGGACGCGCCCACAGTTTTGTTGTCATTACTTAGAATTCCTCATGGGGGCGACAGAAAACTACGCACTATAGCTTTAAACTCTGGTCATGCATCTCCAGATTTGATCTGGTACAAATGTATGTGCACTAATGCCTTGCTCACACTACAGGAGTTTTAGGCCGATTTATGCCCGATTTACCCCTCCCGAGAATCTGAGAAAGATCGGTTCCGATGTTCGGTGCAGATTATCTGGTAATGCGAGGCGCTCACAGATCGAATCTTGCACCTCCCGATCTGCTCGCAGACACATCGGGGCCGCCCTGATAATATCAAACATGTTTGATATCTAGGATTATAATCGGGCGTGAAACGACTATGATTACGTCAGTACTTCCACAATAGCCAATGAGAGACAGGTCTGCAAGGAGACGGAAGTGACGGAAACTTTTGAAAATGTCCGCGAAAGCAGCTGTAGTATGGGTCCGGTGGACAGCAGAGTTGGAAGAAAGGATGGTGGAGATGTGGCAACAGCACGAGTGCCTGTTTAATGTATCATCAAAAGAGAGAAAAGCTGGGGAGAGATCGCTTCAGATTTGGACCGTACCGGGTGAGTGTACAAAGTTGCTAGCGCACTAGCTAGCAACTTTGTAAACATTAGATCTAGGTCAATGATCATCTGCTACATTTAGGTCTAACAAAAGATGCATTGCACATAGTTTGTTTGAATAATATTATCATCCACGCTGGTTTTGTTTTCTTTTGTTTTTTATTGGTAAAAAGAATAAGCATTACTACAGCAAGTTGCCGTGACACAGTATCCATTTGGTTTACATGCGCTTCCCCGTGAGATGCTAAATCTGGCAAGATAATCTTAAGAATATCTTGTAGTGTGTGATGCCCCACTATTTTCAAATGTTGTAGTGTGAGCATGTTTAAGATTTGAGGGAAGAAAATCTGCAAAGATTCTCCTCAAGTGTGTGCTGCAACCAGATTTCAAAATCGGTTAGGATTTTAAAACTGCTGTAGTGTGAGCCAGGCTTAAGCCACATAAACAGTATCCATTTCTGTTAGCCAGATCAAAAATCTAGCATAAATGTAGGTAGGCCTCAACACACTCCAGTCCAAGCTACTTTGGTTGGTACAGTATCATGAGGTTTATGAGTAGATAAAACACAGTTGGAAAACTGCCTAAACTTCTCTCTCTCTTACACTTCTGCAGACAGTTTGAGGCATTTGAGCAGAAGATCATTCTTGAAAAGGATCCTGGGAGATCCCCAAACAGCAGAAGAAGCGGAGAGCATTCCCAGAGAAAATGAAAATCGTAGCACGATCAGATTGAATGAAGTATGAATGGTTGAAGATCGAAAGGAACACAGCGTAAGAAATCCTTGACATTTATTCTCAGTGACCATTTGTTACAGGGTTTGAGGAGGAGACTCGGTGGAGAGGAGATGTCAAAGAACTAGCTGACCAGAACATGAGAACACCATGAGCCTCTGAGACAGACCACAATACCTTGAAACCAAACTGTGACATCTTGAAAACGCCATCAAGTCTGATGTATACTGCTTCTCAGATGGCAGAAGCAGCAGGGACGTTCATTGTGCACTTATGTCTGCTGAAAAACACTCTAGTGTCGGCCACCAAGGCCTTTAAAGATTTTGAGAAGTACAGATTGAATCCAAACCGCATTTGATAAATTCTTACTATTTACAGTGAGTTGGCAGCAAAAAGAAGCCAAGATGTAAGAGTCAGCAAACGTAACATCATACTAGAGGGGTGTTTACAATCTTTTTTTCCAAATAGTATGTGGTCTGGATGGGACATTAAAGCAGAAGCTTTCCTTCTTTTCCTTTCCTTCTCCTCATATGAGTAAATAAGCAAATAGTCAGACAAGAGTTATGCAGTATACTCCAGATTTAAGTCATTATGATCCCAAAGTAAAGCTTTAACAGTAGGATTGACAAAAAGTTTTTTTTAAATGATCTTCAACAATGAAATGATAGGAAAGATTACCATGACTGCAAGTTCAAAGAGGTGACACCATCGGACAACTTCAGATAGAGATATTACTGATAACGACTATAATTTACACATATAAATAGTTACAGTAATGACCGTTGAGTTGTGAAGAGGGAAGGGAGACTTGGACATTTTAGGGTACAAAATTGGTGTGCATTTAACATATTTCAATAAAACAGAGTGTAGTTACCTTGAATTATGGGAATTAGCTATTGTGTGTTATTAAGGTTGTTTCAGTTTCATTTATATAATTTAGTCCCAAATCAGAAACATGCTCCATTCATCACATTATATTTTCAATAATCTAGTCGACACCACTTACAAAAAAGAAACGGTACATTTTGTGTTGTTGTAGAATTTTAAAACTTTTGAATTTGGCGCCACTGAGTGGCCACATCCATGACTGCGATTGAGGCATTTTTCTACTAACAAAAACTTTCAGCATCAGAAGAAGAGAAAAGATGCACCAATCAAATAAAATAAAAAAATCAGTGGATTTAAAGCTGCTCTGTGTAGCACTTAAAACCACTAGTATCCTTCCACCATCCTTACTGCAACTCTCTCTCTCTCTCGTTATTGCTTTAAATCAAGTCTCACTCATCTCCCTTGGAATTTTGTTTTTTAGAAATAGCACGAACATGTTGGAAGAGATTTTTACGTTGGCTTTTCTCAAAATCCACCATCTGTCACCACCATCTGCCATAAAGCACTCTCCCTCTGTGCTGCAAAGCAACGCGGAAAATTTCCCGTCAAATCTGACACTGTGGCACACAATGTCGAAAACGCAAGGTAGCAGGCAAACTTTGATTGTTTTTTTTCAATTATGTTTGGGCATCAACTCTGTGGATATGTCAACAAAAAAAAATAAACTAATAATCGTTATAGTATGTGTGTGCAGCAGGAGACCAGACTACCCATCTCCTGGGCAGTTCCGGTGTTTACAGTACCTGAGCAGACGGAGCTCGGCCAGCAGAGTCGGGTTGGTGCTGCCTTTCCCCGGACTGGCCTGGCACGCTGCGTCATGCTCTACACGGAGACGTTTGATCTCTGCCAAGATCTCTCTGGGAAATGAAAAACATACTGGTAAGCTACTGTTGAGGTTGGGGGAGCATTACATGACTGAACAGACTGTGAAAAGATAGGGCAAGAACACACTAAACACTTCCGCAGGCTTTTGCAGATCATATGGAGGAATGAGGAATAAGTTGCAGAACGTCTCCAATTTCCCCCCAAAATAAGACCACTGGGGTAAACTGGGCCAGTAAAACCACCAGACAGGGACACCTGAAATCCTGCTGCATATATAAAGTCACAAATACAACTACAACGTGACAGACTTACGAGAGCATGAGTCAAACTAAAAAAGTGAATTAAAATTAGTGACTCGTTCTTGTTCAGTTATATTTGTCTGTTCTGTAGGTTAAAAAAATAAATAAAAATAATAAAAAGTTGATCTAAAAAAAAAAATTAAAAATGTGTGACTCATCCGCTATTCACACATTTCTACCTGTTTTTGCATTCCAGCTGAGCAATGAGCTCCCGCTTCTGTTTGTTCACATCAAAGTTGATGCTCCGGTTAGGTATCACCTGAAAGACACACACACACACACACACACACACACACACACACACAGACTGTGTGATGACCATTTATCATTTAACAACCAAAAGATGGTCTAAGTTGAGAGAGAGAGAGAGAGAGAGAGAGAGAGACCACGCACAATTGTGCATCAGAGCTCTATGTATACGTAACACAGAAGCACTTAGTTGTGTTCTTATGTATTATCAGTTTACTGTGTGTGAGAAAACAAGGTGTTGTTGACTCACTCCTGTGCTGTCAGTCTCTGCCAGTCGGGAGGTGTAGCGGGCGATCAGTTTGTGCTCTTCATCTTCTCTGCTGGGACTGTCCACACTACTGACACACAGAGAGCAGGGCAATCAGCAACTTACTCACAGCACCATAAACTAATGCTCTTTTTTTTTTTATTAACTCTTTGTAATATGTTTCCCCAGGAACCGTTTTGACACCAGTTGGCCTAAAGCCGCCTACAAGCGCAGCGCAGGTAAATGCCATCAAGGGTAGCAAGGTAGCTATTTCCCGTTGCTAGGTAACGACGTGCCGTTATGTCAGTGGTTGCACTTTTGAAAGGTCAGCGGCAACTAGGTCAAAGCTGAAATAATTTGAACTCAGCGCAAAGCGGCAAATCCAAGCGGTGCGGGGTAGCGCAGCGCATAGTTGGGAGCGCTCCCCATAGGAAACCAATGGAACCGCCGGCGCAAAGCGTTTTTTCCGCCTATCCTGTGTAGGCGGCTTAATAGAGATACAGTACACAACTTGCAAATGAACAGCTTGGACACAACTTACACATTGATTTCTTTTGTTTTTACTTGATCTTTGCTCTTCACTACAATAACAATAAGCTACAAAATCAAATTTGGATGCACTTTGACTAAATTCAGGTCTATCCGTACTGCACTCTCACCTTGGGGTGGTCTGGAGGCGATTCACATACGCAGCGATCAGAGCGTGTTCCTCGTTCATACGCTGAGCGGCAGCCAAACTGGATGAGAGAAAAAACAGAAATAAATGTGAATTTTAATTATTTATTATAATGTATTCTCATTAACGATATATCACATATATCTCAACACATTTCATTTATTTTCGAACAATAAAAGGTCATATCTTACATGTTTTTATTGTGGTTTTTGCATGTCTCAGCACAATGTATTGCTGTCATTTTGCTCACCCTGCTTACAGTGAAAATGATCATGTTTTTTTTGTCTGGTAATATAATGTAATGCATTTGTAAAACACATCATGTCAGACTGTCAGAATTTGGAACAATAACATCCTGGACCTATTTACACCTTTGACCTTGGTGCTTTCAGTCCTCCAACGTTTCTCAAGATGGAAAGAGGCGTTCAATGTCTAACTTAAGAAAACATTACAAAGTAGAAACTAAAAACTGTAATCCGGTAAGCAATCAGTCGAAATTTTCTTTTTCGACAAGGTAAAAGGTGACATCCAAAAATCATGTAGATATTTGATGAACACATTTACACTGAAATTTCTTCAAATGTCATCTGTTTAATTCTCCGTTCACTTTTGGGCTGCAACTAACAATTATTTTCAATATCAATTAATGTGCCAATAGTTTTTCCAATTAATCATTTGCTCCACAAAATGTCAGAAAAAAAGTGAAAAGTACAAAGACGTTAAGAAAGACAAGAAATGGAAACGTATGTGGATCAGAGGAACAGTCCAAAACCCCAAAATATTGAATTTACCATCATATAAAACAAAGAAAAGCAGCAAATCCACACAATCTAAAAGCTAAAACTCTATTCTAAAATCGCTGCATAAGGCACCCACATTTCTAGCTATTAAAAACTCCAGATATATTACTACTATATACACAGAACAAAATATCACAAACAATAAACTGGTGTTTTTCTACTCTTCATGTGAGTCTTTACCTTTTGGAGGACTCGGGCACTGATGAGGACAGCAACATGGCTTCACTGGTGTTCCCAGTGGGGCGAGAGGGGCTACACACACAGAAACGCACAACGTATCAGACCCATATTATCAACAGTGTAAACACAGAGTAAGGATAACAACATGAAATCATTAAACAAAGTCCTGCCTGTCAGAAAACACACACATTCTTACACTCACACACTCCCTCTCTCTCACGTGCTTTTGAGTGCAATCATGCAATAGTGAATTGTACTAGTCTGAGCAAACACAGACAGGGCAAAGATCACCAGAGGGGGGGAGAGAGAGCGAGAGAGAGAGAGAGAGAGAGAGAGCGAGAGCGAGAGAGCGAGTGAAAGAATGCAGATCCAGAGGTATCAGAAAAAAGACAAAAAATTAGAAAAATTAATGTTTGTGAGAGAAATAAACCTGACACAGCATCATCATAAACATACTCACATCTGTGCTAATGCAGTCTAGCTAGCCTGATTGTGTGCCCAATGCTTGGAGCTCTGTAATGACCCAGTCTGTCGATGTTGGAAAATCAAACAGTGTGGATCCACAACAAGGGGCGGAGCAACCAAAGTGGTTCACTATAGAGGTGGGACTTCGGTGGTCTCGTGTTATCTGAACTTCTTTCGTACATGTAACTGTACCAGTGATAACAGACCTAAATGTTATTTTAGGCCAAGAGTCTGCGATTTGGTAGTAAATGTTTTACTTTCTGTAATGAAAAGTTTCCGTTTTCACTGGCAAGTTTTAACATTCCTATTAGAGCTTCTACAAAACCCTTCAACTGTCAGCTTGGACATTAACTTATGTCTTATGCAGCAACAACACTGTATGTACTTACATAAAGGGCTGGGCAATAATTCAGTTTTATTGTTTATAGTCTTTCAGAGGAATGTCAATATGATCAAAAGAAGCTTGTTGTTGAGGATTCTTTTGGTTGTAATTAAACCATGCAATATTGTTTCCATCCATTTTGTTGATCTAGCAGTGCTATTTACAATGCCACTAGTCTCACACAGGCAGACTTATCTCCACAGCGCTATATGATAAAATCATTGAACCGTTTATCTGTGACAGCCATAAATGTAACACAAGCTGAGAAGACACACAATAGCTAGTATAAGCTGATATTAGGCCCTGGTTGTACACAGCCAATTAAGACTGTTGCGGCATCCTTACACATTCAACTTTTCATTTTCACAACAAAGAATGTGGCATTTCTTTATTCCAACACTACATGTAGTGTTGGAATGAAGAAATGTCTATGTATAGGCTTGCTTTAAATGGACCATTCCTTGTGTCAGTCATTAGCGTTTGTGAGTGTTGTGAGGTCTTACACTATGTTGGAGAGGTTGAGGGTCCTCTCAGGTTCCTCTGGGTAAATAGGATGAGGGGGCTCTCTGGAGGACACACAGCCCAGAGTCCTGCTCAGGGCTCGGCCAAGCTTTGTCGCGGATGACTTCTACAGACAGACAGACGGACACACACACAAACGCAGATATCAGGTCGTCATTCATAAACTGTATGACTTCTGTAACCCAGGAATTTTCTGCAGCAATGTTAACTGCATTAAAGGGCAGGACTGAACTCCATGGAAGAATTTGTTATTTTATTTTTTGTACTTTTATTGTCTAAGGTTTGAAGGCTTGATTAAGGTACAGTATGTTTTCACAGTTTTTCCTCTCCAGGAAATATATAAAAAATTGAACTCTGAAGAAATTTAAAACCTTTTTTTATTTATTACCCATTTTATATGCAAGTACATGACTATGTATGTACTATTATTTACTTATTTTTATTTACATAAGCCAATTAAATTGTTGTAGTAACCTTTTACTATAGGCCCCAGGCAGCATAGCTAATGCAAATAAACAAATAAACAAACCATTGGCTGAGTGATTAGAGTGAATGATGGCAGATGAAAAATATTAAAATCTAATTAACAACTTAATCCATGTTGTACATTTTATCCTGTGCGGATAAATCCCCTATGTCGCAAATGTGCCAAGTTTAAACTATTTAAAAGGTCCAATGTGTAGGAATTTCTCCCATCTAGCGTTGAGATCATATATCGCAATGAACTCTCTCGCACCACGCAGTTCAAAGTACGTATTACAGCTACGGTAGCCTTCACGCTTCAAAAAGCTGGTCTCTTGCCCTTTTCAATATCCTTTTTTCTTTTTCTGGGTCGAAGAAGAAGACTCCTGTTCCTGAAATTTGGATTTTGAATACGTGTGGTCTTCCATGTTTCCTTCTTCAAACTTGCCGGGGCCGGGAAGCTACGATACCCGTTAGCAGCATTAGCAGCACCTGGGAGTTTATCATGTGACAGCGAAAACGCGAAAGGCGGAGCAGTATGTCCAATATGTCCCTTACCGGCTAACGTATTTCAAGATGGAGCATAAATATGGAGAGTCTACCCCAGTTCATGTGAATGTAAAATGTCAAGCCAAAAGGAATACTTGGAATTGATGGTGGTGGTAACTATTCATGAAAAAGGACAAGTCTGTGAATGGGCAACACAGATTTTGATAAACAACTAAACACGTTACACACTGGACCTTTAAAGCCAAGAGAATAAAGACCAGACAATTATCATCAAAGTTCTGACTTCAGTTTCTGATTTAACTGTTTTTTAAGAGTGTGGAGAAGTGAATCAGATAAACTGAAAATAAAATAGAGCCTGAATCCTGTTGGTAACTGTATGTAAAGTCTGCAGAGGATTATTAGGATGAGTTTCCTGCGATGAGAAGACAGTTGGAGTCTGCGCTAGTGAAGAGATTTATCCCTTAAACATTAGTAAGACAAATTATGCCAAGGGGATGAATAATTCAATAACCATGTTTCCATCGATTAATACGTCATTTCTTTATTGAAAACATTTCCCCCTTTTAGGGTAGTTTTTGGAACATTTCTGTAATTCTATGGGATTGTGATATTTCTCTTCCTATTTTTGGACATAAATACATCATAATGAGCAAAATATTCAAAATATTTCGGTGGAAATACACCTCTGGCTACTGATTCCTTGTCCGGATTTATCGAGGGATAATCGCAAGTTTTGGATATGTTAAATACATATATACGTTGTCTTGATTTTATTCAGTTGACTAATCAGGATTCTAACTTTAACTGTAAAACATCTCTTTGAAGAAGTGAGGACCAGACAAAATGTCATGTCATGTTACGTCTTACTTCCCCAAGTACCCAAAAATGAATAATGGTCCTATTGAGGAAGGAGGTCCAAGAGAGCACAAACACACGGAGTGCCCCCTGGTGTGATGAATGAGTAATCACACAGTGTCTTACCCAGGATGAGTGCTCCTTCATCTGATGCTGGTTGCTATGAGAGCCACTGGCATTGCCACGCCAGAAGCAGTTCTGGCAGAGCTGGTACCCGCGGCAACGGAGGCAGCGATAGCGGAAGCCCGTCATGCTGTTGCCACGACAGTAGGAGCACGACACGGGATGATAAACTGAGAGAGAGAGAGAGAGAGAAAGGCATAATCTGTCATTGATAGTTTCAGCTTCGCATGACAAACAAGTCTCACAAGTTATCTTATATCTATGTGTGTGCGTGTGTGTGTGTGTGTGTGTGTGTGTGTGTGTGTGTGTGTGTGTGTGTACCATGCTCCACGTTGGCCATGCGGTGCATGAGAGGCAGCCAGACAAGACACGGAGGAGGGTCAGCTACGATATCGAGGAACATGTTGAGCATCACCCTCTTCTACATCAACAAAAACAAAAGGACAAAACTCTTCAGGAACACAAACTAGAAATGATTATTAAGATTAGAATCTGATTCAGTTTTTATGCGTAATCATGTGAGGAGAAGTGAGTTGTTGCAGAAACACTGTAGATAATATAATACCATTATCAGAAAACGCAGGCCCAAACAACAACAACTATGAAATGAATCTATATAATAAAAAGGACAGGTGGATGAGGTGTGGGAGCGAACCTGTTGTGGGAAGCATGAGCGTGCTAAGGTGGGTGTGTAGCCAAAGGACGGGCCTTCATGTGCAGCGGTGGGCAGCTTGAGAGCCTCCCTCAGAAAACCATCAAACTTGGACTGTACCAACACACCGCTGGAGTCCGATACCTGAGAAAAAATATCTACACACACACACACACACACACACACACACACACACACACACACACACACACACACACACACACACACACACACACACACACACACACACACACACACACACACACACACACACACACACACACACACACACACACACACACACACACACACACACACACGGCTCTTTGTAGCATTACCTGTTTAGAGCTAATGTACTTGCAATTACTACTTGTTGTCTGGAGTTTGCACCTTCAAGGTTGAACGCACTTAATTGTAAGTCGCTTTGGATAAAAGCGTCAGCTAAATGACATGTAATGTAATGTAATAACCCTGGTGACAGTAATGGTGCATTGGGCATATTAACACAAGAATATAAAATGATGTCATCATTTTTTTTGTTTTACATTCACATAATGGATTTTTGTTGTGTGAAAAAAATTTTTTTTAAAAATTTATTAATTTTTTCTTCAAAAAATATTATTTAAATATTTTTTTTTTGGGGTAATTTATTTTTTTGTGACAGAGACAGAAGAGAGTGTGAATAAATTTCCCAAAATGGTGAACTTATACTCTAAAAAAGGACAGCCAGCAATACAGGAAGGCAGCTGAACAGGTGGATGCATGTGAGTCAATGAAAGGTTTGTTGCTGAAACATTTTATAGTCGCTCATTATAACTTCACAGAAGAGCTGTCTGTATGTTACATGAGCCAAACAAGGAGTCTCCCCAGTTCACCAGTTACCACACTGGACTCCCATTGGTCCTGTTATGCTTTCCTGTTATTAGCACTATTTCTATCTCTCTCCCCAAAGCCAACATGTGAAATCAGTACGATCATGCCCATTTTCTGGGGAATGTTTAAAATATTTCTGAAAAATGTAAGAGGATAGACCTGTAACAGGTTCCTAATGTCAGTCCTAATGGTATTAAGTATTAACTGGTACTTACAGCGGAGTTTATCTACCAGTTTCCCTCCACACAGTGTGGCCAACATCGCCTTCACAGAGAGCACCGTCAGACGGCTGTCAGGCTCACTGGGACAAATACAAAAACATATCACACTGTAGAACAGTATACATGTGACACTATCACATGGACATGTAGGTTGTAGGCATCCAAAAACACATTTTTTTTTTAAGCATCCACAGATTTCTCTCTAGTTACCCCTCAATGGCGGCCAGTATGAATTCAACTAGCAGGACGGTGCTCTCTCGCGGGTTGATGGTGTGTGTGGTGGGCAGGCGCTTGCTGAGCTGGTTGAACAGGGAGGACACCAAGTTCTCCAGTCTGGTCACAGAGATGCCGGCGTTCAGCTCTACAGCGTTCAGACCAGCGT
This sequence comes from Perca fluviatilis, assembly GCF_010015445.1. Lineage (NCBI taxonomy): Eukaryota > Metazoa > Chordata > Actinopteri > Perciformes > Percidae > Perca > Perca fluviatilis. Next base: position 26,707,227 of record NC_053129.1, on the reverse strand, counting down.
CCCGCACCGCCTCAATCACATTGTATATGTCGATCAGATGCACTGGAACGAGACAAGTCAAGGCAGTGAAATAGCCCCACATAGTGATTTTAAAAAGCTTATTGTAGTCTTCAAATATTTCCCACTTTTCTTAAAGGTCCCATGACATGGTGCTCTTTGGATGCTTTTATATAGACCTTAGTGGTCCCCTAATACTGTATCTGAAGTCTCTTTTATGTAGACCTTAGTGGTCCCCTAATACTGTATCTGAAGTCTCTTTTATATAGACCTTAGTGGTCCCCTAATACTGTATCTGAAGTCTCTTTTATATAGACCTTAGTGGTCCCCTAATACTGTATCTGAAGTCTCTTTTATATAGACCTTAGTGGTCCACTAATACTGTATCTGAAGTCTCTTTTATATAGACCTTAGTGGTCCCCTAATACTGTATCTGAAGTCTCTTTTATATAGGCCTTAGTGGTCCACTAATACTGTATCTGAAGTCTCTTTTATATAGGCCTTAGTGTTCCCCTAATACTGTATCTGAAGTCTCTTTTATATATACCTTAGTGGTCCCCTAATACTGTATCTGAAGTCTCTTTTATATAGACCTTAGTGGTCCCCTAATACTGTATCTGAAGTCTCCTTTTTATATAGACCTTAGTGGTCCCCTAATACTGTATCTGAAGTCTCTTTTATATAGACCTTAGTGGTCCACTAATACTGTATCTGAAGTCTCTTTTATATAGACCTTAGTGGTCCCCTAATACTGTATCTGAAGTCTCTTTTATATAGACCTTAGTGGTCCCCTAATACTGTATCTGAAGTCTCTTTTATATAGACCTTAGTGGTCCCCTAATACTGTATCTGAAGTCTCTTTTATATAAACCTTAGTGGTCCCTCTAATACTGTATCTGAAGTCTCTTTTATATAGGCCTTAGTGGTCCACTAATACTGTATCTGAAGTCTCTTTTATATAGGCCTTAGTGGTCCCCTAATACTGTATCTGAAGTCTCTTTTATATATACCTTAGTGGTCCCCTAATACTGTATCTGAAGTCTCTTTTATATAGACCTTAGTGGTCCCCTAATACTGTATCTGAAGTCTCTTTTATATAGACCTTAGTGGTCCCCTAATACTGTATCTGAAGTCTCTTTTATATAGACCTTAGTGGTCCACTAATACTGTATCTGAAGTCTCTTTTATATAGACCTTAGTGGTCCCCTAATACTGTATCTGAAGTCTCTTTTATATAGACCTTAGTGGTCCCCTAATACTGTATCTGAAGTCTCTTTCCTGAAATTCAGTCTTGGTGCAGAATTACAGCCACTAGAACCAGTCCCACAATGAGCTTTCCTTAGGATGTGCCATTTCTGTGTCTGAAGCTATTGTGGAGGAGAGAGGGGGGGGGCAAGGTGGAGGGTGGGGGTGTGGCCTTGACCAACTGCCACTTTTCTCGTTTGAAAGCCATGATGTCTCTCTCTCTCTCTCTCATGGGTGGGCCAAATTCTCTGGGCGGGCAAAGCAGAGAAAGGGGAGGTAACCTTGCTCCTTATGACCTCATAACAAGCAGATTCCAAAACGGCCCATCTGAGCTTTCATTTTCTCAAAGGCAGAGCAGGATACCCAGGGCTCGGTTTACACCTATCACCATTTCTAGCCACTGGGGGACCATAGGCAGGCTGGGGGGACTCATATTAATGTTAAAAAACTTCCTAAAGTGACATTTTCATGCCATGGGACCTTTAAACTAAACAGTTGTGGTAGTATTTTGAAATTATTCTACTAGTTTCAACAAAAGGTAACTTGATTTAAAAAAGGGACATCGCTGACTTTTTTATATTATTTTTTTTCCACAAAGAAGAAGCAACAGACAAAATTCAAACTGCCATGCCATTTTCTTAATAACCAATGTTCCCATGCTGAAGGAGACCGGGGATGACTTACAGTTGCATCTCTTCTGTATGAATCGGAGCTTGCAGGCTGTTCGATACGTAGAGAGACAAATGGCATCCAAGTTCTGCTCCCCTGTGACGAAAAGATTACAACATTTACAAACTCTGCCGGGCGATTGTGTATCTGGAATGGAAAAAACAATCTCTGGGCTCATTACAATCTCATGTAAGACTTATATTAGGGGTCAAGAGTTACTCACCAAGCTCTACGAGAATCTGTCTCCCCTCTGCTTCTGCTGTCACTGGAGTCCCCCTCCCTCTGTCTCTCTGTCCCCCCTCCTCCATCACCATCCTGCAGAAAACACAAAACAGCAGAAAAACTCAGCACTTGGGTTTTCCATACACATATTGAGAAACATCATTAAAACATTCCTATTTGCTTGTTTGGGACCATGTTAACTATTTGGCGTATTGTACCAGAGTTAGCTTAAACCTTGTTTTCATCTGCAGTCTATATCTTTTTTCTCTCATGTACGGCTGTGTGATTGTACGACTCAGTGCATTTCCGTTTTGGTCTTTTACAGGAAATAGGGTTCAACAAATAATAAAAAAAAAAAACAGCAATCAATTCTTGTAATGTTCTCGGATATGTTTCTGGTGGATAGGAGTCATTCAACATTTTAAAAAGTGACTTAAAAGTTCAGAAACACCTTAGATGGGATACTCATAAGTGACAAAATGGCCAGAAAATACACAAACAAACCCAGGCACTGTCTGTGTAACTGTAACTTTTATTTTTACACAGAGGTCTAGTGTATGCATACCGACACACCCACACACACACACACACCCACCCACCCACCCACACACAACACACCACACACACACACACACACACACACACACACACACACACACACACACACACACACACACACACACACACACACACACACACACACACACACACACACACACACACACACACACACAGCTCAGAGTCAAAACTCAGGGCCACCAGAGGATGAGCTGAGTGCTTAGTAAATAAACACATTATGAGAGCAGCTGAGGAAATCTGATCTGTAGGTTGGCATTTTAGACTACTTAACAAGGGTACAGAGATAAAGAGAAAAAGAAAGAGTGAAAGAAAGAGCAAAGAGCAATAGAAAGACATTGAGAAAAGAAAGGAAAGACAGAAGAATAAGGAAGGAAAGAAGGAAAGAAAAAAGGAAGGGAGGATGAAAAAAAAATGAAGGAAGAAAGGAAAGAAGAAATGGAGAAAGGAAGTTAGCTGTCAGCCACTGTCAGGTGACAAAGAAAACACCACAGGATATCAGTCACCATGGTAACA